>NW_027069481.1:1890909-2022714 GCF_002906115.3 Quercus suber
TAGTCATACATCAAGGGCTAGTTCTTTGGTACATTCAACATGTAATTGTCGAGCCGTATCTATAAACTGTTGCCTTCTTTTTGTTGAGCCAGTCCAAAATCCCACACTCTCACGAACCTTCTCAATGCATGATCCAATAATATTCAAACCATCCTGAACAATCAAATTAAGAACATGTGCTGCACAACGCATATGCAACATTGATCCACGCATAACAAGTGTACTACGTTGAAGCTTGTCTAGTATAATATTTATAACTGCATCATTGGTACTGCAATTGTCCACTGTCATAGTAGATAACTTCCTATCAATGTTCCATTCCAACAAGGTTTGTAAAAGGACATTAGAAAGCACTTCTTTTGTATGTGGAGATGGCACATAAATAAACCTAAAATAAGAAATTTAAATTATTATAACTAACAGTGAAATAAGTTCATACAATATTTGAAAAAAATAAAAAAAAATGAATATATACTTAAAAAAATGTACCTCATAACTCGGCTTTGTAATCTCCACAAATCATCAATGAAGTGTGCCGTTACAACCATAAACCCTCGCTTTTTGTTTTGTGAAGTCCACATATCAGTGGTAATAGCAATTCTACTACGATTCTTTTCTATTTCATGCATTGATTTCTCCCTTTCATGATCATAGATACCCATAATGTCCTTCTTGATTGTGTTCCTACAAACCATCTTGAACAATGGTTGAAGAGAAGTTGAATATCTTCTAAAGCCAATGTGATCAACTATAGAAAGGGGATACTCATGCAAGATGATCATACGAGGAAGTTCTTTTCTTGATTCATCTTGATCAAAATGATAAGCATTCACACTTGCCATTGAATCCATGTTATGTAGATCCCTCACCAAAATATTTTGTTTCATATCCCTAATGTCCTTAAACTTTTTTCTAGGACATATTTTTAAGTGGTCATGCAAATGTCTAGTGCCATTTTTAGACCCCCCTACAAGCAATCTTGTACAATAGTTGCACTCAGCTTTATCTTTCCCATCAACTTTCCTTTTCTTAAAATGATTCCACACAACTGATTTCAACCTCCCTCGTTCCTCAATTATCTCATTGTTAGGTTGGGCTTGGGCATCTTCTGGCCTATCCAACGGAGTTGAACAGGTGGTTGTATTATCTTCATCTACCATCATTGGAGATTGATGGCTGCCAATGGGTGTGATAGATGGATTGGAGCTACCATTGTTTTCACTTGAAGTCATTCCTAAAAAAATTGTTTATGATAATTTATTAACTTAGCAATCATAAAAAAGTAATATACATACACCAAAACCTAAGCCAAAAGTCTCCAACGCAAACAATGTAGAACAATGTAAAAGATATATCACTTATGAAAAAATTCAAGTAAATTAAATTGTGTGTGATGCTTTCACACATTTCAAGGAAAAATTATGTGGATAGAACGATATAGATATAAGTATTTAATCACATTAACAAAGATAAAGTCTTTAAGATTATTAATTAAATAATTTTCAAAAGCTGTGCCTCTATCACATAGTAATTAGTAAAGAAAAAAATAAATTGGATATAAACATACAAATTTAACCTAATGTACACAATCAAATCCAACTGTGGGGCTGAATATATCAACAAAACTAAAAGACAAATATATTATAGTCATTTGATTGAAAAACATGAAACAATGTGAAAAAAAAAAAATTGAAACATTTGGAAACATGATAAGAAACATACCTACTGCCTACAGGAAGCACTAAGTAAGTGACTAGCCTTTTTTTTTTTTCCCTTTCAACGATGCTTCTTTAATAGCTACAAAAAAAAAAATACTAATTTTAAATAGAAAAAAAGAACCAAAACTCAAACTGAAAAAGAACCTGACAGGGCTATAGAGAAGGGAAAAGAGGAATAAAAGGAATGAGATGAACTATCCAAAACATACCTACTGCCTACAGGAAGCACTAAGTAAGTGACCAACCTTTTTTTTTTTTTCCTTTCAACCGTACTTCTTTAATAGCTACAAAGTACAAACAAAAATACTAATTTTAAATAGAAAAAAGGAACCAAAACTCAAACTGAAAAAGAACTTGACAAGGCTATGGAGAACAGATTTAAGGAAGACTAAAACAAATTAGAAAAGGAATGAGATGAACCTAAAAGTAAAAAGCAACCTCTTGGACTTGGAGACTTGGAGTGGAGTTCGGCTTAAAACTGAAAAACGTGTATAGGCTATAGAGAAGGGAGAAGGGTTAGCGACAATAGTAGTAGGTTTAGAATAAATAATGTTTTATCTCATGTCTTGTGTTTCACTTTAAATATTAGTGATTTAGGGTTTACTAAATTTACAATTATAGTCCTTATTAGTGCGGGGTGGGGACGGGGCGGGGCGGGGATAAAAATACTAAACCCATCCCCGCCCCGCCCCGGGTGCGGGGACAAAATATTGCCCCATCCTCGCCCCACCACCTTTGCGGGGCGGGGAAAACCCGTGCGGGGTGGGCATAGCGGGGCGGGGCAAAATTGCCATCCCTAGGGGGAGTGCATTAATAATTAATATAGACTTATCTATTTTTATGAAAGTATACATTAAATATACTTTGATTTTAATGAATTACATATTGAAGGAACAAAAATGATGCATTTGTAATATATATATATATATATATAAGAGAGAGAGAGAGAGAGAGAGAGAGAGAGAGAGAGAGAGAGAGAGAGAGAGAGAGAGAGAGAGAGAGAGAGAGAGAGAGAGATGCTATTTAATGTAACGGGCACGGGTATATTTAATATATACTAGTTAGGGCAGCACGTGCAAGGCACGTGCTTGCCGTGAAAAAAAGTAGTGATTAAAGTCAATTTTAGATTTTATTTATATCAAAAACAAAAATATAAATCATTTGATTTTTAAAGTGAGTAGAGATTTACATTAATCAAAAGAGACATTAAATTTAAGAATTTTGATAATTATGTTATAAAAAGTTAATCTCATTCGTATAAGAATTTTGAACAACTACAAAGTTAGGGTAGCTATTTAACATATAAATATCTATTTTACTATAATAGTTTTTTAGTACCTATTTGCCAAATGCAATATGTAAGGACCAGATTTCGCTTCCAAGCCCACTATGTGGATGGACGTAAGCCCAAAAAACTCAAAATAATGAATTTGTAGAGAAATGGGTTAGAAAATTGGGCCTTAGTTAATTAAACAACAAATTGAGTATATTGATGGTGAAAGACTTAAAATGGATGATTATAGAATGAGTAATAAATGTCTTCGGCAATATTCGAGAAGACTGGTTCTTATACAATGATCTTAAATAGAGTTACAAGTTTGATTCTAGATTGTTACAGTGTTTTTCATTTTCTTTTCCGATCCCCCTTTTGGCGCTACCTCCTTTTCCTTTTATACCCCTTCTCCTTTTCGTCCCTACCTTCCACGTGCATGCCAGATGGTTGATCTTGATACTTATCCCATCAGCACCTCCTATAAGTCTTCATGTAGTAGTTGTAAAGCTGAAATCCACTGTTCAGGTATCACCTCCACATTAATGCGGCCAGGGAGTTAGCTGCAGCGCATTTAATGCGGAGGTAGCAGCTTTTTTCTTGGATATTTTAGGATCCTTCCATGTCTTGAGCTTCCATAGTACTTATCTGTATCAATTAAGTATTTATGTGACGTTTTTTCGGATAGCAGACCATCTCTTACGGACCACGGCCTCGGTCAGCCGAGATGGCACTTATTCTCGGCACAACCCCTTAAGTCGTTTATGATCTAAATTCACTTCTTTGTTTGTTAATATGATCCCTTTTGACAACGTTTACCCCCTTCTCGGACACTTTTAGTCCTCGGCTTGGGCCTTAGGTCCATTATACAAAATGTGTAACGGACCTCCAAGCCCAATACCGCTACACAATATATCCACTCACTAAAAACTTCTAAAAATAATAACGAATATCATCATCTTTCAACAATAAATAATTGAGTTTTGCTAAGAAAATAAAAATAATAATAACAAAAGGTATGTGTCATTGAATTTTTCATTAGATAAATTATAAGTTTCGAAAATTTAAACTTAAAAATCCATGTTTTTTGGATAATAAATAAAACACATTATATCATCATCCTAACTTTCCAAGAATTACTACCATCTAAGACTCAAATTACATGAAGAAAATTTTTGGGATGTTAAAATTTAGTGGGAGTAATTTAGACATTACACAATAAAATAGTTTAAGAATCATAAGCTTTCATTAGGGTTTAACTGAGAGAATAACAATATGACATATTTACTATTTTCCAGAATATTAAGGGAAAATTGCTTGATTTTAAAATTTAAGGAGGAATTGTAAACTACCCCAAACATAAAGAACGAAAAGTGTTTTTTTCCTAAGTTTTTGTTTTTGTGTGTAAAACTGTGTTTTTACTTAAAATGGTGTACAAAGAAAAAAAATACAAAAAGTCAACCCAAGAAAATTGTATGTGAAACAGTGAATTTTAGCTCAAAAAATCTGACCAGACCAACAAAAATTTTATTACAACACAATAGAATAGCACAACATTTTCATAATACATTTATAATTTTGTTATATTTTATTTTGATTTGTAAAGAATTGACAACTTAGCAGTTTTGAAAATATTGTGATGATAACAAGATCTCTTAATATTTTTACAAAAAAATGTTATGTCTGCAATCTTTTTGCAACAAATCATAAGTAGTAGGTTGTTATTGGTAGGCAAAAAAATAGTTTCATTGGTAAATTTAAATTGGAACTAATAACAATTTACTACATATGATTTGTTTTGAAAGTGTTGTGAAAAATATTGTGGATGTAGCACTTCTTTTTTCACAATACCTTTATTTTTAGTTGTGGTTAATTCCAGTATGATATTTTATTTTGACTTATAAGGAATTAACACATCAACAATTGTGAATTGTGCCAATTTTTTGTGTTAATATTTTATTATAATATGAAACAATGCGAATTAGACAAACCAAAAATAATGTAGCACATCTACCAGCAGCTTTATGCATTAAAAAAAAAAAAGTGGCTAGTGAAACAGTGAAAATTGAACAAAACCAAAACTACCATAACTTTTCTCATTTACTCTTTTTATATATAAAAATATTAACGTTCTCTAGTTGCCAACTGATCTCCTTGTGCTTGTCCTATCCCGTGCTCCGTAGGAAATTTGACTGATAGGTGGTAGGTAGATGTTACTGCCTTCCAACTGTTTAAAGTCTATCTTCCAATGATGGCATTGTATGAGGATGAACAATCTACCACAAGGAAATTCACTTCTTTGGTTATTTGCTGTGGATATGACCCCACCACTATAGGCAAGGTAATGGTACCTACGGGTTGCACTTTCATTTCTCCAAATCCTATCAGTGGTGAACATGCTGGACGAAGTTGATCTCGTCCAAACCTTATCTGCTAGAAGGCAGGATAATACAATATATCCGCTGAGCTTTTATTATCCACCAACACCCTCCTGGTTCAGTAATATGCAATTAGTAGGGTAATGACAATCGCATCGTCGTGTGGATGATGAATTCTTTCAGCTTCTTCGTTCGTGAAAGAAATGACTGGCTCGTCTGTCTCCTTCGTCCTTGGGGATCGTCCAGAGAGTTGGACGTTTTGCACCACTTTGAGATACGTCTTCCTTGATTTGGAAGATTGTCTTTTAGACGTCCCTCCTATGATAACCCTTATCTCTCCAAGTGGAGGTCATGATGATTCTTCTGCCTTCCCCTTTAACTTCTCGTCTTTGTGATCCCTTCCAACAAAGTGCCTCAATTTCCCTTGTCTAATGAGGTTCTTAATTTGCTGCTTCAAGTCAAAACACTCGTCCATGTCATGCCCATGGTATCTATGGAAGCGACAATATTTATTCTTATTGCGCTTGTTAGGATCTCCTTTCATCTTTTCTGGTCACTTCAAGGAAGGATCATCCTTGATTTGCATGAGCACCTGATCAAGTGGGGCATTTAGGGGTGTATAATTCTGATTCCTTGTTGAAGGACCTGCCTTCCTGTTGTCTCGGTCTTTCTTATCTTCCGTTCGTCCCTTCTTTGGACAAGGCCCTTGTTCAGAGTGACGAGTGGGGTTTGCTTCCATTCTTTCAGCTCTCTTCCTCTTCTTAGCTATGATTGCATCTTTTGCATTCATAAAATTTTGGGCTGAATGGACGAGTTCAGCCATGGACTGAGGTTCTTTCTCATAAAGCTTGTGAATGAATAAATCTGAGTTAACCTCATTGTGGAAGGCTGCCAATAATAGCTTATCATCCACCTCATCCACTGTCAGTGCTTCCCTGTTAAAATGAGTGATGAAAGATCGTAGACTTTCATTCTCCCATTGTTCTATAGTTAAAAGACTGGACGAGGATTGCTTGTGCCTCTGTCCTCCGATTAAGTTGTTGACAAACAACTTACTCAACTTTCAAAAGAACTGACTGTGCTCGGAGGTATTTTGCTAAACCACACTCGCGTTGGTCTTTTAAGGGTGGTAGGGAAAGCTCTACACATAATCTCGTCTGGGACTCCTTGAAGATGCATAGTTGTCTTAAAAGTAGCAATATGATCAAAAGGATCATATGTTCCATCGTATGAATCCAAGGAAGACATTTTGAACTTTGAAGGCAAGGGATGACCATTAATGGAAGCCGTGAAAGGAGAATTCGTTCAGTGAACCAAATCCTCTACGGGATTTATCCTTCTCATGTTCTCCTTCATCTCATCCATAACCTTCCTTATCTGATCCATCTCTTTCTCCAAGTGTGACACCCTTCGCGAAGTGGTGCCCCTTGATTGATTCTCGAGCTCAGCATTTCCCCTTTTGTCTTCTTGACTTTGGGCTTGTTCTTCAACATATCCTTCATGGCGCTGCCTCTCTATCTTCCTAGTCAACTCTTGATTCTGACGAGTTAACTCTGCCATGGCGGCTGCCATGGATTGTATATGTTGGATGGAAGGCGGTTGTGTGACAGGCGCTGATTAGTGATCTCGGTTGGGATGGCTAGAAGCATCCTTGCTCTCTTGGTGGCCTGGGCTAGTGGCCCTTGATCTAGTCCGAACCATATCAGCCTTTTGTCGGAGAAAGATAAACTACCAAACTTGAAGTTTTCTGATTCCCACAGATGGCGCCAACTGATGTTGAACAGAATCAGTAGGCTAGACAACTCGGTTTTGATGTGCTGAAAGTGGTAGCAAAGGCCTAAAAAATGAACAAAATATCAAAGGAGACCGGGGTGAACCGGCCTAAGACCCTCCGATGACTAAGTTAGTATCTTCCCACGAATGGAGTTCTAACTGTATTGGAGTAATGTTAGAATGCTCTCATACCTTTGCTTGATTCAGACCGGTCCTTAATAGGGAACCCTGGAGCAGTTATTTGGTTTAGTAACTTTCCCAAGATTTGTGGAAGTCCGAAATTCTGGAAATAACTTCTTCAACGACTATAGAAGTTGTAACTGCTAATAGAAGTTACATACTTAGGAGAAATTGGTGGCGATGAACACAGGTTGTCCATGTGCAAAAGCACATGGACGACTCATCCGTCTTGATTGCCTGAGGGGTCGTCCACGTGCTTTGCGCATAGATGACTCATCCGTCTTGATTGCCTGAAGGGGCTAGCTGTGAAGTGTGAACAGTGTATTATGGGTTTTTTATGGCTAATGGCTTGTCAGAATCATGTGCTTATGTGCAGGTGTGCACTGCGTTGAGTGTGGTGCTGTGGGCAGTGGGCTGTGCAAGAGAGCAAGAATAACGTGTTGTCCTATCAGGCTATCAATCAAATAGATGGAAAAAATTTAATTAAAAAAATTTAAATTGAATAAAAACAAACTTTTCAATGTTAAGGGGGTGTTTGGTGAGTGTTTCTAAACAACAATTTTCAGTTTTTAAACAACATTTCACGCATTTTTACACACTTTTTCACCTACATGTATTTTCAAAAAAGTTTTTAAACAACAATTTTCTGTTTTTAAACACATATACCAAACGGGCCCTAAACATCGGAAACGTAGAGAGGGAGAGAAGGGTTATCTCTGCTATTACAAAGAATGACTAAGCTTATACGAAAATATCAAGAATCTAGATGGAGAAAAGAAAAGAATATAGATGGAGAGGAGAGAAATAGAGAAATGAGAGATTTTTTCTTTTGTTTAAGAAATTTATAATCTCTATTTTAGTATATTTTAAGATAATTACATTGTATTATTAATGAATTTGTCTGATATTAATTTTAATTTTAGTATATTTTTAAGAATGAGTTAATGAATTTGTCTCTTAAAATTTAATTTTGTTAGCTGAAGTTTGACAATTTTTTTTTTCTTTTTTTAATATTCTGCATTTTAGAATATAATGGGGGTATTTTTAATACATTTTATTAACTAATAAAAGTATTTAATTTTTTTTGTAATTAAAATATACAGATAAATATATTATATATAATTTTTTTTACAAGTGAGCCTTCTTTTGTTCGAGGTCCTTAAACAATTACATTAATTGTATTTATTGTTCAAGCGGCCTGAAATCTAGTACTTGAACATAATATGATCATCCGTATATTTGTACGTCCGTAGATATTTACTTGAGAAAAGAAAAATTCTGATCCCATCGATGTTTTGATTTCCGTGGTTTAAACAAGCTAGACTTGTCTTCTTCTTTTTTTAATTTAATTTAATTTTTTAAGCTAGACATAGGCACAGATGAATGAATAGACCACCCAACCTTAAAAGGCGTGGACCAGAACCCAAAAAAAAAGAAAAAAAAGAAAAGAAAGTAAACTAAACAAAAAATGCTTCCATACTGTGGATCTGTCGTGGCCGGTGGGGTGGCTGAAAATTCATATTTGACTTCTTCTAGTGCTCTCTCGAGAAAGGTTAAACGTAAGTTCAAATAGAACGAGCGGTAAGGTTATTGATTTTTTTTTTCTAAGAAAAATTATTAGTTTATATTTATTGTATGATGTTAACTGGTCTAATAATAAAAAATTATTATTATGAATAAATGTTATAAATTAATTTTTTTTAAATATTAACTATTTATGTAAAAGTGTATATATATATATATATATTTGATAACGTAAAAGTGTATATTATACATGACAGGTAAATATAAACTAATAATTGTCCTTTTCCTAAATATTATAATGGTTTGAAGTTGAGAAAAAGAAGATGATGATGAAAATATTGCCCCATCAAAAAAAAAAAAAAAAGATGATGAAAATATTGCTAAATTTGACTTTATACTAGAGGATTCAAAGCAAAAGTCCGATTCTGAGGCAGGAAAGTTACTTTAATAAGAAAAGGGCAACACATACGTGTTAACAATAGCTGAAATAAACACCAACCCTTCCTAAAACAAGAAGAAAACTCCTCTTTCTCAAAAAAAAAAAAGAAAAAAAAAAAAAAAACTCCTACAAGAAAACAACAAATCTTAGTCATATTAAATGTCAAATACTACTAAATATTATATATAATTATGAGTTATGTTAATGAATGTTTATAAGACAATTGTTAACAAACTTTCATAAAAAACAGTCAACAACATTTATTATTTTATAATTTTTAAACTAACATGTTCAAAAACTCTTCCAGCAGAGTATCAACAAAAAAAAAAAAAAAACTCTTCCAGCACATGATCCTAAAGTACTAGTCAAAGGTATCAAACCCAAAAATAATGAATATTATATTATAAAGGTTTAAGTAACTACTAATCCAAACTATTACAACATATACAAAATTCAATTCTAAATTTTGAAGGTAAAAGCTTTGAGACCAAATTGACTACAAACATCAACAAAATGTGCACCAAAACCATTGCTCCTCAAAGTTGACCACCTCACCAAGCCACCAAGAGTTTGAAAACATCAAACTTTTTACATTAATGTCTCTATAATAGTACAACCCAGTTTCATATAAAAAAAAAAAAAACTGGTCAATGAAATCTTCACAACAAAAAGGAATCGCCAACCTTCATAAAAATTATAGCAATTGTTTTGGAAAGTGCATGTTAGCACGTAAAAACGTGAATTATTTACCATTTTAGTGCCAAGTTACCGAATTATCCAAACACAAAATCCACAGTATAGGATATACAGAGATCTATATATTCATATTATTATTTAATTAAAAAAAAAAAAACCAAACATGGAAGTTACGCTGATATAGTAGCTTCATTCATCATCGTATCATTATCATCATCATCATCATCATCTGCGTTGTAAAGCGTGCCGTACCTTTCTCTCTCCCTCTCTCCCATTTTCATTTTCTCTTTCATATTCTCGAGAAACAAACAGAGAGAGAAAAGAAGAAGAAGTGTTACGTGCCGATTTCATTGAAATCAAAATCACCGGCTTTAACTTACGAAGAATAGCTTGCTTGCAATGGATTCGATCGCAGCTCAGCGTCGTCTCAAAGCCATTCACGGCCATCTCGCCGTCGACGGTGACTCTTTCCCTCAGCTCCGACCGAACCTCACCGCCGGCGAGTTTTTTATCGGTACTCTCTCTCTCTGATATGCTGAAGCTTATTACAAAAAGTATTATAAAAATAAGATCGTTCGCTTTTGATGTACAAAAAAAGAACTAGGTTATTAAATTTGTGTTATAATATGCTGCAAAAGTAGGTGAAGTACAAAAAGTGTGGTGTATTTAATTGTACTGTGTCCTTTTGCACAGTGGTTGGTATATTGGCCTTTTGGAATATTGATTTTAGTTGTGTCTTTTTTGAAGCTGCAATTGTGATTGATTCTCTGTGAATGGTGGTTTCTATGGGGCCCAAACGGAAAATTTTCATATTTTCGGTTTAAAAAAGATGGCATCATTTGGTTTTTATTCCAATTTTGTATCCAACAAAGTAAATTCAAGAGGGACTTCTGGGTTTGATTTGGTTTTAGTCATTTGGTTTTTATTCCAATTTTGTATCCAAAAACGTAAATTCAAGAGGGAATTCTGGGTTTGATTGGGTTTTTATTCCAATTTTGTTGGTTTAGGAATTTAGTAAATTCAAGAGGACTTTTGGGTTTGATTTTTAAGTTTTTATTTGGATTTTTAAAAAAATTCTGTGAATTTCAGAGCTCGATTTGGTTTATGTTTAAATTTTTATTTGGATTTTTATAAAATAAAAAAAGGAATAAAATTCTGTGAATTTCAGTGCTCGGTTTGGTTTTATTTTTTAAAATTTTATTTGAATTAAAAAAAAGAATA
Source organism: Quercus suber (assembly GCF_002906115.3). NCBI lineage: Eukaryota > Viridiplantae > Streptophyta > Magnoliopsida > Fagales > Fagaceae > Quercus > Quercus suber. The sequence continues at coordinate 1,902,109 of NW_027069481.1, forward strand.
AAATTCTGTGAATTTTAGAGCTCAGTTAATTATTATGTTTCTCTGGATTTCTTCTTGGGGCCCAGTAGGCATTTCTGTGGAGTTTTGGTCATGGTCTCAACTTAATAAGAGGATCACAAAGCACGGTAGCAAAAAATATGAAACCAATGAAATTTGATTGAAAAGGGAATGGTCACTTTGCATAGGAGAAAGAAGATATGTGAAAAGTTTAGTCATCATTGCTTTGAGATAGTGGTTAGGACTTAGGAGTCTTTATCTTTTGTTTTTGTGTTTTTAAATGAATAACCATCTTTCTAGATTTGGTAGGCCAATTAAATTTAAAGGCATTTAACTTTCATTTGCCAGTGTTCTTTCTAGATTTGGTAGGCCAATTAACCCGAATGCTTTCCAAGAAGTGTTGCTCTATTTGTCTCTTCTTTTCAGTAATCAGGGGAAAAAAGGGTTTTGTTCTCTCTTTCATCTTTTTCTTGTTAGGGAAATTTGTTTAGATGATCGTGAGTAGTTGAACATTTTGGACTTTAGGTTTTGTTGGAACTGAGTCAAGGATGAAGAAGAGAATTGAAAGGGACAGATGGAATAAATACATTGCATATGATGTGCTAATTATACTGGAAAAGTTTGGGTGGTTACTAGAGATATTTAGCAAATAGATCAATAAACTAGAAGTAGGGTTTTTGCGTTGGATAAGAAGTGAGCAAGATGACCTATGGTATTCAAGATTAATGCCTTCAAATTTAACAGTTTACAGTCTAGAAGGTTAGTTTCAGATTTAGGGACTAAATTAAGAAAAGGTTACGAGATTCCTGCCCAACAATGATATTTTAAAGGTTTTCAAGAACGGTTAGAAGTTTATAAAGGTGAGGCATGGGAATGGGTTTGTGACAAGGTTTTTTAAGATGAGATTGATTTTAAAGATGGAATTGGAAAAATTCATAATCTTACTAAGGCCTCTAGGATTCTCACTCTCACCTAAAAGAGTTTTGAAGGAGTCTTGCCAATAAAGATGAGATTGATTTTAAAGATGGAATTCTAAAAATTCATAATCTTACTAAGGCCTCTAGGATTGTCACTCTCACCTAAAAGAGTCGTGTCTAATTTTTCTTTCTAGTTTTATTTGTTCCTATTATTTGTTTGTGAGAACTATCTTATACTCATAATAGTGTTCACAATCAATCTAGTGTACAAGTGCTTGGAGGCCTTAAATTTTGTTGATTGGTTCATGGATATGGTATTGGGAAGAAAGATGTCAGGTGAGTCTTTTACAAAACGTTTGGCTATAAACTGTGGTCCTTGATGCCAAATTTGAGGTATAGAAATTTGATGGAATGAAAAATTTTGGCATGTGGCAATGCGAAGTTATGGATGTCTGGATCCAACAAGAGGTTTTTTTTTTTTTTTTTTTTTTTTTTTGATAGGGATCCAACCAGAGTTGGATATTGCTTTGGAAGGCAAACTTCAATAGTTTTTGGATAAAAAAAGGGAGAAGATCAATAGATCAGCCTGCGGCTGTTAGTAACCATCTGTTTGTGTTTGACTAAGAACCAAAAATATTTTGTTATGGGAGACGAAGTCTAAAGCGCTGTAGAAGTTTTGATTGTGAGACGTCATTCAATTCAAGCAAAGGTATAGATTTGTTATGTAGTAGCTTGAATTGGATTCCTATTAAAGTTGGTTTGCTTATTTTGGGCTTGAGTTCTTTCTGGGCACTACAACAAGACATTAGTAGCGTTTATTAGTGTTATTATAATACCACTTTGCTGACTCTGGCTCATATATATCTCTTTTTCATTGCTTTAGATAGAATGCTTTCTCTTCTGCGTGGTGCGGTTAGGGAATAAACCCTATGCCCTAAATTTTGTATTTTTGTGAGAGAGCTGTTTGGGTGTATTTGGTGTTTGGGTTTTATGGGAGTGCCTCTGTATCAATTTTGTGATCTCAATAAATTCCTTCTGAAATATTGTCCTCATCACCACCCCTATTGAATCATGTAAATCGTTAATGTTCTTTTCTTGTGTATAAGTGAATCAAATTTTTCTTGTTAGTTTTATTTGTTCCTATTTTCTATTTGTGAGATCTTTCTCAAGCTCATAATAGTTTTAACAATCAGTTTTGCGTGGGAGTGCTTTTGGAGGACCTTTTGCGCTATAAACTAGTATCAGAGCTTCTTCATTTTCTAACAAAGGCCATGATTTCGTAGCAGATATTTATTTGACAACCATCTTTATCATTTTAGTTCTAGCCTGTCTGCTGCTGGACATATATATATTCTGGGTGTTAATTCAGTTTACAGTATTAGAATATGTATCCAATTTTGCTGTTTGTGATTATGTTTCTTTATATTCCACCTTTATTAAATTATTGATATAGTACTGCTGGCATAAAATACTGAACAGATCACGGGTACAGCATTGTGCTTCCAGAGAAATTGCAAACAGGGAAGTGGAATGTGCACAGGTAGGAATTTTCCATTTTCTTGGATTTGCTTCCTCTAGGTTTCCATTTTGTCCTATATTGCCCAATAACTGCTCCCCCCCTTTTGTTGGGCAGATCAGCACATTCTCCTTTGAAGCTTGTGAGTAGATTCCATGATCATCCTGAAATTGGTACACTGCACGATAATTTTGTGTGAGCATCCCCAATAATTTCCTCCTTAAGCTGGTTTTGTTTCACAGAAATTTTTTTTTTTGATAGTTATAATGGGATGAGGGGATTTGAATCCTGGACGTCTTTGTTGGAGATAGCAGGAGATGCCACTTGAACTACAAGTCTCTTGGCTTTTTATGATTGGAAAACTTTTAACGAATTATATTTGTCAATCCTCCCCCCCCCCCCCCCCCCCCCCCTCAGTACTTCTCCTGCAAACATATTCGTTTTAGAATGGGATTTAGTTATCATCGCCCAAAATAACTAGGTTAGCCTTATTCCCAAAACTTTGTGCCTAGTTATAAATCCTCAATAAACTAACTAGGGCCGGTTGCTTTTCATACCAATCTATCCTAATGCAAAATCATACTCTCCATCACCTCTTTAATTGGCATGTCCTGTTTTTTACGACTAATAATGTTATTTTAGGTTTTCTTCTACCTTCTTCTCTTTCCCATGACTTGAATAAACTCATTCTTCCTCGTTGATGCATTCATTGCTTTCCTCTGCACATGAAAAAACCATTTTAAGTGCATCTCCCTCATTGTTTCATCAATAGGAGTCTATCTTTAGGTGAAATTCTTTTGAATATTATATTTGCTTGTATTTACATTTTTCCATTTAACATTCTCAGTTAAGATACAGTGATTTTTTGGTCTTTAATAGCCCAACATTTTAGTACCATAGGACATGATTGGTCTTTAATTTAACTTAAAAGGTGTTCTACGATCACACACTATTCTTGATATGCTTCTCCACTTCATCCAAACTGTTCTTATCCTACGATTCGCATTCTCTTCAATCTTTTCATCCTTATGAATTATTATTAATCCAAGATATTTAAAGCACTTACTCTTTGGCATCTCTTGGCCATCAAGGTTCACGAAAATTCTACTTTTACAAAACTTATTTTCCATGTACAATTTATGATTCTCAATTGCTTCTGCAATATTTCATGTCATGTCACTTGGAATTTGCAGTTGTTGAGCTTCTTGTCAGATATTCCAACAGTGCGTCTGATTGTGGTATGAATATACACCTTATTCGCTGATTCTGCAACTTTTTTTTCCTTGCTCTAGTTATTTCATTTGTATTTCTCAATAAACAGGTTGTTGGAGGGATTGATGATCAAATTCCATCGCTTCCATCAACAACAGGAGTTCAGGTTGTAACATATTCAAAACTGCTTAGTCAGGTAATTAACTAATTACTGTGTTCTTTGCTATCAACAATTTTTTTTCAGGTTTTGGGCAGAACTTCAATGAATGACAGGAGGGATACATAGATGGGATTAAATGCTTTGGTTTTTTCTTTTGGGATAAGTAATAAGTTTTTTTAGAAAATTATGAACATCAAGTACACAAGATGTATACTAGATGCATATTACATCTAAGCTTTGAAAGTACAATTATCAAGAAACTGCAATAAGTTTGAGAAAGAAAACTTCCCCGAGGCTGATAACCACTCGTACAAAGTCCTCAGAAATGCAATTTCAGATCTAAGGTTAACTCATGCCCTTCAAAGTTTCTGGCATTTCTCTCCCTCCAAATGCACCACATCAAACGATGAGGATGGGATTTCAAATCTCACTATTACATCACCCATTAAACCCCAAAAAGTGCAAAAAACCACTCCTTGGCAGTAGGGCAGTGCAACAACAAATGATCCACTGTCTCCCCAGCCCCTTGTACATAAAACACCAACTCATGAGAAAAATGTCACTCTTCCTCAAATTATCCATTGTTAGAATTTTCCCAAAGAAGCAGCCGAAAGAAAGAATGCCACTATTGTTGAAACTGTAGGCTTCCGAATGCTTTTCCAAGGGAACGTCTCAACTCTCCTAGGGTCTAATGTTCTATAATAAGATCAAACATCAAATTTTCAAATTTTTTTTTTTTTGGAATTTTTCTTGATTGTTTAAGGATGCAAACGTGGATCCAATGCACGTGCGCACACACACACGCGCGTAATTTGTGGACATGCACACAGATGTCACTCACTCATGCAGCCATGTTCTCATGGCTAACTTTTGGAGAACTTAAAGAAACCAATACCTTGTCTTTGAACATGCAGCGGAATTTACAGTTTCTCTCTAGTAGTTNCCCCCCCCCCCCCCCCCCTCCCCCCAAAAAAAAAAATCTTCGCCCCAATTTTCAGGTAATACCACAGCATGAATTACTTAAATGGTTCAGACTTTAATGAGGAGATCATTAATACCTCTATTTAATAACCTGAAAGCTTTGGTTTGTGGTTATAGGATAATATATTCTAGAACAAAATGTGGGATAACATTTTATTTTTTGAACTTAGAAACTTGTTTCTCCAAGATTTTGAGAAGTTCCTAATGAACAAGCAGTTAGCAAATAGAATTTTACCTGAATTATTTTGTTTTTCTCAATTTGTTGCGTAACAAACACATCATTGTACTCTTCTCGAATGGTGTTTGGTTTTACCTTTTTTTTCTTGAATTTCCCTTTCTGGGTTGCTTGATCATTGTACTTTGTTTTCTTGATGTTCTTGCCTCTTTCGTACATTCCCTATGTATGGGGCTGTGTTTTTTCAATAAATTTTTAAGTTACTTATCAAAAAAAAAAAAAAACTTTCACTGTAACTGTAATAAGCACTGTCTTCTTTCATTTAGATGTTAGCTTAATGATTATCTTCTTTGAAAACATAGGCACGCTGTTGAAACTTTCCGAGATTACAAATATCTGGGAACACGAATTCGGGTTGACGGAACGGTTGGGGAGTATGTATCTTTTCCTGTAATATTGCTACGAAAAGTTTTCAACTTTACAAATATTGTGTTCATTCAATTTTTTTTTTTTTTTTGATGATATTTTCTCCTCATTCATTGCATTCATTTCTCACCCTTCAAGGTACAAATGGATGACTTATGGAGAAGCAGCTACTGCTCGATCAGAAATAGGTTCTGGCCTAATTTATCATGGGATACCAAAGGTGAATATTTGATAAACATTCTATTTTTGAATAATTTTGTGCTTCATTGAAGTTTATATTTTAATTTGGTTGGATTGCCCATGAAAATTTTCATATTTTATAGTAAATCCTTTGCTTTTTTTACCTTGTTGCATCTAATTATGTTGCTTCATTTTACAGGGATCTTGTATAGGGTTATACTTCATCAACAGACCTGAGTGGCTTATTGTTGATCATGCTTGTTCTGCATATTCTTCCATATCAGTTCCTTTATATGACACTCTTGGTTTGTCACTGGTTATTAAGTAGAGCTTAATAGAATCTTGCCAGCTTGGCCTAGCCTTTAGATGTTAATGTAGACTATTGTGTTCTTTTCAGGTCCGGATGCTGTCAAGTTCATTGTAAATCATGCTTCTGTGCAAGTTATATTTTGTGTACCTCAGACATTGAATTCTGTGAGTGAAACTTACATTCTACTTCATCTGTGTTTTAACATAAACAATGCCATATAAAGTTTGGGAGAGGTTAAATTTAACAGCATCAGTACTTCTCCTGCAAACATATTCGTTTTAGAATGGGATTTAGTTATCATCGCCCAAAATAACTAGGTTAGCCTTATTCCCAAAACTTTGTGCCTAGTTATAAATCCTCAATAAACTAACTAGGGCCGGTTGCTTTTCATACCAATCTATCCTAATGCAAAATCATACTCTCCATCACCTCTTTAATTGGCATGTCCTGTTTTTTACGACTAATAATGTTATTTTAGGTTTTCTTCTACCTTCTTCTCTTTCCCATGACTTGAATAAACTCATTCTTCCTCGTTGATGCATTCATTGCTTTCCTCTGCACATGAAAAAACCATTTTAAGTGCATCTCCCTCATTGTTTCATCAATAGGAGTCTATCTTTAGGTGAAATTCTTTTGAATATTATATTTGCTTGTATTTACATTTTTCCATTTAACATTCTCAGTTAAGATACAGTGATTTTTTGGTCTTTAATAGCCCAACATTTTAGTACCATAGGACATGATTGGTCTTTAATTTAACTTAAAAGGTGTTCTACGATCACACACTATTCTTGATATGCTTCTCCACTTCATCCAAACTGTTCTTATCCTACGATTCGCATTCTCTTCAATCTTTTCATCCTTATGAATTATTATTAATCCAAGATATTTAAAGCACTTACTCTTTGGCATCTCTTGGCCATCAAGGTTCACGAAAATTCTACTTTTACAAAACTTATTTTCCATGTACAATTTATGATTCTCAATTGCTTCTGCAATATTTCATGTCATGTCACTTGGAATTTGCAGTTGTTGAGCTTCTTGTCAGATATTCCAACAGTGCGTCTGATTGTGGTATGAATATACACCTTATTCGCTGATTCTGCAACTTTTTTTTCCTTGCTCTAGTTATTTCATTTGTATTTCTCAATAAACAGGTTGTTGGAGGGATTGATGATCAAATTCCATCGCTTCCATCAACAACAGGAGTTCAGGTTGTAACATATTCAAAACTGCTTAGTCAGGTAATTAACTAATTACTGTGTTCTTTGCTATCAACAATTTTTTTTCAGGTTTTGGGCAGAACTTCAATGAATGACAGGAGGGATACATAGATGGGATTAAATGCTTTGGTTTTTTCTTTTGGGATAAGTAATAAGTTTTTTTAGAAAATTATGAACATCAAGTACACAAGATGTATACTAGATGCATATTACATCTAAGCTTTGAAAGTACAATTATCAAGAAACTGCAATAAGTTTGAGAAAGAAAACTTCCCCGAGGCTGATAACCACTCGTACAAAGATCAAATTAATTAGTTATTACAGTATTTATGGGTTTATTCTCCATATTTGTTTTTTTTTTTTTTTTTTTTTTTATATTAGTAATTTACACACGTAATAATGAGTCTTGAACCTAAGACCTCATTCTTCACCTTGTTGTTACAAGGGAAGTGGGTGCCATTTGATCTCATTGGCTATCCTCTCATACATTGTAATAAATGAGTCTCTCTATATTATGACAAGTTCGTGAGAATTTTTGTCAAGTTCTGTTTGCATAACTATATCAGGATATTTTTACATGATTACTTGGCTTTGTTTGAGTGCTAGATATTATAATTGTTTCCTCATTATGTAAATGGTTTCATTTTAGGGCCGCAGTAATCTTCAGCCTTTTTGCCCTCCAAAACCTGATGATGTTGCAACCATTTGCTACACAAGTGGTACAACTGGGACCCCAAAGGTATAGTGTACTATGATTGCTCAATTTTCTGATATATTGAGTAATTGCAGAAATGATTTAATGATAAGTGTTACTCCCTCAATACTTCCTTTCTCCCTTTCATGAAATCTGGTCAGGGAGCTATTTTGACACATGGAAATTTGATTGCAAATGTTGCTGGGACTTCCCTCTCTGTCAAATTCTTCCCATCAGATGTGTGAGTATCAGTGGTTTTGTCCATTGCATGGTATATACATCCTTATTGTTTAATAATGTTTAAAATTTAAAATAACTATTTAGTGTTTGCTGAAAGTATCTTTTTTTTTTTTGGTTGGCCAGTTACATATCATATCTTCCTTTGGCACATATATATGAGCGAGTTAACCAGATCGCGACAGTATATAATGGAGTTGCCGTTGGATTTTACCAGGGGGTATGAAACCTATCCCCCTTTCCCCCATGTATTAGAAGTCATAAAAGATGATTTTTTTCTTGCCAAGACAAGATGGTTTGAATTTTTTTGTCCTTAATTTTGCTAAAGGAGTTGAAATATGCCCATAATCAATGTAATATGCTGCTTTAAATTCAATAAGCTAATCCAAAATTTTGTTTATGAGCAAATATGTATTGCTTTGTATCAAGCGTAATGCATTATGGTTCAGAAAATTTTTGTCTATCTTGTAGCGGTTACAATTGTGATTTTGTTTGTTACTTTTTGTTGCAGTCATCAACTTTTATTGGAAAAAACAATTTGCTGTTAGTAACTGTGCTGATGTGCAATGTTATTGCTTAAATATAAATCATCATCCTATTTAAATTTAGTAGCCAATCCGTAAAGGCAAACTATTGACTGACCTTTCGGTGATACCTATGTTAGATTTTTGACTGACTTTACATATATTCTTATGTGAAGAGCTGTAACCATCTCTCTCTCTCTCTTTATTGAAACTGTTGTATGCAGGATAACATGAAACTAATGGATGATGTTGCTGCTCTAAGACCTACTATCTTCAGCAGTGTTCCTAGACTTTATAATAGAATATATGCTGGGTACAATCATTGTCTGTTGCTTCTGAAATTTTTTATTTGACATCAACTAATATGTTCACTTACTCATTCAGTTGAATGCTTTGATGTGCAGTATTTTGAATGCTGTGAAGACATCCGGTGGGCTACGGGAGAGGCTCTTTAATGCCGCCTACAATGCTAAGAAACAAGCAATATTGAGTGGTAATATATATCATCAATATGATCTTTGTAGCATAAACTTCATTCTTGTTTTCAGACTCTAGAAATATTTCTTTTGGTTGAAAAATTTGAATTCGTTTATCAAAAGATATGGGTTTTTATTTATTTAATTATTTTTAATTGATTATTTGAACTATATCTACAATGTGTTTGGCATTCCTCCATTCTCATGTAGCTCCTTTATCCTACGACTTTCTCTGAAGCAAGTTTTAGCTGCCGCCATGTAAATTCACGTGATAGAATAACGCACTAGAACATTAATTTTCACTCAAGAAACGAAAATTGCTACATATAATGTAGGAGTTTTTCAAATCTATTATTGTGTTCTATGCAATAAAAAAACGGGTAAATTGCATTGTACTTTCATGAGATTCTTTGGTGTCAGTCACAGAGGACTAGAGGAGGAACCTCATGGCTTCTATTCTTAACTTTTTTTTCTTTTACACTCCCAAGTAACTATTCCCCTTTTGGTGTCTATTGATGATTGTTTCAGGAAAGAATGCATCTCCCATGTGGGACAAATTGGTTTTCAATAAGATAAGGGAAAGGCTCGGAGGACGAGTTCGTTTCATGACATCAGGTGCCTCACCCTTGTCTCCCGATGTCATGGATTTTCTAAAGATGTAAGTTTTTTTCTTTTTCAAGGAATATGCAATGCCTAGTACATACATGTTTTTTGCTCTTTTTCCCCTCTTCTTTTCCGGCTGAATAATATGATAATACTTCGCAGCTGCTTTGGTTGTCGAGTATCTGAAGGATATGGCATGACTGAAACTTCTTGTGTCATAAGCGGTATGGATGAGGGTGACAATTTATCCGGCCATGTTGGTTCTCCTAATCCAGCTTGTGGTGAGTTATTGATGCGAGTCTAACATAATTTTATGTTCTGATCTTTTGGCGTCACCTATTGGCTTTGCTATTAAGCTGATGCCATATAACATGTAACTCTACACAAAATTTTATCAGCATGCGCTGACTTTTTGTCTTTTCATGGATAGCCTGCCAACTAATAGCCTAGCACAAAACTGCATGCATAAATATTCATAATTTGAAGATGTCCTTAGTTTATGTTCTTTGTTAAGGATGGAACACATATGTACAAACATAAGTTTTGGGCCTTAAGGCTTTTGCAACCTTAACTTTGCTATATTGAGAGTTGGATGTGGTATTGGTTTTTGCATATCGGAGATTCACTTGGTTAAGCTAGGCTGACTTTTGTAATTGCATTAGATCATACCAGATGGTGATAGTTATTACATGAGAGGCTAATTTTGTGGAACCAGTTCAATGACTTATTTTGATACCTATAGATCTGTCTTCTCTGTGTGTGCATGTGGGAGTGTTTTTTTTTTTTTTGATCTGTACATGTGGGTATTGTGGGAGTGTTTTTGTTGTATATGACCTATATGTATATTCATGTTTCTTGGTATATCTTCCTGCGCTTATTTCCCCGTACGTTTTTTATCGTCAGCATATGCAATTGACCTTTGTTGGCAACTTGTATAGTTAAATTATCATAGCTAGGGGGAGATCTGTGTAAGGATGTGATATTAAGCAGTCATTGGATGTACATGCTGAAGATTGAAGAGCTTTCATTTGAAAACTTGAAAATAATTTAAAGCCAATAGGATTTTTGTAATGAGGTGAATGATGACTTAATGAATATTTGAACTGTTTTTATTCCTATCAGCTGAAAAGAATGTACAACAATTGGGCCTCTTGGATGCAGGATTTCCTTTTTATCTTTGTTTTATGTTCTGATTTAACTTTGGACTATGATCTTATTTGATCTTTCCTTTTTTTAGAAATAAAGCTTGTGGATGTCCCAGAAATGAACTACACATCTGACGACCAGCCCTATCCTCGTGGTGAAATCTGTGTTAGGGGTCCCATTATTTTCAAAGGTTATTTCAAAGATGAAGTGCAGACGTATGAAGCTTACCTGTTTACTGGTTTTTTTCAAAGTTATAAAAATCTATCAAATATGAACACATCTGATGATATTATCAAATTGGACAGGAAAGAAGTGGTTGATGAAGACGAGTGGTTTCATACTGGAGACATAGGGTTGTGGTTACCTGAAGGTCGTTTAAAAATTATTGATAGGTAATCATACCATCCTAAATATTTCTCTCTACTCAAACAAGTATACTGTGACATGTTTCTCATCTTTCTAATTGTGATGGGTTTAATGTATGTGTCATTGTGAGGTATGCTTAATATACATTTGTGGACCTTCTACTATATTTTTTTGAGAACGAGGTTTGCATCCTTTTAAGCTTTGTATTTTAAACATACATATCTTAAATTTTTAATCTTAAAGTTAGTTGTAATTCATATATATTAGGTTTAAACAAACAACCGATGAACCCAACCCACCCAGGCTGATATAATACATTTGGTCTGTTTCTAACGCTCCTTCAATGGGCATTGTATTTTATGTCATGACTGATCTTTGGCCCCTATTATCTCTCCACAGCCACCGCCATTTGTAGCTGAGACACTTTGAGAAAGGCTATATGAGGCCAATCTGACCTTGGCAAGGTCAAGATATGGCTGTGGAGATCGAGATCTGATGGTAGCCAATGACCTTGCTCACCTTTCAATCTTTTCATCATCAACAACTCTCCGTGACCAATTAAAAATTTGACCGATAACCGATGAAACCAATTTTCAGCCAACAAACCCAGTGGTGGTAGGTTGGCATCCCCCCTCCCCCCCTCTTTTTTTTTTTTTTTTTTCCTTCCTAAACTGACACAATTGGGTTGAGTGATGGGCTGATCCTCAACCAAGCCCCATCAAACACAAAACTATCAACAAAATTTATTTTTGAAGAGAAAGTATTATTTTTCTAAACCCTAATAAATATATGAAATTTGTCTAGTCTGTCATAAATGTACCGAATTATCTAGAAAAATAACTTAATATCTCCCAAGTAATGCTCAATGACATTGTTTCATAGATCGATTATCATCTTTATATTGAAACTTTTAGCAATTTACTTTCACTGTAAATTACCTAATTGAAAAAAATTCCAACGGAACTTACAAAGTCCTCAAAACAAGGAAATATCCAAAACTTAATCAAATGTAAGAACAGAAGTTACCCAAAAAAAGGGGAGGGAAAAAAGGAAGTGTCTTACCTCTAAAGCCACTGAGCCAACCAGCCGATTCTTTTTTGGGTCTTACATTTTAAGAAGATTAATAAATATATTATTTTTAAACTTTTGTTTTTTTTTTTTCCCAAATATCTTGGTCTCTTAGCTTTTTACCATTCAGAAAGCTCACGCCTGGTAAGAGTTTGTGATGATTTGATATTAGTAAATCTGAGTTTACCGTTTAATGTCCGTTATAAGCATGGTTTTTTGTCATTATTTGAGTGGCTGGTAGAACCTTTGTAAGCAGCTGTGTAGTTTATTTTTCTTTAGAACTTTGATGGATAGATGTCAATTTTGCATAGTTAGTCCTTATGGTCTGTTATTGATTTGATGGATCTATATAATTTGCGTGGTTGATTCCCTAGTTGTATAATCCCTGCATACTTAGGTGACTCTTCTTTTGATATCAATAAAATCTTCATTGCTTGTAAAAAAAAAAAAGAATGCCAAGACATCACTTATGAAACTAGTGTTGTAGATTTATGTTGGCTCTTTATTTGAGCGATGAAAATTTTGTTCATTTTGAGCAATAATGCTCATGCTCCAGTTTGAGTCTTTTATGTTATTTCTTTGAAACATGCACTGGTCTTTGCTGAAGCAATTGAAGTGCCTTCAGGTTTTGTGCATAAGGTTTTTTTTAAAGACAAGATGGTTGTATTAATTTTTATGCCCTGCCTCTTATATCTAGTCAGAATTGTACAGAAAATACATTCTGCTGAGCTCAAATATGAATAAGGATCCACGTTAATTTTAGGTGTTATTACAGCCAATGAGCTCTAGCTCAGCTGGCTCCTCCCCCCCCAATAATTTTTAGGTGGAGGGTGAGGTTGTAGGTTCAAGGCCCATTGGGTGTGTGCAACTTACCAATAAAAGGAAAAGTTTGTGATTGCAATCTACTATTTATGATTTTTAGACGATGTGAAAGCTTACTGAATTTTGTCAATTAAATTAGAAAGAAGAACATTTTCAAGTTGGCACAGGGAGAGTACATAGCTCCAGAGAAAATTGAGAATGTATATGCAAAATGCAAATTCATTGCCCAGTGCTTTATATACGGTGAGGAAATGGAGTTCTACTGCTGGATACTCTCTCTCTCTCTCTCTCTCTCACATTTGGGTTGCTGACTGATTATTTGTTACTGTTGGTAGGTGACAGCATGAATTCTTCTTTAGTCGCTGTTGTCTCGGTGGACCAAGATGTTTTAAAAGCATGGGCTGCTTCTGAAGGCATTAAGGTGTTGATTTAGTGTTTTTAATATGACAGAAAAGTAATGATTAACTACAGACAAATGAACTTCATAAAGTATGACCTGTTTTCATGTTGCATTCAGAGATGTGCACTTGGCCTTGTAATGTTATAGCCAATGAGGAAAATATTGATGCTAATAAAAATGGTGAAAAAAAAAAAAAAATCTTTTCTAGCTGTATGCTTGAATGTTGAATAGGTGAAAAGTAGTCGGATAAATCAAATGCATAGGGATGCATGCTAGCTTGGTGCTACATCTTATAGGTGCAATAAGGCAGAAAATAAAATTTTGTTAGTGAAAAGATTTATTAGTTTTGTTATCTTTATCAGTTCAGTATCCTGTATTTCCAATGGTCCACTTCATCTATCCTTGTCAAGGACCATGTAACTGATAAACATACCTGTGCAGGAAAACTGTTCTGTAGGTTATGTGTGTCCAGTTATCCTTTTAATAATTTCTTATTTATCAGCTGAGAATGATTTATTTGAGTTCAGAGTCTCATGATTGGGTAGGATATTTACCTATCTATTCTTGAGCTGAAGCCAGTCTAGGTCCAGTTAGAAATTTTCGGTCTAACCTTTGTTTTGCTCAAAGGGGAGGAATGGACAACCTTCAAGAATGAATGAAGGCTGAACTCTTTTTCTTTGTTGCTGTTGAAAGATTTATTATTTTCTTAGGAGGAATATGCATTTGCCCTCATTTTTTCGTCTTAAAGTAATACTTGGGTTTCGTCTATAGAAGAGAAAAAGAGGATGGGGTAATAGGAAAAAAGGAAAAAGTTCTAAAATTCCGTACATATCTTACTTGTGATTCTCAATGTGTTAATGCAGTATGAAGATTTAGGGCAACTGTGCAATGATCCCAGAGCAAGGGCTGCTGTCTTGGCTGACATGGATGCCATTGGGAGAGAAGCTCAGGCAAGTTATCTCAAATACTATGCTGTTCTGGCTGTCCGATTGCACCTTCTGAGATTTCTGACAAATTTTATTCATAACTTATAAATTTGATTTGCAGTTGAGAGGTTTTGAATTTGCAAAAGCTGTGACTTTGGTGCATGAACCATTTACGCTGGAGAATGGTCTGCTTACTCCTACCTTTAAGGTAAGTGTTCAGCTTCAAGAACCTAAGAGCTATTGCACTATTGCATGTATTAATCAATAATGAGACTCTGACTGCTTTCTTGTATTCCACCAGGTTAAGAGACCTCAAGCAAAGGAGTATTTTGCAAAAGCAATAGCTAATATGTATGCAGAGCTGTCAATGTCGGACCCCTCTTAAAAAGCACTGTGAAGTTAGAGCTTGTAAAGAAGCAGGGAATTAGAAAATCAAGCCAAGTATCCTCCAAGCAATAAAGAGATTCGTAGTTATTACATGATGGAATGGTTGGCGCTGCCATTATCTGCTGAAGCATCTTGCGTCATGATTTTTTTTTCTTTCTTACAAAATAAAATCAAAATTAATTTGTCATGTTGTTCATTGTATCAGTGTATTCTACATTTTTTTCTCAATAAGAAGCAATAATTTTGAGCGAGTTACAATATGGAAATCTGAGGCATTCATTAAAATTATCTTCTGGTAGTGTGATTTTTTTTTTCCATTGCATTGATGCAGAAACTCGTGATGAGGGGGGCTGGAGTTATGTATAGATGCGGAGTGGGATGATGTTTTTGGTAATATCAGGTGGGGCAAGAAATTATATCAGGGTAGCCAATGCATCCTGGGCAGCAAAAGAGTGAGAGAGATTTACATCATAAATATGACTAGGAATTTATAAGTCTTAATATTTTATTTTGGGCTAGTGTTGATATTTATAGCTTTTCAAGCAGTTGATTTCATTCTACACCAAGTAATTACATGAATAAATCCATATAATATAGTCTTAAGATGTTCATTAGGAGCTTTGATCCCAAAATCTCACTAATCTCTTGAGAACCATGACCAACGTTGAAAATCATAGAGAACCTCTCCAAAGTTGGCTCTACAAAGGGTTGCAAAAGTGACAATACTATGGTAACTATTATGGCGGAGTGCGAACATCGAAAGTATTTTATGCTACTTCGTGGTGTACAGGAGGCTATTTCAGTCTAGGCCTTCAATTGTTTGAGAAATTTTTGTTAATTTGGGTGACAGTTTCATGGGGAGTTGGGATTTTGTTATATAAAATAATCTAGTTTCATGAGGAGTTTGGAGTTTAAGGATTGTAAACATGTAATGAATAAAAAGATGGAAATGGGAAGGAAATAATATTTACTTGGAATAGTGATATAATATTGAGGCTAATTTAAGTGAATGTCAAAATTGGTATAGAAAAAGTGGGGTATATATTTGTTTAATAAATAAGTTAATTTAGCTAAAACACAAAGAAACCAACAGAGTGAAATGGTTGGTTGTAATCACAACTTTTTTGGTATAGAAGATTTGAAGGAAAAAGATGATAGCCAACACGGTGAAATGGTACATTTACCATTTTTTTTAAGAACATGTTTTCTTGGTATAACATTCAAAAAAAGGCTTGCTGTAACCCTTTAAAGCTATGAGTGGAAATAAAATAAAAAAAGGCTTGCTATATCTGGCTTTGGCAGGGAGATTATTCGCACATAAACCTCAAATGTAGAGCTCGAATGATACCCTTTTTTTGTAATTTTTATTAAAATTTCATGAAAATAATGCCAAACATTACCTGTAAATAATCAAGAGTCTTGTAACTTTGTGACATAGCTTGTTCTCCTTTACTAGGAGAACTATGATTCAAATCTCTCTTTTTTATTGCTGTAACTATAGAATTGAGAGAGAGAGAGAGAGAGAGAGAGCTATGGAAAGTTGTTACTTTGTATAATAATGGAAAGAATTGTTCTATAGAAGTCAGTGTGTATAAATATCAATAATTTTTTTTCTTCTTTTAGAAAAATATTTTTATTTCTTCGTAATTATGAAGGCACTGTTTGAATGGAGGTCTCAAGGTATCCAACTAAAAGGAATGGAGTTCTTGAGGTATTACGCCAAAAGAAAAGATTGTTCTTCCTTATTTACAATCGAACCTTTGGCAATAATAAAATGAAGCCATTTACTTATATAAAAATAATATATGTAAATTATGTCACATGAAAGCGGTAAATTGCACAGACCTCTCTCATTACACTTGTCTATTTTACTTTTCTAAAAAAATTACATTCACCTCCTCTATAACTTAACAATGTCAAAACTCACTAGAAGAAATTGACAATTTTTTGCTTGTCACTTTGTAACTTTTTATTGGGAGGTCATTTTTCCAATTCCCCTATGATTGAAACCTTCTCCCTCACTCTCTAATCCTTATGACCGAAATATTTAAGAAGAGATTTTTAGCCAAAAAAAAATCACCAAAGATATAACCAAAAGCATGATATTTTTTAAAATCATTTCCTTGATGTGGTCAATTTCGAGTCCAAATCTTCTGTCTCATCAATTGTGCTCCACTTCATGCTCCACCAATAAAACTTGGACAACTAGCCTGTTTCATTAAATGAGATAACTCTGACTTTAATAAGAGAGGCTAGTTGTCTCATTTAATGAGATATCTCATTTAATGAAAAAGGTTAGTTGTCCAAATTTTATTGGTGGAGCATGAAGTGGAGCACAATTGATGAGACAGAGGATTTGGACTCGTCAATTTCGTCAACTCTAAATGATCTATAAATTATCCTTTTTGATCAACAAGGTTGTTGTTTCTTGTATTAATCTTCTTGATCTATATATGTGGTAGTGGTACCCTTTCACGCTTGCTTGCAATAGCTTTCATTATTCACCTTTAAAATCTTCAAATGTCTACAAGTTGCCGGTATTCCTCTAACCATTCCTTATCACACACATTCAGATCATTTTCTTTTCACCGTTAATTAGAGACCTAGTAAATTTCAATATTACATGGGTAGGTAGGTGTGTTTTCAATTTTGAATTCTTGAATCCCGCTCACCATGCAACAATTATCTTCAAAAATCAAGAAAAACTGAAAAACTCAAATATTTAAGTGCTCGTTTGGTTTAGAGATAGCTCAGTTTTCATAACTCAGTTTTCAAAACCCATAACTCAAACCCAAAACTCATAACTCCCTACTCAAATCTCACATTCACTCAAATTGCAAAACACCTGTTTGGACTCATAACTCAGTCACATATCTTTACAACTTTTTGCCAAAATGGTGGACCCCACCCACTGACACTACCCAGTGTTGCCTACTGTTGCTACCCACGTCTCCATAACAAAAAATCCTCTTCTGCTTTACTTCTCCCATTGAGTCACCATGGAAGCCCATCTTCTTCTTTACTTCTCCCACTGAGTCACTGTGTTCTGCACTTACATCTCGCCTCTCGCCTCCCACATCGACGCAGCCCACATTGACGCATGCCCACAACAAACCATGTATTTTTCTCTAACGCTCTGCACTTCATCTCTCTGTCTCCCCTGCTTTGTTTGGATCTGATTTGAGATAGCTCATGACTGTATCTAGTTGATTGAGTAGTATGTTTGGGAAAATTGAAGCCCTGCATCTGAGTAATCCGCTAAACATTGGTAAGCTTGTCATTAGAGAAATCATGAGAGTTCAGTTCATGTAAAATTTTACCCCTAACAAAAAGGAAAAATGAAAGTATAGCTATATTTTTTTTTTGACATACCCAATTGGTTACTGAAGCTAAATTTTGAGTTTTTGTTTGTTGTCTTTTGTTTTTATCAAAAATATTTGCTTGGATTAATTATGGGATTTTGTGTTTCTATATCACCTATTAAATCCAATTCTAGGTCTTTAAATTGAATTGAATTTTCGAAATTGATATTAACAATTAGCAAAACCATGAATATGAGTGGATGTGTGGATTGCTGAATCTGGTAATTGTGTTTTGGAAATTCTTTCAGGGTTAGGGTGTACTGGTAGGTCAATTGTGATTGGGTTTGACAATGGCATGGTTATGGCTATTGGGAGGTTTGGATTGGAGGATCGGTAATTGAGGAATGGAGGATGAAATGTAAAACAACCAAAGAGGTCCTCAGGCATCGAGCACTGAGAATTTCTTGAATGATTATTCTATAACGTTTATCTATGAGAAAAATCTTAATAAATTGCAATTTGGGTTTTCAAGGATTACATTTATTTTGTTCCTCTAGAATGTATAGACTTTAACATGGAAATTTTTTAACATGCAGGATTTGGATCGAGTGACTTCAACTATTGAGTACTGTTGCACAATAGCTGGTATGTGCCAATCTTGTTTACTACCTCTGTAGGATAGGCTTTATGGTAATGTCATTCCCATGGAGCATTCAAATTGCATTGCTTCTCTATTGTAAGTTGTGACATCTTTTACAATGGATGGTTACATCCCTTTTCAAGTGGGACTAAGTGGCTATGTGACATAGACTAAGTAACATAGTTGACATTGTTTTGTTGTGTCATATTATTGCAATCTAGTATAAAGTTTTTTTGAATTTGATTTTTGGACAAAAAAGCTAGCAGAGGAAAACAAGAAGTTTGATGTGTGATTGCTCTAGAAGTATGCTCTCTCTTTCTCTCTTTCATTCTTTCATATATATGTACACATGCTTGTTGAAATAAAGCATTGGGAGTAAAGCATACTATTAGGAATATCTATTCAACCAAAAATTAAAAAGAGGCTTATCTAGCTTGATTAGAAGTTTTATGTTGCTTCATTGAATTTAAACACTGTTCTGATTGCGACACATGATCTGATTGTGGCAGGGGACAAGCTAGAATGATGTAGCAATATAAATTAAGAATAGAAAAATAAAGATAAAACCTAGGAGTTATGTTACAACAGCTATTTATATTTATTAAGAAGTTTTTATTTAGAGAAAACATTATAATAATCGTACGGCTCTCTATTGATGTAAGCTCAATTTGATTGGAGAACCTATTATTATGGATTTGGATTGCTTTATTCATGCTTGTATAGAATGTTTGTATTAGAACATATGTGATTCATGTTAGGAATATATGTCAA
The DNA here is from genome assembly GCF_002906115.3 of Quercus suber. Taxonomy (NCBI): domain Eukaryota; kingdom Viridiplantae; phylum Streptophyta; class Magnoliopsida; order Fagales; family Fagaceae; genus Quercus; species Quercus suber. The sequence goes on from NW_027069481.1 coordinate 1,921,568, forward strand.
TATTTATGTAGTTGGCTAATCTTTTGACAAAACGCACTTTACTTGTATTTGGGTAGATTTAGGATGTGTTTAATACTTCAAGAAACATGTTGTTCAAGTTTAGTATTAAAGCCATGAAGATTGGACTAAGAAACAAGTGAAAAAAAGCTGTTTACTAAAGCTGGACAGATAGCTCGACACCTGCGGACAGATAGCTCGATAGCTGCTCGACACATCTCGACAACTAGGCTATTTATCAAGATTTTCAACTTGTTCTTATCGCAATCTCAATAGCTTCTTGACAGCTGGTGGATCGATCGAGAAATCTCCTGTCTCCTCGACAGCTTCTCGATAGCTGTATCTGTAAAGTTTAAATCTCAACACCTCCTCGACACCTTTCGATCGATCGAGGTTATGGGAATTCAGATTTTCAAATCTAATTTTCGGCCCATGCTAACATGTATGTATAGGGTTTCTTTTCTCACAACCCTAGACCTATATAAGGCTTATTTTAGAGGCCGTCACATAAGAGAATACAAGGAGAACATATGCAAAAGGTGACCGATGCCTTATTCTCTCAAAAGAAGCTATTGCGTCTTTGCGCCTTAGGGCTTTGTAACCAAGTGCTTCTTGATCTTCATTGTTGATGAAGTGAAGAACTTTGCAGTCAACAATCTTCTTCAAGTTGGTGAGTTAGTCACGTACTGGGAGCCGTACATCTTTGGTTAATCACGTACTGGGATCCGTGCATCAAAAAAGGTGGAGTTCATATATTGAAGAGTTCAGAGGTTCTGAAGTGGTAAAAGCTTTCTGCTGTAAGTTCATCTATGGGAATTGTAAAGTCTAGGGACAAAGGTTTTGTACTAGATTTGAAACTTTTCTTGACTATAGTGGATTGCTTTTCGGGAAGGTTTTCCCCCAGGTTTTTTACTATGAAACTAGTTTGTTTCATTGGTTTTCTTGGGTCATCATATCTTATCTTATTTATTTTTCCGCTGCATGATTTTGACATGATATTGATGTTTGTTTGTTTTAACAAGTTTATTCATAATAAATCTAATTAACAACTTGGACTTAAAACTTGTTAATTCTATCAACCGGGATCTAAATTTTCTAACAGTTTGTATAGATTGTATTAGTCTGTGAGTTTATAGAATGTTTGTATATAATGTTTCAAGTTTTCTTGTATTGGTGATTGATATAGAGGTAGGTCCTTACCAATGTCAGAAACAAGTAATTATTATTCCATTACCAGTGGGCATCTGTGTGACCTAGACCATTGCACCCTTAGGATATCCCTGAAACTTCGTACTTTTGGTAGGAGGTTTTATGGCTGTTGTTATTGATCACCAGTAAGCATGGTTTTAAAAACTGGACCGGATCTGCCGGTCCAACCGGTTCAATTAGGAATCGGCCTACAATCCGGTTTGGTTATAGCTAAAAACTGAAAATCATCTAAAAATCGGCTGGTTGAACCATAAAACTAGAAACTTGAATGGTTGAACCGGTTTTGCAAAATACAAAGAAAATGACTTTGTTTCTCTTGATTTCTTCCCCATTCGACCTCTCTCATTGTTGCAACAGTTACTTTGTTGCTGTGAATAAACAATTTTTTTCCTCATTTTGAGAATCTTAGATTTGTTGTAAATAAGATTTGGTGAATGAAATTTTCAAATCTGTGGGTAAAATAAAATTTGGAGAGGAGGTAAAAGAAGCAACATGAGAAGGGTGGAGAAAGGTATTTTGGTTTGAAGTTTGAACTATTGCTAATTGATATGTTGTAGAGAGATGGGGTGATGGACGGGCTTGGCATAAAAGGTGAGAGGGAGAGATAGATTAGAGAGAGAAACGAATGAGAGGTTATGGCCTTATGAGAAATTGCCAATTTGGATTCTGATGGATTTCTATTAGAAAAGTGGAAAGGCTGGGAGTCTTGGGACTTGGGAGAAGTAAAAGCTATATCATAAAAGTCAAAAAGTAGGTGGGTGTTGATGTTGTACAGAATCAGTAGGTTGAATGCTCTGGCTTTGATGATAATAGTTGTTGCGAAGGCTTGCAAGGATGAACACACTATCAAAAGGCGACCGGGGTAGACCGGCCAAGTCCCTTTCGATGATAAAGTTAGTTTCTCTCTTGAAAATCAAATTCCAACTTTCGGGGAATAATGTCAGGAAAAAACTTACTTTGGTTTGATACAGGCTGGTCTTTATATAGAGAACCTTGGAGCGGTTATTGATTTAGAAACTTCCCCAGGATTTGTGGAAATCAGTGAATTCAAACATAAATTCCTCAACGGCTATAGGAGTTACAACTGCTGGTGGAAGTTAAGTACTTGAAAGGAATTTGTGGCGATTAATATGGGTTGAGTAACCGCTCCAAGATTTTATGGCTCAAATCCTCCACACATGTGAGCGAGTCTACTTGAGGATTTCCCAAGTGTTATGTGGTCGTCCATGTGCTTTGCCCATGGACGACTCTTTTGCTTATAGACGGTCTACCTTGAACATTTGACTCGAGGTCCATGGACAATCCATATTGACGAACATGAGATAAAATAATTTTCACTATCCCATTAGGTGTTAATTGTTAGTAATGGCTGGGAGGAGTAACCAAAGTGGGTTCGTTTATATATTTATTTTTTCATTATCTCTTTTCCTTTTTCGGTGGAGCTTAGAAAGTCTTGTAGCCGTATGTGCCTCTTTTAAAATTTTAACCATATTTGTGAACAAATATAGTAAGTTACTTTTAATATTTAAATGATATTTATTATATAAGTTGTGAAAAATTATTAACATTATAAAAATAAATTATATTCATCATTATTTATTTATATATACAATATAAAAAATTATTAATTAAATTATTTATGATGTCACCGGTTCAACCATCGATCGGACCCTGGTCAGACTAGAAAACCGATAATCAGTCTCTTTTCCGGTTCTTTCACCGTACTAGTTTTTAAAACCATGCCAGTAAGTACCACATCCAGAATTAGTAAAACATTGATTATGTGTATTTGTTAAGTGCTTTATTTGATTGTACAGGGTGATGACCACGCATGTAAGTTTTTCAAATGGTTGGACACCAACACTTGCATGTGTGGCGCAACAACAACACCTATTGTGTTAGCAAAATTCCGATGATTGGAGCATGAGGTGGAAGTTGCTAATGAAGAGTTGAAGCAAGCATGTGCCATGGGAGAAGCAGCATTGGAAAGGGTGCAAGCTGCAAAACGAAGGGTTGAAAGAGTTAAGGTTGCGTGCAGGATTTTCGAAGAGAAAGCGGATAAGTTCAAGATTGCTCTATTAATATCATGGGTGATGTTTGGAGTACTGCTTATTTTGTCTACTAGGTTTGGGGATGTTAGAAGTAGGCAAATGTGTTTGCCTGGATGAGTTGGTTATGTGTGTAATAAGTTAGACTTGTATTATTACATTGGAGATCATTTGTATTATAATGGTAAAACTTCATGTTTTTTTTTTTTTTTTTTTTTTTTTTTTTTTTTTTTTTTTTTTTTTTTTGTATTGTAAGTATAAAAATTTATGGTATGTATGAAATTGTACTTCTATAGTATGTTGAGAGTGTTCAGCTTTATTCAAGATGGACTTGCAAACTATGGGCATTTTAATTGTAATTATATTATTTGTGATACGCCAAAGCGGATCCCTAAAAGTAACTACTGAGGGGAATGTATTTTGTCTTTCTTGGATGAATGACTAGGGGGGAATGAGTAATAATATTAACTCTGAAACTGTGGTATATCAAATCCATAATAGTCCATAATACTTATATTCCATGTTTGTATTAACTTCAATCTTCTTAAGCAAAAAGGGTGGTATATCAAATCCATAATATCAGCATATCACATACACAATATCACAACAATATATGACTATCCACATGTAAGCATGTCCACTTGTAATATCACAAAAATATATAATTATACACTTGTAACCATATCACATACACAATAGGCAACCAACTACTAGCAGTAAACAACATTAAACAGAGAACCAACTACTAGGAAAAATGAAGCAGAATTAAATAGGCTTAAAGCAGACTTGAAACAGCTAGATAAACAGAAGCATATGATTGAAAACAAACTAAAAACACAAAGACACATACCTTCCGGTGGCCATGGGAATCCATGCTTCGGGTCTTTAGTAGTTTCTTCAAACACCTTTGAGTCATGGGCACTTCCCTCCCAACTAGAGTGGACATATGTAAACTTTATATCATGGTCGCATGCACACATAATGTTGGTTGTAATAGTGCTTTTGCGACTCTTGTGAGGCTGGGTTCTCTCAGCTGGAGGCCAAGCACTAATATGTGTTCCATCAATAGCTCCTATACTTCTCTATATTGAAGAGTGCCAATTATTTGTAAACAACATCTCTATATGTGAATGAAGGAATACAACACAGTAATATGTGCGAACATTTCATTGAAAAAACTTGTATTATGAAATGATTTACCTCAAACCAAGGGTAGTATTTGTTGTTCAACCGCATATGCTTTGGAAGGTCTACCACATTCGAATCGGGCTTGATTAAATGTTGGCTATACGTGTGGACAGCCCGCAATACCCTACACAACTTGTGGCTGACAATTTCAGTGGAATGTTGGAATTTGTCCCCCAAAGGTCACATTCGGGTATTATGACCGACAATGTACAAGAATATGGCAACGGACTCCTACACGTCCATATGCCCCTTCCCTTCCTTCAAGTACCCATGCTATTTTAGCTCATCCACCAAGTGATAAAACAAGTCCAATGTCATGCGGAACATGTCATGACAATTGGTAGGATTGCCCTCACTCACTTCAGCCATGTACCACTTAAAATGCTAGTATGCATTGGGCGCTTGTCATAATGCTGCTGGAAATAAGCCACCATCTCACCAACAAGTGGAAATACAAACCAAAACTCTTCCTCCTTGCTGTCATAGTCTGAATCTATGTCTGCACCAATAATCCATGTCATCATCTAGTCACTGACATCCTTGTCATAATCACAATCACTGACATCCATATCATCACACATCCAGAACTGTCCATGTCATCATCGTCAGAGTGAAAGTAAGCATCATCAAAATCGAAGGTCCAGAAAGGATCATTGAGGGAGACCATTCTACCCTATACCCTACAAAAACCAAAGCATTAGTACCAATTTATTGCAATATGTAAACTGACACATTATTAAGTGGTATTGAAGATGCTGCAATAACGTTAGCACAATTCTCCTTATAATGTAAGTACTAAAAAAACAATTACCATAGAAATGATACAATAGTGGTGTGCATGGTTTTTTTCCAAATTTATTACCGAACTGATAGAGATCGGTTTTTTCATAATTGGAACCGATGCACACCGCCTAAGGTCAATTTTCCGACCTATAGCAGTGCAGTTTTTTGCGGTCGGTTTGGTTGGTTTGAAATTAAAAAAAATAAAAAAAAACTGTTCAACAAATTTGTTCACATAAAAAAAAAAATTTGTTCAACAAATCAGTTCACATAAAAAAAATCTATTCACCCAAATAGTAATGATCCAAATTATCCAAATTTTTTTATTTCATTCATTATGAAAAATATTTTGAAATTGCCTCAATAAGAGTTCAACTCCCAAAATACTATCATGTAGCATATAATAATATCATTAGTGTCACTGTGTGTGTTAGTGTCAATAACAATAAGCATTAATGTATCCACTTAATAACGTATTACAAAACCATTTGTCATTGTCCACAAATGCCAAAAGAAAGATATACAAATTAAATTAGCATTTAGGCAAAAGAATGCTAATTGCTTGTATCCCTAAATGCCCATGAATACCTAAATAATTATCATTAGTGAAAAGTCCACTACTAATAACATGTATAGATATAATTAGCATATAGGCAAAAGAATGCTAATTCTTGTAAGTCCTTTGTCCAGTAAGTCTGCACTATGCATCATTCTAGAACTTCTACAAAATACTAAACAAAACAAAATAAATACGTGTTAATAACAATAAAACATTTATGAACAATAAAAAATTTATAATTAACACAAACAAATGATAATAGCAAGTATACTTGCATAATACTAACTACTAACTAACTTTATGCAAAGAGTAGCACATCACTCATCATCATCCAACACGACGGTGCTTGGATCCTCCTCCATAGGCATTGGGCAAACTGATGCAATTTCTACAATCCCATTCAAAATAAAATGACTTGTAAGTATTGAGCAAATAAATAAACAATTGATATATACAACAAACAAAATGAAAACATATATATTTTTATCAGTGTCAATCTCAAAACCATCCATATCCTCCACATTATCCATGCACTCCCGAAGCTTTAGTGGTCTTTTTCTCTTTGCATCCTTCAATTAATTTTGGGTACAACTAAGAGCTTCAACTATATTAGGAGATAGTGAACTACGGAATGAATCTAAAACACGCCCCCCGTACTCAAAGCAGACTCAGATGCAACTGTAGAGACAGGAATAGCCAACACATCACATGCAATTTGGGAAATGACTCGATATCTAGAAAAATTCATTTTTCACCACATCAAGATGTCAAAATCTTCCACATCAGGGTCCTCAAAATATTCCAACAAATACCTATCAAACTCAGATTTGTTTTCCACACTGTCCTCATCTGCCAAATGTTGCTTAAACTTATTATTATAACTTCTAATGCGATTAGACAATGAAGCATTACCAACACTTAGGGGTGGCAAATGGGCGGGTTGGGTCATAAATGGGTTGGGTATGTAATGAACCATTTATCCATTTATGATCCGTTTATAAATAAATTAATTATTCATTACCCGCCCAACCCATTTAATTAGTAACCCGCCCGTTTAACCCAATATGACCCAAATACCTCTAAAACTAGTTGAATATCCTATTGACTTCCAAAATTACCAAAATAACCTTAAATACCCAAAATGACCCAAATACCCCCTACACTTTCAAAATTACCAATATACCCTTGGACATCCAAAATTACCAAAATACCCTTTTATCCAAATGAAAATGAGTGTATGTTTACTGGTAGAGATGCATGAGACAATCCTGGAACTGGACATCACTGAAGAACAGTGAGTACTGACTGAAGAAATTTTTTTATAACATTAACCATTGTGATCAGGGAAGTTTGAAAGAAAAAGGATGGATAATAGTTATTAGAAAACTGGAAAAGGAAAATAATTGACAATTGTATATATAGTTTACTCCACAATGAAAAAGGAATCCCACAATGAAAAAGGAAAAAGAAAAAGGATGGATAACAGTTAACTCCACAATGAAAACCACTAAAAATTTGAAGCCAAAGATGGTTGCAACTTGCACCTAAACAACTCCAAAATTGGCTGTCACGTGCTTTAAAGAATCAAATGTGGAGGAATCCCAGGATATCATCAAATATAGTTTTAGTACAAACAAGGCAAATGGAAGACATGATTTCATCAAATATGTGGAGGAATCCCAGGATTTCATTCTTCAGGTACACTTGTCTCACCAAACCACCGCGAAGGATCAAATCCAGAACCACCTGACAAAGTACCACAAAATTCATTCTTATTACAATATACATACATACACATATTATACCTATAAAAATGCCTGAGATTTAAGACATGAGAAATCGAAATTATGTTTAGATATCTATACATCATCTTTATTAAGTTGTGCTGTACTCTTTTTAGTACTTTGAAGTACATTTCAATTGGCTAGCATGCTAATAACTGTCCTAATTAGGCCAAAGTCTGCGTTCTTGTTTCTGCAATGACAAGACTCCCTTATCGTTAATGGGAGGTCCAAATGTTTCATTCTTACTATCAACTATTTTTAGAATTATTAGCTCTAGTGGAACAGTACGTTCTTACTGCATATGCATTGATTTCTTAACCTCAAACTATACACTTTGCTGTCCCCAAATTATTCCTTATCTCATCTAGTGTGAGTCTTAGATTCCATATCATTCTGATGATGAATAACTCCAGAACCTTAATTATATGACTAGGATATTGACTAGAGTGTCAGCTTACTCTACTTGACAGGTTAAAATTAAATATCTAGTAACTATAACAGTGGCCAAAAATAACAAAAGTAGGGTTCTCTCCTTCACTTCCTCATGACCATGTTCCACAGACAAACTCAAACCTCCTCAACCCAGGCTGCAACCTCTAACTTGGCATGCCTAGTTGTCAGATCATCATGTTTTATTGTCCAATGTTGGACTGAGATCACGAGTCAGGCTACAAGCAGAACATTACATTAACACATAGAAAGCTAGTGCAACTAGATCCCAAAACCAAATTATTTAATTTCAGATTTTGAATAGAATCAACAAATAGGTGAAACCATAAAACAATTTGCATTCATTTCTGATTTGCAGCTATTTATGGGGAATACACAAGTAGTGCAGGGCTAACATGCATCCTTTAGTGCTCAAAGGTTTTATTTTAAAGAGAGATAACCTAATATTATTATGCAGAGCATTTGAAGAAAGTAAAAGTATGAAGCAATTGTTTGATGCTATGATTTGAGAAATTTATATTTAGGTAGAAAATGTTTCTAGTTGTTTAGTCCAATATTCGTTGAAGCACAATGATGTCATGCTAGTTTTTATTCTAGGCAGTCAACATATTGACTGATCATCACATACAACTTGAACAAGTTTATAAGAAGCAATGATGTCAAAGTATGCTAGTTTATAAGAAACAAGAAAGACTCGTTGAAGCACAAGGTTGCTGATTTGAGTCTAGCTGCTATTTTTGCAGTAAAAGTTCAACCATCTGAACCAATAACATACAACTTAAACCCTCCAACCATCTTCGTGGTTTCATCAAACTCACAACCAAACATATTAACACCACCACAGAACTTACAATTAGGGAACCAAATATACATCATATCATCAGGCTTTTAATTAGAAATATATTAAAAACAACAAATAGTCCAGAAAATAACACTTTGCATTTAATTAGAACTAATTAAACTGCAATTATTAAAATTACCTAATCCTCATCATTATATGTAATGTGTCCAGAAATGCATAGGTGTTCAAAATCCTCCACAAGGTGCTCGTCATCATGATCAGGTATAACTAGCAAAGTAAAAAACTAGTAAGTAAATATAAAAATGGAGAATGCATAATTTAATAAAAATTACAAGTATATGAAAAAGATATTTACCCTGCCCACCAAACAACCAGCTACGGGAACATAACAAAGCTTCTGCATTTTGTGGCAATAGACAACTGCAGTACTTATCAAGAATTCGACCACCAATGCTAAACCCAGACTCTGAGGCAACAGTAGTGATAGGAATACTCATAATGTCACGAGCCATTAGTGAAAGTTCTGGAAAGCGACCACAATATGATTCCCAATATTCAAGAATATCCAAGTCCAAATGAGTGTTATGGTCAAACCGGGCCTCTTCCAAATACACATCTTATTGTGACTTACTACCGATTGAACCAAAAATTTGACTCTCAAATGTATCAAAACCAGCAATATCAGCATCTCTTACCTTCTCATTAGCACCACTACTAGATGCATTTTCAACCATATTGTGTGCTTCATAATTAGTGGTGCGTAAATATCCTTCGAAAAGGGAATATAACTTGTCACGAAGATCCATCACCATTTTTGTCCCATTAGTGTCATAAAGTCGCCTATAACTGAACTCCACAAACTGCAACTTATACCAAGGATCTAAAATTACAGCAAATGATAGCACAATGCTATAACAATCCCAGTATTTATCAAATTTTTCTTTCATGCTTTTTGCCATGTCATTAATTACTATATCATCATCTTCCATCTCTTCTAAAATACACAAATGAATTTTCCATACACCATGAAAGTATAAGTTGGCAGTAGGGTATTGAGTGCCTGAAAAGAGAGTGGTGATGTCATAAAATGGCTTCAAAAACTTTGCTATCTTCCCGGCCTTATTCCATTCATCATCTGAGGGACAAGTGTGAAAGCCTCCATCAACAATGCTCAAATTGTGAAATGCATCCCGAAATGTAATAGCTATCTCAATCATTAAATATGTCGAGTTCCATCTTGTTGGCACATCTTGTCGCACTTTCTTACTAGTTAAATTAGGGAGTTCTTGAAGACATTCGGCAAATCTTAACTTCCTCATATCATTGCCTCTCACATATTTAACACTTTCACGTATGTTGTGCACAGCATGCTCTATAATTTTCAAACCTTCTTGTACAATAAGGTTTAAAATATGAGCACCACAACGAACACGAAAGAACTCACCACTACAAGGCAAAGATGATCTAAAAGAAGGGTTTTTCTTCAAATTATTCACCAAGGTATCATTGTAAGAAGCATTGTCTAAAGTGATTGTAAATACTTTTTTCTCAATGCCCCATTCCTTTAGAATGTTAAACAATCTCTCTCTCAAAATCTTACCACTACGAGGAGGTGGCATATGAGAAAAACATAAAACCCTCATTTGCAACTCCTAATTTGCATCAATGTAGTGTGCAGTGAGAACCATGTACTCATCCGTTGTGGAAGATTTTCACAAATCTGATGTTAAGCAAATCTTGCCCGGGACTAACTCTAAAGCACGTTTGAGATTTTCTCTTTCTCTCTTATAGATTTTCAAAATATCTGACTTTGCTGTATTCCTACATATTGGCTTAACATCAGGATTTAGAAAGATATGAAGCTCTTTATTAACCTCATGCTCCGCAAATGAAAATGAGTAATTATGCCTAATAATTGCCATTGCAATCTTTTCACGATACATATCTTGATCAAGGGGAGGATGGTTAGGCACAATATCATTTTCTTGATGACATTTCTTAGCATGACGGCGTAAATTACTAGTCCCATTCTCCATATCAGCCGTTAAAATATTAGTACATTTTCTGCACTTGACTTTTCGATGGCCATCTTCATATAAAGGTAACATTTCGAAATCATTCTACACTTCAGAAGTCCTACTCCTACTTCTTTTGCTACCACTTGAAACTGTTTGTTCAAATTCATCTATCCCCTCGGTTACAGACACGGTTCACCTTAAAAGATAAGACAATCAAAATGACAATTTCTACAAATATATATTTCAAATCAACCAAAATCACAAAAGGCAGAAACATAGGTGACAATTTGAACAGAACCCAAAAGGTAAAAGTGGATAGATGCAAATCATCAAACACCCAGAAAAGAAAAAGACATTAACTTAGAACTCAAAACCTAATTGAGAGAGGGATCTTAATCTTACATTGAAAATCTTAACGAGTCCAAAGCACCTTCACCGAGCTTGTGAGTTTGTCTACACTAACAGAACAAAGTAAACTATTACTAGTGGTTTTTTTTTTTTTTCAATCATTATACAAACAATCAGTTTAAAATGCTAGAATAAAAGTACTACCTACACAACTAGTTGCTGACTTATAACCCAAATCCCATTTCTCCATTTCAATTTGACACAAACAAAGAGAGCATTATCTTCTGCTAAGCATTTCATCAAACACGTAATTTACATTTCAAACCCACAAACAAAAACAGAAAATAAAGACAAACCCACAAAAAAATCAAATGAAGAAGAAGAAGAAGAGTTGAAAGAGAGACAAACCTGAACAGTGTTGGCGTGACTCACATCAACCATTGTCCACAACAACCACCACCATCACCACCGAGCATAACCACTGAGCACAGCAAATGCCAAAATCCACTGATGAAATGATTCAACGGCCACCGCAGTATTGTGTTCCGATTGCGAATCGGAGATCAGGGATTGAATCGGGAAGCTAAAGGGAACTGCAGTATTTTTCTGCGGTTTCGTCGTCGCTGCAATATTGTGTACATGCAACGCAACGCGAGAGAGAGAGAGAGAGAGAGAGAGAGAATATAATTTTTTTTTGTAATTGCTTTTGTTTGGTTACTGAGAAAATTTGAGGGAAAATGTTTAAGGAGAGGGCTGAATGTTTTGGCTTAGAAAATATGAGGGAAAGGGAAATTGTCCAAGGTTATTCTATTTATGTGAAAAATTGAAATAACCATTAAAAGGGTTAAGTGGGTATCTGTGGATTGTGCGTTTATTTAATTTTAAAATTAGATAGGTTTAGTGGGTATTAGTGGATTTATCCATTTAAACCCATCTAATTAAATAACAAAATGGGTCTTTACCCATTTAACTCAAATATTTAAATGGGTTGGGTTAAAACTTATCCAAATAAGGTGGGTAATGGGCGGGTTCATGGATATGGGTAAAAATTGCCACCCCTACCAACACTTGCCCTGGAGTCCCTAGACAATAAAGCACCACTACCACTAGAACTCAAAGCTCCATTTTGACCCACTCTCTTCACATACAACCTCTTCAATGCATCCCGAACCTTAGAACTCATCGCATCCCCCTTGTCCTTTCCATACCACTCCTTAAACCAAAACTTTACATACTTCGATCTATACCTTGGGTCAAGAACAACAGCAACAAAAAACATCAAATTGATATTATCTATACTTCCTCAATACTTATCATATATTTTTTTTCCATCTCTACCACCATACTCTTCAATGCTAATTATCTCATAGAAGTATGTATTAGAAGTGACAAACAAGGACCTAGAAAATCGAAGTGTCGCCTCATAAAATATGCTAAGAAATTTCACAAAGGTCTTGACATTTTCCAAATCAAGATAGTTAGGAGGACCAATGGGCTTTTTCCTATTCCTATCTACTTCACAAAAATAAAGTTTATAATGCCCATCCTCCTCTTCCAACCTATCAAATGCTCTCACAAATTTCAAAGCACATTCTAACATGAGATAAGTGGAATTCCACATTGTTGGCACATTAAGGGACAACAAAAATTTGGCTTTGATTTTCTCATTTTCAACACATTCTTGAAACTTCTCAAACCTTGCGGGAAAGGCTCTCATATATTGCACTGCATTTCGAACTTTAGCAACTGATTCATGAATGGACTTCAACCCACTTTGCACTATCAAATTCAAGATATACGCATAACAACGCATATGCATGAGCTCAGCACCCAATATGCTACTATATCTTTCTTTTGTTTTCTTCTTCACATAATCAATTGCCACATCATTAGAACTAGCATTGTTCACGGTAATTGTAAACAACCGGTCTATACCCTACTTCAACAAACATGACTCAACCGCTTTACCTATGGTGTCCCCTTTGTGATTAGCTATAGGGCAAAAGTTCAAGTACCCGTTGTCAAACAAACCCGTTGCCCAACAAAAGCCCTTCTCAAAACATCCACCTCACTAGAATAAATCTTTATACAAGCCCTTGCAATGGTTGTGTGATGGGGAATAGAAAACCTAGGCTTAACTATTTTCATAAATTCTTGAAAGCCTTGATGCTTCGCAAATTTAAAAGGCAATTCATCAATGACAGTCATCCTTGCCAATGCCAGTCTTATCCTTTCTTCACTATAATTTGAAACCACTAACACATTTGAACCACTTTCCCCTTCTCTCTTAGCTTGGAAAGACAAAGTTTTTTACCTATCATCACGAGAAAAATGCCACTTCTTACACACCTTCATGTATTGCAACATGCCTGAAGTACCATTTTTCTTACCATGACATTTATATTGATTTTTACAATACTTGCATTAAGACCTAGGATTATTGGGATCAAAACCCGCCAACTTAATGAAGTGCTGCCATACTATAGACGGGTCCTTACCACCTTGTTTAGGTGATAGTGGGGGAAGTGATGCACCAAGTCCAGTTGGTGCTGTAGGTTTAGGTGGGTTAGGGTTAGCACTACCAGGACTAGGAGGAAGTGGGTTAGGGTCCCCAGGTGCACCAAATCCAGGTGGAGCATTGACATCCATTTAATAATAAAAAATTTCAACCAACAAAAAAACAAAGTTTCACAACAATATCAAACTATAATTAATCAGTTTTGTTACAATAATAACAAACTAGCAAATTAACAATCATTAGTCATTACTCAATAATTCATGTCACTAATATTAACAAGGGATTTATTATATTGGTCCAAATATAAATATAAAATAAAAGCTAATTTTATATATATAAACTTAAAGCAGTTGTTACTAAGTACTAAAAATTTAAAATCAAAATGCTAAATATAGTGAGTGATTAGTGATTACCTCTTTGTGAATGATTGAAAGCGTGAACTCTTTCAATCTCTATCTCCCTCAAAAATTAAAATGCTGAAGAAAAAAAAAAGTTAGTACTTAGTAGACTAACAATTACTATAAACTTACTAAAGTAACAACTAAGACTAATGACATAGTTAAGAGATAGTTTATACTGTTACTATAAACTTACTAAAGTAACAACATATACTAATGACATAGTTATTTTATATTATATATTTTTTTTTGGGGGCTAACCAGATACTTATTAGACTATATAATATAATAGTCTTTCTAGCAGTTTACACTTTACAGTCCACTACTAAAGTCTTATATAAAAATCAGTAAATCACAACCTTAATCAAACAACCATCCTTAATATTATATATGTAAGCAGTTACAGTACAAACATCCAACCTTAATAGTTAATAGTTAATACTTAATATTATATATGCAAGCATCCAACCTTAATATAATATTATATTTATATATGTAAGTATCTACTTGGAGTTAGACCCCCCACAAAATAGAAATACACAGACACTTGGAGTTGGAGTTGGCTTAGTTGCTAAAGCTTTACTCAAACAAATAACCATGGTTTCTAGTAGGGCTGTCCACAAGTCGGTCCAGGTCGAGTTTGTGCCTAACCTGGAACCGACCCGCCGGAATCGGGTGGCAAAAAAATGAACCCGCTGCCGACTGCTGGACTAATCGGATCAGGCGGATCGGACCATTACGAGCGGCGGTCGGGGTTGAAAATCCAGAAAAAGGCAAAATCGGCGTGAAAACGGCGAAAATAAACACATGAAAATGGCAAAAATCCAACCAAAGTCTTTGAGGTTTCTCCAGATCTGGCCTAATCTAGGCCATTTTTGGCAATATCTTGGCTAGATCTGGTGAAATCTCACCGAGATCTTGACGAAAATGGTCTAGATCTCACCAGATCTACCAAATATCGCCGGAAATGTTTTGGGTCGATCGGATCAGTTTAATCAGATTCTGGAGAAGGAAAACCGACCTCCGACCCGCCAAACTTGGGTTTTGAAGGAACAAACCTGTTGCCGACTGCCGGAGAGATCGGATCGGTCGGCGACGGGTTGGGTTCGGTCGACGGCGGCGGGTTGGTCGGGTCTCTAGACAGCCCTAGTTTATAGTTTCTCGGGTTAGAGGGAAGTGTGTAGGCAAAGGAAGTTTTGGTATAGTGACTCAGTGAGTCTCAGGATGCATGGGTTCCCAAATAGCCAAACTGTATACATGAGTTTAATACACGAAGACAAACAAAACTGAAAACACGAAGCTTTCAACAAACAAACCCTATGCTTTCAACTTTCCCAAACAAATGAAAAGGAAAAAACAGTAAAACACGAAGACAAACAAAACTGAAAACAAGAAGCTTATCATTGTTTTGCATCAGGCGAGACTCGAAAGGTGAGAGCGAGAGAGAGAGAAACAGTTAAAAGATACTGAGAGAAAAATATGAACTTATATACCCTTGAGAATCTGAAAACCTAGCATAAAACGTACCGTTTTACATTTTTTTTTAATAACACCCATACATATGATGTTGTTTTATCAGCTTCATTAAAAAAAAAAAAAAAAAAAAAAAAAAAAAAAAAAAAAAAAATAAAAAAAAAACGACAGATCCTATATCAGTATATCAGTATAGTTTGGCCACAGTCTCGGTTTCGAATTTCTCAATCCGGTGATTTCATCGCATCAGCATCAGAACGGAGGGCGAAGTCCGAACGTTGGCCTTGGCTCATTTCGTCGGCACTATAGTCGGGACAGTGTCGTCGGCACCGGTCGGTTGGGTCGGTTCCAGTGAAGTTTTGCACACCTCTATACAATACTATAAAAAACACCAAGTACATAACATCAATTACCAAACCCACATACTAATGTAAATTGCATCAAGTAGAGATCACCATGTGAGAAAGCTCACATACTAACATATGCTAATTATGTCAAATCCACATGCATAGTTCACAACAATTACCATTACAACAAAAACAGCTTTAAGTAAAAGTGTTCAACTGAATAAGACAAAAACAACCAAAAGTCCAAGATCGTCTACACACACACATAAAGTTTTTAAAAGCTACAACTAAGTGATTCAAATCCAAATCACAATAATCAACATAAACTATAATAAGAAGTCTTCATTACTTTTCTGGGTTATGAGCATAGCACTCCATCCACCTCCTCCTCATATGTTCTGGCATGCCTATGAACACCACCTGTCTCTTTTTTTTTTTTGGGAGAACCTTGGAGATGTGAATATAGGTGTCATCATCAAGATCATTGTACTGGTTCAGCAACTCTAAAGCCCTCCCAAGGGAGCAAGGATTGCCACCCGTAAGCAGATTGTGCAACATGCTCGAAGCTACCCATAGACTTACCCTTTTTCTTGTTAAATCGTTCCCTTACCAACATAGTGTACTCTTGAAGAGCAATGGTCATGTAATTAGCCTTATCCATTTTCTTGGCAATCTTCTTCCACTTGCCAATAGGCTCTTCAATGGGACATTTGTCTGCATGTTGGGTTTGCTCTGTAGCAAGGGGATCATCTTGGGCTATGCCCTCCATGTCAAGATTGTAGCCTACCCACCTGGGTACGACGAGCCTCATTGGTAATTTCCTCCTCTAGGGCATGCTCTTCATCACTATCTGAGGTTGGTGTGTTTAATGATATTTGAAAGGCACTGGTTGTAGCATTAGGGGCAAACAGCTGCTGTAGTTTGTCATAGCTAGGACATCCACTCTTCCGTAATACATTTGCTTTAGGATCAGCCTGAAATGACAAGATGTACATCAAAATCATACTAATACAAAATAGAAAATTATGAACATTTAACCAAGGAAATAGGGTAATAAATATAATATACCGCAGCCACATGTGCCCACACCTCCTCAGAAGCAGTAACCATTTGGGTTGTCTCATCCCACCCCAACCTAGTATGGCTCAAAAGTTGCCTCCACTGTCTCTGTCTTTGCCTAAGCCTATTATGCTTCTGAATCACTTGCTTAGGGCTCAAACTCTTCCTCGTTTGCTCATTTAGGGCATTCATAATTAATAGCCAAGTTGGAGCCTTAAAATTCCCCTTTTGTTGTTCATCCACCATAATGTCAATGAAGATTTTTTCAATATAGGGAGGCCACATTTTGTCGTCAGCATTTTGAGATCCATGTGCCATCTAATACAAATATCTCAACAAAATTGCAAAGATGTTAATATATATATATATATATAGTTCTATGAATTGGCCACTTCATTTCTATTGGAAGAGGAACCCAGACGGTATTTTACTAAAGTTTTCATTTCTTAATGTTTTTTTGATAAATGATTTTTCATTTCTACCTAATCAAACACAGGATATGGAAGGATAGATATATAAGTTGGACTGATTTGAGTTTATTTTCCTGCCAATTTCACATAGAGCAAGTAATTACATTGATGGTATTACATTTCTTTTGCAATATCAAAATGTATTTGCTCCACTAATTAAGCTTGAGGTTGTCCAAGTAGTGTGCTAAAGAAGATAATATTTAGCTTAATGATGCCTTTATGATATTGAGCTATAGATTTAGAACTTTCATCCAATAGGGAATAAAGTCATTTGGATATGTGAATTCATTTTGCATATGCATTACGAGTAATACTAGCTTTAAGCTTAGCAAAGAGCTTGTTCAATTAAGTTTTGAATTGCACAATGTGAATTCAAGTACAAAAGCATATCTAAATCCAACAATGAGCCAACATCTCAGTGAACAAAGTTCATAGATCAACCATTTTGAAGGTTAATGAATTTCATTTCTTATTCCAATATTTATATGGTTAGTAAAGAAACAAGTTAACATTACAAATCATAGTTTCTCAAAGTAGGTAATAGAACTCAGTATCATCAAAATCATGTTCAACAAAAGCATATATGCCCTATACTTAAAATGTTCTGCTCTAAGTCTTGTGCTGAGTTATATCTATTCAACATACTCCTCCCTATGGAATCTATTCATATATACATAGAAATGTTGGTCAAGTGGAACTATGGAAAACCAAAAGCAATGGACTAGCAATGAAATTTATGGAATCTAACCGGAAGGTAGGGCCGTAAGCCTTGTGTATATAATTGTCCTTCTATTTCCACTGAACCATAGCCATGATATCTTATTTGTTGTAGATGATGAAAGAATCTCAAAAGGCAGGAAAATAAATTAAACAAATGGCAGTTTGATATAAACAAATGGCAATTTCAGTTCATCAATTAAACACATGGGTCACATAAATTCAAGACTCAAAAGGTTTGTACTCTACTAATTTCTTACATGCAATTTCATACCACAAGAAAGAAAGTAAGACCCACTTCAATAAAACGCAAATAATGAAAAGAAAGACCCAGGTGCAAATCAATAAAATAGAAATTATAAAAAGAAAGGAAGATCAAAGATGAGTCTATGGAGAAAAACCACTTCAACACATTCACCAATACCCGTGGGCAAAAATCAATAAAACAAAAATTATACCACAATGCCCAAATCATACAATGGTCATAGACAACGGAGAGGGAGATGGAGATATACACCGCACCTTGGAGAAGATCACAGAAATGACTTCAATTGGTTTTTGCAATGGACAGAGCTCTAACTCACTATTCCGGTTTCGATTCAGAGGTAGAGAAATCAGCTGGGGTTCATGCTTCAGTTTAGATCGCTGGAGGCTGAGATTTGATGGAGTAGATGAAATGTGAGAGAAAGTGGAGAGAGGGAAGTGAGAAAAAGGGAAAAATTTTGGCTGAAAATTTTTGAGGGAAGTGAGAAATGGACTTTGCCCAAATTTGCAATGGTAATATCACATGGTTTCTGAACTAACATGACAACACACAATTTATGGGCCCCATAGAGTCCTTATATTTATGTTAGTGCCACTGAGTTTCCTATCTTAGTTTTTGAAAACATTTGGAGCCTATATCTTGTTTCCATCACACTAACTCAAATTTTTGAGTTTTGAGTGATGGAAACAAGGATTGAAAATCAAGCCAAACATAAAAAAATTTTGTGGGACCCATGTGTTTTGAGAACTCAGTTATGAAAACCAAGTGATATGATCCAAAATTGCACTTAGCCAAATAGGCTAATTCATCCAATTGCCCAAGCTTCTAAAATGGATATTGCCCATGGTGAGGCTTGAAGCAACCTGATTCACCCCATCCTTTAGAAGCACACCTACCCACCCATCAAACACACTCAAACAACTCTAGAAACCCACTACTATCCCTCACAAAAATCCCATGACCAAACCCACATCATAAGTTGAAATTCACATTCTCAACCTATATTGTGCCTCTAAATATATTAAATGGTAAACATTCAAATTGGACTCACATGCAAGGGAGACAATTTCGTACCATACCAGCCGATACGGCCGACATATCTCATTTCGGTGACCAAACCGATACAGGTGACCCTCCCATTTCGTATCGGTTTTTATACCAGACTGTTTCAAATGATTTCTGCCATTTCGGGACGTTTCGGTCATTCCAGTCGAAACCAGCCGAAATATTGATTTCCGGCTGAAATCTTTTATGAACAAGTATTACCTCTTTGAAAGTAATTTTTGCTTGCAAAAACTCATAGATCCATGACACTGAGACAATGACGAAGTTTTGGCAAAGCCTACCTCTGCATCTTGGCCTCGTTCTGTTAAATTGCATCTCTCATTCTTACTTTGTTTTTTTGTCTTCTCCTCTTCTCTGCTCATGAACACCAGAAACCAAACTTCTCGGTTCTGAGCATTTGGCTTCTCACTTCTCAGTGCATTTTCAAAACGTGTGGGGTGTGTTTATTCTTTTTGAAAGTAACGTGTGGTTGTGGTAAAACTAAGGCATTGAATTCTATTTAGAATTCACGTGAGAGTTAGGTGGGATGTTTGACCTTTTACCCTTATTTGAGTTATTTTATTTATTTTTTTTAATTTTTAATTTTTAATATAATAATTAGATAATTTAGATTTATTTGTAATGGATTGGGCCATTGTAGAAGGATAAAGATAATGATGAATTGGGCCTAAATATACTTAAAGACATAGAATTTAAATTCAATAAAAAAAAATATATATATATATATATATATATATAGGATTTTATATGTATAGCAATAAACTCAAAATAGTACACCAATATTGACCGGTATCCGAAATATATCGTACCACTGGCCAAATTGGTATAGCCTCCGGGACGGTATTGACTTTCTTGCTCACATGATCAAACCCAACTATAGAAGAGATGGATAGAGTCACTTGTGTTATGTCCAATTGAGGATATAAAGAAAAACAGAATGATCAAATAATAATTTTGAAACAAAAATTAGGTCCAAGATGAACTAATTTTCTTTCATTAATATATATCATAAACATACATTACAAAGTATGATGTATAATCTACATAGAAGAATTGACTTTGATAGAAATGCCACAATGCAACAATTGTGGCTTTGTCATCGGGGTGTTTTTGTGCTTAAGACATTTACTACTGAATTATTTTAGGAAAAGTTTAATACAGCTAATTTCATAGAAAATATAAAAAATTGTAAAAAAGATAAGTTGATTTTTCTTTTTTTATAAACCAATACTTTTAGGATATTCATTAACATTTCTCAATTAAAAAATGACTAATAATTGTAAATTGACAATAGCCAATAGAAATGAGGTAGAGTAGTGGCACTGGTACACTTTGTTCTTCTTCTTCTTGTTTTTTTTCCCCTTAAAATAAATGGGGAAAAAGAGAGAGAGGTTATTTTAAGATATTCCAATAGAGTGGATGCAGGCATGCCAAAACTCTAAGGAGTTCTAGTATATTTTCTTAATAAAATTAAAAAAGAAAAAAAGAAAAAAAAAAGAAACGATTCGTTTGGATTGTAACCTAATAAGTATAAATATAAATTAAAAATCTAATCAAAGAACTAGTTCTCATTCTCTCTCAATTTTAGCTGAGCTCACTTTCTCAGCCTCTCTCAACCTTACCAGAGCAACACTCCACCGTCTCCTGCTCTATGGGATCCCTCACTGTAAGTCTCTCTCTCTCTCTCTCTCTCTCTCTCTCTCTCTCTCTCTCTCTCTCTCTCTCTCTCTCTTTCTCTCTCTCTCTCTTCTCTCTCTCTCTCGGGCTTGTATTTTTTTTCTTGATACATAAGGGATAGTGTTGTTCAATTGATTAAATCATGTTGCAATTAATAGAGAAGAAGTTGCAATTAATCCTTTGTTGACGATGGAAATGGAAACGAAAGCAAGAACTTTGTACGTATGTTTTGAAACTGAAGNTTCTTTCATTAATATATATCATAAACATACATTACAAAGTATGATGTATAATCTACATAGAAGAATTGACTTTGATAGAAATGCCACAATGCAACAATTGTGGCTTTGTCATCGGGGTGTTTTTGTGCTTAAGACATTTACTACTGAATTATTTTAGGAAAAGTTTAATACAGCTAATTTCATAGAAAATATAAAAAATTGTAAAAAAGATAAGTTGATTTTTCTTTTTTTATAAACCAATACTTTTAGGATATTCATTAACATTTCTCAATTAAAAAATGACTAATAATTGTAAATTGACAATAGCCAATAGAAATGAGGTAGAGTAGTGGCACTGGTACACTTTGTTCTTCTTCTTCTTGTTTTTTTTCCCCTTAAAATAAATGGGGAAAAAAGAGAGAGAGGTTATTTTAAGATATTCCAATAGAGTGGATGCAGGCATGCCAAAACTCTAAGGAGTTCTAGTATATTTTCTTAATAAAATTAAAAAAGAAAAAAGAAAAAAAAAAGAAACGATTCGTTTGGATTGTAACCTAATAAGTATAAATATAAATTAAAAATCTAATCAAAGAACTAGTTCTCATTCTCTCTCAATTTTAGCTGAGCTCACTTTCTCAGCCTCTCTCAACCTTACCAGAGCAACACTCCACCGTCTCCTGCTCTATGGGATCCCTCACTGTAAGTCTCTCTCTCTCTCTCTCTCTCTCTCTCTCTCTCTCTCTCTCTCTCTCTCTCTCTCTCTCTCTCTCTCTCTCTCTCTCTCTTCTTCTTCTTTTTTTTCTTGATACATAAGGGATAGTGTTGTTCAATTGATTAAATCATGTTGCAATTAATAGAGAAGAAGTTGCAATTAATCCTTTGTTGACGATGGAAATGGAAACGAAAGCAAGAACTTTGTACGTATGTTTTGAAACTGTAGGGAAATCTGCGACTTACTTGATCCACTCCATGAAATTTAATGATCTCTTGTCATGCTCATGTCGCTGCATCGGAGAACGCATTTTTGCTATTCTACTAATACTTGTACCACAATAAAATAGCCTTATTGCAACGAAAATTTTTGTTGCATTAAGCTTCATATTGTTGCAACAAACCTCTATTGTAACGAATTTTTTCATTACCTACTAGTGCAATAAAGTTTGTGGCAACAAGAGATTTTTATTATTATTAAAAATACTTTATTGCAACAAAAAATATTGTTGCTATAATTTATTGCAACGAATTTTTTGTTGTGATAAGTTATTGCAACAGTAAATTTTCAGCCTTTGTTCCTAAAATATCCTCAATTAAGCTTCTTAGAGCATCTCCAGCAACTTTAGCAAATTTTTGTACTGTTTGGAGAATGAATAGTGATATTTAACTTTTACCTACTCATTTTTTCAAATACACTTCTAACAGATTCTCTATCACATTCTCTATCTCATTTAAATATTACTTCTTTATTCATTATTTATTCTTTTTTTAATCATCATTTATTCTTTTTTTAACAACTATATTTTTCAATGATAAGTGTTATGTTCACAACATTTTACGCAATACTTTCACAACAAAATTTATGTGGAAAGTTGTTACTATTTCTAATTTGAACCTACTACTAAAATTATTTTTTTACTCACCAATATTAACTGATAACAATCTGTTACTTAAGATTAATTGTGAAAATATTGTAAAAATATTGCGGTAGTATTTCCATTCTTTCATCCCTATGTTTCCTTTTTTTTTTCTTGTTTTTTCTACACCACACACGTATACCCATATACTCATCCTCTCCTTTTTTTTTTTTTTTTTTTTTTTTTCTCTACTTTCCACTTCCAAAACCTCCCTCTCTATTTCTTTCTCTAGCTCTCTCCTTTTGTACTCTTTTTCTTTTCTTTTTCTACCATTATCTTCAAACACACACAAACACGCATGGAGAGAAAGGAGAAATCGCCCTTGCTCCACCACACTGCCACCGCTGCTCCTCCTCCTCCTCACTACTGCTGCTCCACCACACACATACATCTCTGTCTTTTTTTCTTGATCTTTTATTGTTGTTCTAATTTTTTTTTTTTTTCTGTTCTTGATTTGTTGTTGTTGTTGTTGTTGTTGTTTTGATTTTAGATTTATTGTTTAAATTAAATCAGTTTTTTATGAGAGTAAGAATTGTTTTGTGAGAGCAAGAATTGATCTGTGAGAAGAAACAAATCAAAGAAGAAAGAGAAAGAAGTGATAAAATATTAAGTGCTGGAATTTTTTAATGAAAAAAAATCAGTTGCTAATCTACAGTAGCCCATCAGACTTGATAGGCTACTGTTTATGAGCCAAAGAAAAAAAAAAAAAAAAACCAAGTTTACCAAATCTGCTATTGCATACACAGTGCACAAGTTCTCCAAAATTTTGGCTAATATACCCGGATACCGATGCTCTTGGAGATGCTCTTAGTCACCCTCTTTCTACGTTAAACCTAGTGCGCTCACTTTTGTGACTTGTATTATCCGACAATTTCATTAGCTTAGGGCGATTAACGGTCATCCCAATATTTAAAGACCCTAAGCTTCCATGTGTAATTCCACACAACTCTAACTCAATCACCGCCTTTATAATACTTTTGATGATACATCAAAAATATGGTTCCACGCGATCATGAACATTCCAAACTTTAACTTTATCATCATTTAGATATTGGTATAAGGTGTTGTCAAAACGTTCAACAACAAGCCAATATTTGTCCTTAATCTTTTCATCGATGACACAAATTGAATTAAAATGTGATTTGACCTTGAGAACCGATCGAGGAGCCCTTTTGCTTGGATAGCTCGTTCTTTTGAGCTGTAAGCCAAGAATGAAATGGGACATCTAGTAAATTCACCCTTAAAAACACCAACATATACCTCGTTAATCTTAATAGGAATTTCAACCTCACCCACTTCAACTGATTTTCCTCTAACAATATATTATAGCTTGGATTTAGTCTACACTTCTTCCGAGACGCAACCTCAAAGAACTTCTTCAAACAAGGTGGTTCTGTGATATCCTAAAGTGCATATTCGGGACCCAGAAATTCTGTCAGGTGAATTGTCCTTTTCCCCACAAATTGTTTAGGCTTGAATGACATTAAAGAGAGTGACTAGGGTTTATTGTAGGGTTTTACTGGGAGTGAAAACTAAGATTTTCTGTTTCTGAAGGTGCTTATGAGGGACGGGGACATGGACCATGTGGTAAATAGCCGAGCCCATATAAAACAATGTGGCGTGGGATAGCATTATATGTCTATGGGTCTCGTGAGATTGGGTTTCGGGTTGGGCTTTTAAATTTTAATTCTATTTCTATTACCTCTAGTATAGTGTGGGATTAGTAGCTTAAATTTATCTAAGAGCAGTTACATAAGCTCGAGTAAAAAATTTATTTGTTTTAGTATAATAATTTTTTTTTTTAGCATAAGAAGACTTCAAAAATACTCACATTATCTATTCTAAACTCCATTTCTCTAAAATATCATTTTTTTTCTTTATTTTTTATTATTGTTTCTCTTTCTTTACACACAACAATCATCATTCATTCTCTTCATTCATCCTCGAGACGTGTGAATAAATAATAAAAAACAAAATACAAAATAAATAGTGTCTATGTAAATTTGCACAATGATTTTGGTAAACATAACATTTGAGACACTATTTTGATATATATATGTGTGAGTGTGTGTGTGTGTGAAAATAGTACTTTTTGTAGGATTAATAAATTGAAAATCTCACGTTAAATTGTATATTCTTTATATTCTTAACACGCATATCAAATTTCGTGTTAATCGAACTTTATTTATTATTTAATCTATAAACCCATCTTTGATGCATAATTTAAAACTATAAAAACTTGAACTTTTTTTTTCCTACTGAGAATAAAAACTTGAACTTTAAACATTTGATTGATTATATAATTATTGACCTTTAATTGTCTTGAAATTTTCCAAATATAGAAAATATATAAAGATAATGTAATCTAACGATGAATTTGTCAATTTCATTTACAATAAAAAAATATTGAATGATATAACATTACACTTGGTGTAACTTAAACTCATCCCAAAATAAATAGCGTAAGTTTTTTTTTTTTTTTTAATACAAGATAGAATTCTACTCTAAAGATAATCAAAGAGATAGATTCCCCAGCATAATATTCAATTAGTAGGGGAAAAGGAGAGCATGAGAATGATGGGAACAATGTAGGACGGTGTTTTACTTGCTCGCAATGTATGGTTAACAAATCGGGAGGGAGAGACAAATAGATGATAAATGATGATTTGCTACTTCTTCAGCAACCAACAAGTGCAAAGCTCATTGCCGAATACAACTCTAAAAGGTTCAACATCGAAGCTTGTACTACCAAACGAATCTTCACGTAGATCAGTTGAGGGAATGAATGAGTGCGCCCAACAATGACGCAAAAGCCGCTTTCATGGAATCAAATTTGGTGTAAATAGAGCTAATATCAAAAAAATTTCGTTCCTACAATTGTCAAAATCTGACATGGCAAGTCCTCCTTCAACTTGAATTCCAAAGATTGGCCTAACGATATCTAGATCATCCCCATGAATAGTGATAATGACATTTATGAGGACATCGAACCTTTTGGTATAGAGAGGGTGGCACCGCTCCAATAGAATGGACCACCCAATAGCAAGTTGAAACATGAAGAGATATCCAAGACTTCAAATTTTACCTTCTAGATTGCTGGCCCAATTGTTAAATCGAGGACCACATTTCCAAGTACCTCTCTTCCAAGTATTGTCATAGGCTTGGAAATTTTGGCTAGATGGTAAGAAATCTTTAATTCCAATGCCCAAGCATCTTGCAATTCTAAAGGGACACACATTCAAAGCGCCTCAATCATCATTCAACACCATTGGAACCTGTTTACCTCTGGTAGGTGTGAAGGGATTATTGTGATCTTGCCCCTTGCTTGTCAAAATAAAATATTGTGGACTCCCTCCTTATTGCTCCGATCATGGCATTGAGATCTTAAGGGGAGCATTATTATCGGTGGTGCTAGAAAGCCATATTGCTATTTTTAGCACCACCAAATACAAAACTATGCCTACATTGGTGGAGCCAAAGCCAAATAATTTGGCTCCACAATTGCAGTGCACAACTACTTTTGGTTGTGTATTGTAGCTTATATGTAAAAAAAAAAAAAATTATTTTATTCATGTGTTCACACTGCTTTGTATTATTATTCATGTGTCTACATTGAACTGTAGCTCATTCAAGTATTCACACTATAGCTCATATGTAATAAAAAATATTATTTTATT
Source organism: Quercus suber (assembly GCF_002906115.3). Classification (NCBI taxonomy): domain Eukaryota; kingdom Viridiplantae; phylum Streptophyta; class Magnoliopsida; order Fagales; family Fagaceae; genus Quercus; species Quercus suber. The sequence continues at coordinate 1,948,269 of NW_027069481.1, forward strand.
GTGTTGTTTATATTATTTTATTGTGTTGAAAGCTAAAATAAAACTACTGATGTTAAGTTTTTTGTAAAATGAGATGGTAAAATAAATAAAACAGTTTTTTTGGTGGAGTAGGATTTGATTGAGCAGTTTGAGTAAGGCTTTACGGTGATGGTATGAGGCTACGAGTAAACCCTACAGAGAAATGCTGGCTTGGGTCTTTTGGAATTGTCTTAGAACAATGTCATCTTCGGGTTAAGAAGGATTGTAATTGGCTCGTTGGCTCAAGGCTTCCAGCGGGTTGTTGGTTTCAAGACAATAAGGATTTGAAATGTCTCCCTCTTGTGATGTGGCCTATCTCATCTTTTGGTGAAGTGGGCTGTTTTGTAGGATACGCTTTTTTCTTTAGGCTTTATCTTCCTAAATGTTGTACTTGGGCCCTAAATGGGGAAACACGGCTTACATGACTTCTTCCCAAGTCAGAATGGCATAGATTAGACTGTTACTAATCTCTATCTCATCTTTTGGTGAAGTGGGCTGTTTTGTAGGATACGCTTTTTTCTTTAGGCTTTATCTTCCTAAATGTTGTACTTGGGCCCTAAATGGGGAAACACGGCTTACATGACTTCTTCCCAAGTCAGAATGGCATAGATTAGACTGTTACTAATCATGGACAATGGATCTCTCATTACTTTATTCTTCAAAAAAAAAAAAAAAAAAAACCAATTGATCGGATCCTAGAGCCTTGGCCCATATCATGCTTGAGGGCCAAGCTTTAAAGAAAGTATCGTGCCTTGCAATTTGAATGTAGGAGCGCCTCTTGTTGGCATGAAACTACTTTCGGCAAAGGATTGAGCATGAGTCTTGGATAAAGTGAGCGAAGAAGGCCCATTCCTTGGAGCTTTTCAAATACCTTGTTTAAGGTTATGTATAATAATTTGATAAAGGCCGAGAAGGACCCCCTTACGCTTCTTATTTAATAATTTCCAAGTCCGGCCCAGTGATGTCGTCCTGGTATTATACTTGTATTAGGCTAATTCAAAAAATATATATTAATATATTATTCATGTTTAATGAGTATAAATTAAGAAAAAGTGAAATTGGAAAATTTGTATTAAAAAAAAATTGCTTACCTAATTTTAATTAGAATTCAATTTAACAGATAAGGAAAAAAAAATTTAAACACTAACTTAAGCTAAAGAAGGTATAACCAAAATTTAGTCATGAAGAACATATCAGTAATGAAGGGTCAAGATCTATAAAATGTAGGCAGTACCTTTAAACAAACTGAACTAAAAGCCAATAAATCTGTAAACCAACGGCCAATAGGAGTTACGGATAGCAGTTGAAACAAAATAGCTATCCATTTCCCTTCATCCATTGAGATCCAAATAGTTGTTTATATAGGAACTATACTCTATACATGTCTCAGTTGCTTTATTCAAAACCATTTAAATGTGGTATGTCAATATGTATACTTAAACTCCCAATTAATGGATTCCAGTTAGCTTAACTGGTAAAATCTCTGATTGTTGAATAAGAGATTGGGGGTTTAATTTCCGTTTACACCAAGAACTGATTGATATCTTGGTCTGATGATAAAGAGCTATCATCAGGTGTGGACGCCATAGGTTGAAAACTTTTTTAAAAAAAAAAATCCCAATCATTTTTTTAGGAGGTGGGGGAATCTATCTTTTTTGTAAGAGTATCTGTTTCAACTACAAATTTTACATTCAATAGAGTCTATCTCTTAATTCATAATTTAGCGTTTATCTTCTATTGCTATAATATATTGCATTTTAAGACTTTTATGTGTATGCATGTGTGTTTTCATTTTTTTTTTTATATACAAAAAATTCAACATTGTAATATAGAAAAATTTATATCCAATGGTGACACACAACATGAGGAACATATTTCTTTTACTGCATTAGTCTTTGCACTTCTATTATTTATAGTCTTCAACAAATGCATCATACGAAGACAGAGAGTGTGAGGAGGGTTGCAAATAACATGGGGTCAGTATGGGATTGTGGGGCAGTTCATGAGAGATCCCTTGAGCAATTGCACTTTGTTGATCCGCATTATGTTTGATTGGGCAAGGACATAGGGTTATACTTGTTGGTCCATTTTTTATTTTTGACACTCTTTAGGACCTATTTTGTTTATTCTTTAGTACATTGTTTTCATCATCGCAAACATAATGTAGTTCTCTTTTTTGATAAATATCATCCATACAAAAATAAAAAAATAAAAGCGCTATGGCTGACTTGGCCTACCTCCTTTTTCTTTATGTGCTTTTCAGTTTTATAATGCTTTCATGAAAAATCTCTCCTTGTAAGAAGCGAATGTGATTTCATGAGCTAACTTTATAAGAGCACTCACAACAGATGTGTCAAATATGCCAAATGCCAAATATTTGATACACCAAACACAAAAAAAACCTCCCATCAGATGTTGTATATGTGCCAAATTTATACCATTTGTGTCCGTACTGTTGCAAATTTGCAACGGTACGGACACAAATGGTAAACCAAAATATTGTTTTTTATTTAGCTTTCTCTCTCCTCTCACTTCTGGTCTTGATCTTTTCTCTCTCTTCTCACATTAGACCCAGCTCCTCCCTCAACAGAGAAGGAACAAAATGACACACTCCACATCTTCAAACAATAAGCTCCAAGGCAAGGTGGCCATTATCACTGGAGGCGTAAATGGCATGGGCGAGGCCACTTCGATCATCGCCATCGTCATCGCCGTCGTCATCGTTGATCGTCATCGTCGCTCCAATCTCGCCGATCTCTCTCTCTTTTTTGGTGGTTGGTTGTTTTGATTTTTGGTGGTTGGTTGATTTTGGTTGATGGTGGTAGGTTGATCGGGTTGTGGGTGTGAGATTTGGGATGGGTATGAGATTTGGGATGGTCTCAAATTGGGTTATGGGTTGTGGATGTGAGATTTGTGGCTGTGGAGTGTGGAGGGGTCTCACCAGCGTCGCCGCCGATATTGGTTGTGGTGGTTGATCTTGTGGTTTTTTTTTTTTTTGGGTGTAGGANATTGGAAGATTATTGTATCTTACTCTAACCAGACCTGATATCACCTATGCAGTGCATAGGTTAAGTCAGTTTCTGGCTGAACCAAGAGAGCCCCACATGTTGGCAGTCAATAGGGTGCTTCAGTATTTGAAGGGAGACCAGGCAGAGGTCTGTTCTTCTCTAGTAGCTCAAGTATGCAAGTCAAAGCCTTTTGTGATGCAGATTGGGCAGGTGTCCAGATACCAAGAGGTCCATTACAGGCTATAGTGTGGTTTTTGGGGATTCTCTAATCTCTTGGAGGTCCAAGAAGCAGAGCACAGTTTCTAGGTCTTCAGCAGAGGCCGAATACAGGGCAATGGCCACCACAACATGTGAAATTGTTTGGGTTCTTCAGTTGTTAAGAGACTTGAGAGTTGATCATCCAAGTAGTGCTCAATTGTTTTGTGATAATTAGGCTGCATTACATATTGCAGCAAATCCAGTCTTCCACGAAAGGACGAAACATATAGAAGTTGATTGTCATTTGGTGAGAGACAAAATCACAGAAGGAGTGATCAAAACATTCTATGTTTCGAGTCAATTTCAAACAGCTGACATCTTTACAAAAGCATTGGGACTACCAGGTTTTAGCAGGTTAATTACTTGTTTGGGGTTAATAGATATTTACTCACCAAAGCTCCAGACCACTGATGATCAAGTCACTGAACTTATGGTTCATGACTTGATGGGGAGTATTGAGACATCTGCTAAAGAAGAAGAAGTTGCAGTCAAGAAGAAAGAAGACTTCAAGGAATGCACTGTAAGTAAAACAGAGCAAAACGACACTGCTGTTGCTAAAAGGAAGAAAGCAAAGATGAAGGCTAAACGATGTCGTGTACTTAAGTGTTAACATTCAAACTGATTAGCACGTGTAGATATTGGCACGTATGAGTTAGTGTTAATGGATTACAGCTGTCACTCTAATTAGGAGATTAGAGTTTGTTAAGTTAGTTAGAATTCAGTTTTACCTGCTTCGTGTATATAAAGCAGAGGCATGATGTAAAGTTAATTAACTCTTTCATTTTTCTGATTCTATTGAGAAAATTCATTACCTTCCAAAGTCTTTTTCTTCCAATACTCTCTAGAATTCTTTCTCAACAAATAGGCACCACGAGCTTGCATACCAAGTTAGGATTCCTAGGAGAAGAGAAGCCCGGAGTTGGAGGAGGCCGAATAGAAACTTATTCTTGCGGATCCCATGCATCTATTTAGAAGCAAGTGTACTTGAAATTTATAATTTTCCTCTTGTTTGTTGTTACTTATATCATCCATTTAATATATTCTTGCTTATCTCCATTTGTAACGCAGAACTTATCTGAATTGGGAATAACGGCAGTTGATGAAGGACCACCAGAAGCAGAAATTGAAGAATAATCATTAATTATTCCTGAAGAGACATGCTTTTGTAATGCACTAACGCATATTCAAAGTCAACTACCACTAGCACTTGTTTACCATTAGTAATGCAGAGTAACTACAATATGGCAGAATAAATGCACAGGGAGCATATGCTTTTGCTTTTTGGGGGAATATGATGGGTACCAATCCATCAAGAGCTGATACTCTAATGTTGATTTCAGAGTTTGTGAAATGGATAATGCTCACCTTGTATATATAGGATACAAACTCAATTGTAAACTTTGTATAACCTCTGTATTTCTCCCCAAATCTTTTATTGCCAAGCCGCCTTCAGTTTGGTTAACACTTCCTTGTGTTGCATCTAACTTTGAGATAAATTCTTTTGCATTAATTCCAGGCTCCTAAGTCCAAACCACAATCCAAAAAATATTAATTTTGTTTTGTATCAATCATAAAAAATGGACCCCAAAAGAAAATAAGCATAAAAACAAAGGAAATTAATAGATATTGAATGTGAGACATAAAACAAAGATGAAATTTTAGACAAAAGCTTTATAGTTCAATTGGTTGACATCTTCTAGTGTTTTTTATGGAAACATCTAAGATTTAAATCTCCCATCTCTGAACTATCAAAAAAAAAAAAAAAAAAACCTCCCTTGTATCTCAGTAATCAACACACACAAATATATGCACATTTAAAAGACCTTTTTTTTTTTTGAATAGTTTGTATACATTTGATGTAGTTATTTTACTTATATAAAACATAAATAAATAAACCTTTTGACATTTGAAATTTTTTCCCATCAGCTTATTTGCCAATTCAGAATTAAATTTGAATTTGCTTGATAAATTAATGATGTTGACCTGCCAATTCAAAGATTAAATTTGATTTTGCTCGAGAGGCTAACAGTGTTAACATGATTTAATTCACTAGGATGATGTGACATAATGCTTCCATGACCAAGTTTTGTAATAATGTCTCCTCTGTATTGGCATGGACTACTGAATATTCTCTCAATAGAGATGGATATAGTCCATTTCAGTTATGAATTTGGTTGTGCACTGAATGCATATTTAGAGCAATCATTGTTGAGCGAGCATCATAAGTTTGAAATATTATCACATTTATTTAAAAAAATCTATAAAAAAACTCATAATTTTTACTTGGAAGTTCGGAATATGAGAAACAAATCCTCCCTCCCCTTGCACTGTTAGTCCAAAGCCGAGAGAGAGAGAGAGAGGTGATTTCACCGTTATCAGTTTGTATAAAAACTTATGTCTATTTTAGCATAAGAACTTACTTTTATTTTATTTTATATATTTATTTTTTAAAAATATTTCATATCAGATTATTATTTACGCTACATATCATTAAAATATAAAATTTTCTTGATTTTTAAAAATTATTTCTCTTTCTTCGCATATTACAATCACTATCCATTTTCTTCATTTATCATCGGGATACGTAAACAAATTTAAAAATTAAATGTAAAATGAATAATGTTAATGTTAATGTAAATTTACACAGTTATTGAAACAAACTTGTAAATTTACACAATTATACATTGACTAATGTGGATCATTTTTAGACAAAATTGTGTATATTTTACATATTTTTTTATTATACGAAACCCACTAATGTAAGTGCTCTTTTGAAAGTTTGGAGTTTAATGCATCTTAAGGATAAGAAATAATACTATGGAATATTTTTAGATACTTTTTCTTTTTATTTTTCATTTTTTTATGAGATATTTTCCGTCTTTTAATCTAAAAAAGACACATATTTTTATATTAGGGGTGTGACTTTTGTCCAGTGACTCTAGTGTACTAGACCCATTGTAATCATGATATATATCCATTTTTAAATATGTGTCATGATCATAGTGGATTCAGTGTATGTGACACTAGATAGAAGCTACAGCCTTTATATTGGTGCACTTACTTTTGAGAGAAGGTGCACTTAATTTGTTCCTCAACGGTCAACAAATGTTCCACCAAAGCACATCCCTTGGACATAGAATTTTTCCTAAGCTAAAAAAACTAATAAAACAAAATTTCTCTTCCAAGTCCCAACCAAACATGGTGTCAACGGTGGTAGTTAACTCAAGTCCACAACAACAGTCGCACTTTCAAACCCACGACTCAACTATTGGTTACAACGAACTTTCAGTAATTCTAATTCCATTGCAATATTGGCCCATGTCATCAGCCACCACCACCAACGAATTCACATCAGTGCTTTCCACGGAGTTGTCACCAATCTTACACCGCAGACACTGGTCCAGCCGTCCATCTAACATGTTTGTGCAACCGACAGTACAATAACTTACACTAACCTCAATGTACCAACGTTTTTTATGTCCATTTATTTAGCAAATAAGTGAAGCTTATGGCTAAATTTAGTTTGACTATTAAACAAGTTAAAGCTCAAATATAACAATATATTTTTGAATAAATTCATAAGAGCATTAGCATTCTAATGCTCGGAGAATGCTAATGCCATATCTAAGGTAAATTTGGCATTTTAACTCTTAAAATCCATTGCATCAGACAATGCTAAACTCAACTATTGCAAATTTTTTGCAATAGTTACTATAGTACAATTCTAAAGATAGAATTGTACTGTAGCAGTATTCTAAAAATAAAATAAAAAAATTTATTCCCTTTTAAGACCGAAATTTCTCTCTCCTCTCTCTTATTTTTTCAGTTCTCTTCTCTCTCTTCCTTCTTGTTTCTCATTTGCTCTCTCCTCTCTTCATCAGACTCAAACACCATTCTCCATCACACATCACAGTGACTCAGTTTTTCTGGTGGGTTGCGATCCGACGGTTCTGTGGTTGTTTTTTTTTTTTTTTTTTTTTAAAAAAAAAAAAAAAAAAAAAAAAAAAAAAAAACAGTTCTAATCTCCCTAAACACGTATTCAACAAGATCTAATATTATATATTATATATATGGGACTATGCAAGAACGTAAAAAAAAAAAATTATAGTTAAGTACTAGAAGAGTTTTATCTCCAACAAAAAAAGACAGGTATAGTAATAAAAGGAGAAGGTAATTATAATTACCAGAAACACCAATATCGTAACCAAACATGAGACCACCGGTGGCGGCCATTATGCAGGAAATGATGAAAATAGGTGTGATCTTGGTCTCAAACTCCGTGAGCCAAGCTGGTGGATCGAATCCTCCGGCCATGGTTGTGTATGTCTGTGTAATATATCAAATGGTTTGTTTTGGGTAATCCAAACAAACAAAGGTGTAGAGAAAAGAAGAAGAAGAAGAAGAAGAATGGAATTTAGGACTATGGAGTGAGTATATTCTTAGTTGGGGGCCTTGGAGCTGACTAGTCAACCCCCTTAACTAATTTTCGTGATTTTTTTTTTGGTGGATAATACACAATTATGTTTTTACTATAAGAATAATACACAAATTTATTTGAGAGAGAATTTTTTTTTTAATATGTTTAAATACTAGTACTTTAATTTTTAAATTGTTGGTACTTTATATTTTTAAGATGTCCTAAAATGAAGTATTCTAATTTTACAAAATGTTGATGTGGTGAGTAGTTATTGGTAAATGAAAAAATGATGTTAATGGTAAGCCTAGATGAAAATTAATAAAAAGCTGGCTACATCAACAGTTTGTAAAAATATTGAATAAAGTTTAGCTACAAAATTAGTTGTAGCCTAAGGTTACAAACTTACCCAATATCTTTTTATTGGAAGTGAATTTTGATAAATTCACCATTGGATTACATTTTCTTTTTATATCCTCCATGCTTGCAAAATTTATAGAAAATTAAAGATCAATAACTATGTCATCAATAAATTGTTTAAATTGCAAGTTTTTGTAATTTAAAATTATGCATAAAATATAAGCATGTAGATCATACAGTAAATAATATCCAATTAATACAAATTTTGACATGTGTATTAAGAGTATAAAGAACATGCAATTCAACAGTTAGATTTTCAAAATATGTAGTAATATTTATTTTATTAAGTAAGTTTGTAGATTTAAGTTACAACTAATTTTATAACTAAATTTTGTCCAAAAATATTATAAAATGGTTTGTGGTTGTAACATTACTCTCAATTAATTTAAAAAGTCAATATTATTCTTTTATTAAGGTTTAAATTAATGAGGATAATTTTGGAAATTTGTACTTTTTTAATTGATAAATAATGCATGAAATTATATTTCCTTAAAAAGTTGAATTTACTAAATAAGACCAATAATTTGTTTCAAATGTAGTAGTAATAAGGATTTCTTTTAACCACCACACACTCTTGGTGCGATGGTCACTCTACAAGTATAAGTGTTTGTGGGGAGTGGGGGGCAAGAGCTGGGGTTCAAGTCTTCAGGAGGCAGCTTCACACACATATATACTTAGATTAGGTTAGAGTAAAATTCTATCTTGTAAAAAAAAAAAAAAAAGATTTCTTATAAGAACTTTCCATATTTACACTCTACATTTCTTATCCCATCCTATTTTCTTTAAGTGATGTAATAAATAACTTCATAAATAAATAATCATAATAAATTAATGTCATAATTATCAACTTTCATATAAACATATTTTTGTTGAAGGGTAAAACCTAAGTAGGGTTGCCTTTTTTTTTTTTTAATAGGAAAAAGTAAGTAGGTGAATACATTAGGTTTTTTTTTTTTTAATTAAATTTGAACACCTAGTTTTATTCACCAATATAATACAAAAAATATTATCATTTCTAAGAATAATTAAATTAACGCAACTATGTGTTGGATTTTGATTAGAAAACTTAATGTGTTGCATCTAAGATAGCACTTATGCTTTACCATTTGCTTTTTACTTTTTAAGCCATGCTTACTTTTGTTGAATATAATATTATATTTTTGTTGAATATTATTGTGGAGGGACGAACATCTCCCTTAGAAGGTATTATCCGCTTTGGGAATGGGCCAAGGAGGCTGATGTGTAACACCCTGACCCAATTTTATAATTAACATGTGTTCAAGTAGTTAATTATTATTTTTAAGCCACTTCCTTTCTATAATTAATAGAAGAGTATTTAATAAACATATTATTTTATAATGCCATTGAATAAGAATTGTAAAGATTATAAATAATTAATGGCTATTTTTATTATAAATATATATACTAAGTATGTACAAAACTTTATTAAGTGTTTAAGTTATTAGATATATAGTTGTTGGGGTTTAATTAAGTGTATAAAGGTAAGGGTTTATATGCAAAGTTATTTATTATTTGGGCCTTTCTAAAATATAAAATTATGGGAGGGTGAAAAGTATAAATACCAAAGTTGAAAAGGTGAGTTATCCTTTCTTTCCTTAGCAATACACGTGAATCACCCAAGATATTTTTGCTTGACTTCTTGGCTGCACCAAAAACTTCCTTGGTCCTTCTTGCTTTGCTTCTTTGTTTTCTTCCTTCTTTGTTCTTATTGGCTGCACCTTTATGTCTTCTTTGACTTTCTCAAAGGAAGAAGACTCAAGAAGCTCTTTATCTCTCCATTTCCCACGGATCCATGCAAATCAGAAATTTGCACCTTACTTTATTCTTTTTCTCTTAAGGAAAGAGTTAGGAAGCTCTCTTGAGTCTTTCTCTCAAACCCACGGTCAACACCTCAAAAGGAAGACAAGACTCCATCTCATTTCTTCACACTCTCTCAAAGAAACTAGAATATTCAAAGACTCTCTCAAGCTCTACCTCTCACACCTACGGGTCCAATATCAAAGAAAGAAAAACTCTCTACTCTTCCCTCCCTCTCTCACTAAAACCATATATCTCACTCTAAGAAAGAAATTAAAAGTTTAGCCTTAAGATTTCAGCTTCAAAGTTGTGGGTAAATAAATAAAAATATCATCTATTCATGGGTATTTTAATGGTGGTATGGTTTGCTTTAGTTTCACTTCTATGTTTCTCTAATATGATTGTTAGAAGTTGGTTTTTGTGGTTTGTAAAATTGGGAAGCTTGTTAGTCTATATATATATGCTGTTTTAAGAAGTTTTGAAATTGTGTTGGTGATTTTTTGAAGGTAGATTAGGGTTTTAACTAATTAATGGTGTATATGATTAAGGAAGTAAGAAAAAGTTGAATAAAAAAACAAAGGAAGTAAGAAAAAGTTAGGATGAGTACCTTTGATGTTACTGCTGAGATTTTTGTTGTATTTAATTTTTCTATAAATGGTTAAATGAATGTATATAAGTGTTTTCTAACATGTTTAATGAGTGTATAAAAATTCCCATATGAAAATACCATCGTTTGATAATTGTTTGTGAATTTACAAGAAAATGTTGCAAAGCTGTCACTGTGACAGATTCTGTGTTTATGCATGATAAATTATGTATTAAATTTTATACAGTGAATTTTGATGTTAGGATTATTTCTTATGAAATCTAAGACACATATGGTTGTAATGGAGGCGGTCTCACATCATTTGGATCAATATATAAATAATGGTTTAATTTCTAAGTTGCATGAAATTCTGTCAAGGCAGATTTGAGTATGCTGTATTGTATGATTTTTAGTAAATCATGGTTTTATGATTTGACTCCGAATTGATATGGCAGTTAATAGACATCGAGCGGAGTTTCTCTGTAAAATTGCATGAAGTTTGGATGTGAACTGATAGCTCATTTGTATTTTATAAGTGAAGTATATGCTGCTGGAATAAAATAGTGAACAGTAAGGGACGTGCCTAACTTTGAGGATTTAATTCTAAAGTTAGGGTAAATGATTTGAGCTATAATTTATTATGCTCATCATTTGGTATGTCTAGATCATAGCTAAATTTTGTATAACTTGATTCAAGGTTTAGTACTCAAAGGAGGGGCTCTAAACCATCAGCCTATTGTTTTTATGAAGCTGTTTAGTTCAATGCGCTGTATGTTGCCATATGAATGTATACGGTTATATGACCATGTTTAAAGGATTTTATGTTTATGTATGCATTATTGCCCTAATCTCAAATCACCTTTTGAAATGAGGTTGGCTCTAATAGAGATATGAGATTAATGTGAGAATATTGGTTTTTCTATGATTTAGTACATCATTTTGTATGATGAATGTATTATGTGTTTGTGGGAACCTTGTTGAGGTGGGATTAGGATTTCATTGATTATGAGAGATAGGCTTTGAGATGAATGTGTAAGTTTATGATAAGGAGTAATGGATAGCAATAAGCTTTGATTTTGGTTTAGGTGTTATTAGTACCTAAGTCTAAGCTCCTTCGAATATAGGCTTTCAGTTCCTCTGTTTTCAGGTAAGAGATAAGTTATATGAGCATTTGGTAAGTCATGAGATTATTTTGAAGTATATTATGCATTAAAAGGTTTTCTTATTAGAGATATGACATATAAGCATGTTTCAGACAAAGGTATGTTCGTGAGTTCTCAAAACCTTATGTATATAATTTAAGCATATTGATGCTATTATTAATTCCATGAACATGATGTTTAAAGAAAACAATGGAAATGTTTTATTATGAAATGTTATGCAAACTATGAATCTCAGTATGATATATAAGTATGAAATGTTTTCGGGTTATGTTCTTTGGTGATCTAAACTCTGCCAGTAGGGGTTAATTACTAGCTTTTCATGAAAAATGTTATCTGATTGGCTATTAAAGTGGGACTGGCTTTGCTGTACCCGCCCTTGTTGGTTACGGCCAACTTGTGGAGGAAGTCAACCTACGCCCATGGTTGAAGATATTTATTGTGATGTGATCTCGGGAATACTTGGCATTGTGGGGAATGCTGGATGCTTAGCACTGTGGTGCTAGAAGCCTTCCAAATAAGTACAGATTTATCAAATATGGACTAACCAATAAGTTATTTATGAACAGCTATATTATGTTATTAAGCAATAAAAAATGATTTTGTTTAAATGCATTTTGAAAAGTTAAAAGCTCTCATGAAAATAAGAAGTTTCTGATGAAAAGAAAGTTGTTCATTAAAGATAAAAGTTTTTGAAGTTCTGTTGTACTATAAAGATAAAGTTTCTGATGAAAGTACAAGTTATGTTAAGAAGTTATCAAATATCTGTTTTTTATTTTATTTTATTTTATTTTTTTTTTTTTTATGAAACATTAAGTTTTATAATTATGAAAGTTATAATATTTTACAAGAAGAAGTTTATGAAGGAAAGTTTTATTATTCTTTAAGATGTTTCTAGTTTAAGACAAAGTTACTGATTATCTGATTTAAGTTAAAATAATTATTTTGTAATGAAAATATATATGGTGACTTTGTAAGAAATGAAAGAAATTCAATCTGAAAGGTTTTGGTAAAATTATTTTGATAAAAAAGGGAGAACAATTATTTTCCTACGAAGAGCGCATAAGTTATTATTATAAATAGTATAAAATACTATGCATGAAAAGATGTTCTCCTATCTAAATGTTAATAAAATGAAATGAATTGATTTACATGCATCCTTATTAAATTCTCATATATCTTACCTTTACTGAGTTGTGTAGCTAACCTCTTCCACTCTTTCAATCAACAGGTTTTATTATGGAGCAGAGGGAGCTTTAGTCGAGTTTTGAAAGGAGCTAGTTTTAGTTTTATATGTATAGATCCTAAAGTAGCAATTTGATGTTTAGATTTTAGGATGGTGTATGGTGTATTTTAGGATCTAATGAAAGTTATGTACCTTAAAGTATTAAGAGATATATTATGTGAAAGTGTGGAAATTGAATGACCGGTGGATTATGTTATATTTTGAGTACAGTGTAGATGCTCTGAATATCAAGAAGTAAAGAAACAAGAATGAAAGTATGAGGGAAGCTTTTGTTAAAAGTTTAGTTGGTTCTTGTTAATACCAGGTTTAGTCATGATAATTAAAATGCCGGTCATGGTCATAAATCCAGGTATCGAGTTCGAGGCGTGACACGATGCCACCAGCATGGATTTGCTCAATCCCACATCGGGAAGAGATGCCTCCCACCTGCAACTTATAAGCATGAGCTCACAAGTGGAGTGTACCCATCAAGTAGTACTACTTGTGAGCAAGTCTCAAAAATTGCACTTGGTGCTACTTTGATGGTACTCCCCTACTTTTTCAAGTCAGAGGGGGGGTGGTGGGAGGGGGAGGGGGGGTTTCCCCTTGAACCCCAAAAGACGGCTTTTTGTGGAGGGACGAACCTCTCCCTCAGCAGGTATTGTCCGCTTTAGGAATGGGCCAAGGAGGCCAATGCCACCCATATGGATTTGCTCAATCCCACATCGGGGAGAAACGCCTCCCACCCGTAGCATATAAGCATGAGCTCACAAGTGGGGTGAACCCATCAAGTAGTAAAAAAATTGCCATCCCATTGCCTTGTGTGTTTTGCCTTATTGGAATGGACTTTTTAAGAGTAAAAAAACTGAACCATAATATCATTTTATTATTGACAGAAAACTTTATAATAAATTTAAATACTATTACATTCAGTAGACCTGTCTATTCATCAATTTATTTAAAATTCAACATATTTATTTGTTTAACTTTTTTATTCCTTAATAATTCAATACTACAATCGGGAATGAGGGATTTGAATCTTGGATAATTTCGTTGAAATTACCAATTAGTTTCAATTGAGTTAAAAGGCTCTTGTGTTTATTTGTAGTAAAATTTTTGGTTTCAAACAATTTGGAGCCATATTACTCGAATCCATGATGTGATGATTAAAGAGACTATTCATATGTAATTTTAGTCATAAGATTTTTTTAATGAGTCATGTGACTTGTGTAAATAATACTCATAGATAGTCCAAACCAGTTTGGAGACAAACCTTATCCTTATTTGCTTAACTTGAGTAAAAGTATAATTATTCTTAAAAATATGTAAGACTTGAAACTGTTTTATATAACTAAATAAACTCAACAGATAAATCAAACTAAAACACACGATAATAAGACTATCAATGTTTATTATTAAAATAAGTCACATGACTCATTAAAAGAATCATGTGACTAAAGCTACACATAAATAGTCTTTAACTGCCACATCATGTGTTGGAACAAGATCACTCCAAACTAGTTTACATCCAAAACTTTTTCCTTATGATATAATTACATAAAGTTATCTTCTAATCCATAATCCCATCTGTAGGGGTGAGTTTTGGTTCCCAAGCCAAAAAGATGAATGGATTAAGGCCCAAAGAGCCCAATACAATGAATTTGTAGAGAGTGGGCTTAAAAGCTAGGCTTCAATGGATCCAATGACACGTACAATGAATCGAAGATAGCAAGAAAGTAAAGGAGAACAAGCTTTATGCAAAATAAAACCTTCCTCAGCAAAGTCCGAGGAGAATGATCCTACAATGTATATTTCCTTTAGATTTGGATATTATTACAGTTCTTGTTACTACAGTGTTTTTTCTATAGATTTTCTGATCCCTTGTCCCTAGAGGGTCTCTTACATTATATAGTTCCCTTTATATGATCTTGGCCCTCCATTTGTTGATGATCCAGTCCACTACTTGAGTGCTTGTCCTATCAGACACCTTCCCAAACCCTTGTGAGTTACGGCATCCAAGGCAACACTGTTCAGGAGTCTTCTCCACTTAAATGCAGCCAGAAGTTTGGTGGGATGCATTAAATGTGGTGGCAGCCACCATCCCTTCAGTCATGTCAGTGCTAACCCCCTTCCCGAAACTCTTTCTCTTCAATATGGCCTCCCCTGGTAACGTGCTATTAACGTGGCCTTAGTGTTCGTGGGTTTGGCTTCCTCGGCATGATAATGGCTCTTCTCGGCCACAGGTATGACACGTGGTACAATTACCTTATTGGAATTTCTGTACCCCGCAATACCCCTTAAAACTCCAGTTTTTATCCTCCTATCCAAAGAGAAAAATGGGGTTTTGACTTTGGATAATTAATTCAGCACGTTTCTTTGACTTCCACACGTGAGAATGTCACTTTGCCTGTACCGTAATTGTTCCTGATGCTTCAGAGTTTGCGATGTCTCATTAAATGCTCCAGGCGACGCTTTGTTCCCCACATCCTGCAGTGAGATGGAGATCTTACGGCTGGCATTTCCCTTCAAATTTTGGGCGAGATAACTCCCACCCAATTCTACCTCTTATATAAGGCGCTTGGGGAGTTTATTTTTCCCACTTTACTAATCTTCAAACTCCCAAGACTTCCTAAACTCTCAAGCTTTTCAAGACTTCCTAAATCTTCAAACCTTTTAAGAAGTCCTTGAAGTAACCCTTGTCCTTATTTCGTAAGTTTTCATGTTCCTAGGCTCTTTTCTCCTCGGCCAGTCTCCTCGGCCTTCTACTCCTTGTTCCTTTTTCAAAAATATTTTTTTCACTTCCCTTTAGGTTGCTTAGATAGGTAGATTCACTCACCTCGTAAATTCTCCCGCTAGTATGGAGGGATTTAGGGCTAAATACCACATTCCCTAGGGAGTTTCCTTGCGGTACTATGCTCTGGGTCAATGGCTTACCCACAGGAATGAAGGGGAGGTTGTCATTCCCATGATTGCCTTCATAGAAGGGGGAATGACACTCTGTATGAGTAACGTAACTAAAGACTATTTAATAGCCCATAGGCTGTGCCCCTACCAATGCGCGCCCAATTTATTTAGGGTCCTGGGTAATGTAGACGCTCTCAATGAGCAGATGGGGTTGAACTTTACCTGGCATGACGTCGTCTGGATGTACGAGTGCCATCTGTTGGCGGACTCAGGCTACTACCTTAAGTCTAGGTCTTTAGTGGTTAGGCTTATCTCTTGTATTCCCAAGTCCAACAAGGGCATGAAGGATGGCTACCTAATCGCCTTTGGTGAATAGCACGACGGTCTTCACTACCCAACCCAAGAAGAAGAGCTAGGTGGGGTATCCTAGGTTTAGGTCTTTTAACACAGGCACTAGTTCTTTAGTTTTTGCTACTTTTTCCTTTCCTTTAGTATTTCATTTCTTTCTGATGGTGGTTTTCATTATTCTAACTGTGGTTTTGCTTCTTGGTTGTTTTTGTAGATAAAAGGCACGTAATGACCAACCTTAACCTCGTCAACGTTGTAAACCTCAACAAAGTACTAAGGTCCAAGGTATTTGTGAGTAAGGACAGATAGTTGAGGGCCGTCCATCTCATCCTTGACTTCCAGCCCTTATTCGACAAGTTCCAAGACGTGGGCCACGCAATCAGAGCCGGTGACCCTTGGTTGGCTCAGATAGACGTCACTGCGCCCAGGTTCCTTACCAGAGAAGACGTCGTTCACGTGGAACTGCCTTCCCACCGTGCTCCTCATGAGGCCGCGGTCTCGAGAGAGGAAACAGCATCCTCTCGCTTATCACTTAAGGCGAAGATATACTAGTTTCGCTTTGAGGAACACAGGGAGAGCCTGTAATCTAAGTTTTGGACTTGGAAGACATGCTAGACAAATCTTCCGTTGTCCACTCCCCCAAGCTCATTATTGCATGTGTAGACAACAGCTCAGTAGAGGAAGATGAAATGCTACCGGATAGTAAGAAGAAAGGATTGTGCAACCTCCTCAAAGTTAGGGGGTCAGCCCCCAAGGACGCCTCAGGGTCTCAACCCCCTCTTACCCTTCCCCCTCCTCCTCTTTCTCCAGTCAACGTTTTTGCTCCTACCAACCCTGAAGAAGAGAAAGAAGGAGAATGAGGGGATTGAGAAGGGGGAATTGGTCCCTCAGAAGGACGGGTCCCCTCTTCCCTAAAGTAGCAAAAGACGACCAAGGAAAAGGGTAGGGCTTCCTCGGTTGAGAGTAGGGAGGACCAGACCGTGGTCGTGGTGCACCTTCAAAATCCCGCTTGGGACCCTCGGGTGGAGTTGGATGGGGCTGTCATACCATGGAACTCTTAGGGAGTTCTAGAAAGGGCACGCCCACTATCTAGCTGAAGCTTTGGAGCAACCCCTCCTGCTGCCGAGGGATATGGATTCATTGAAGCATGTACAGCAGCTAGACCTCTTTTTTTCCCTAAAGAGGGACCTTACTTTGGTAAGTTCCTGGACATGCCTCACTAAGGGCGTTTTCTTTCTTTTTTATTTTTTATTTTTATAACATATTCCTCTGTTGTTTCTGTGCAGGCTATCTAGGAGGTTTTTATGGCCGAAGAGTGGGTCAGGGATGTTAGGAATGAGGCTAAGGTTGAGGGCAACCTCTGCCCTGAGACCAGTAAGGCCTTGGGAGCTACTAAACAAAAGAACCAAGAGTTCACTACAAAGCTGACCACAGAGGAGAGGGCGCAGAAAAGTGCTGAGGTTGGTCTAAAAAATGCCCAGGACCAGGCTGAGGATCAACATAAAAAGCTCTATCATACTGAGATAAAGCTGGCCACAGCGAAACAACAGGTCCTGGAGCTGAAGGCAGGGTTGGAGAAAGCAAAGGAAGCTACTCGGTTGGCCAAGGAAGCTACGAAGTAGGCGTCCTACGACCTTGGGGTGCAAGAGACCGAGGTCCGTTTGGTAGACGAGCTGGTCGAGGTCTGCAGGGACTACTGTCAGGAGGTATGGATGAAGGCCCTCAACTTGGCAAAAGTCCTTGCTACCTCGGAATGGAGGAAGGCAGAGACCGTCTACTACCTTCCGGACATTTGTGAAGTTCCAGTTGCACTCCCACCTCTCATTGCCCTTGCACCAACCTCCTCGGAGCAGCCCCTATCACCCAGGCCTCTCTTCCTCCTCCCGAGGTCTCCAAAGGGTCTAGCCAAGCTGGTAACCAAGGTTAGAGGGTTGAGGTGGCTAAGGATAAAGGCAAGGGCAAGGAGGTCAAGCCCCTGTCAGAGGCCAAGGGTCTAGAGGCTGATCTTAAGCTCGCTACTCCTAAGGCTAAAGATGCTACTCCCAAGACAAAGGAGGCTGAGACCAAATCCAATGAGGCTGCCACCGACACTCATGTCTCCTAGCCGGGCAGCAAAGAAGACCCTCCTCCTAAGTCCAAGGCGTAGTTTAGGATCTTTTTCTTTTGCTCTTTTTTTTTTTTACATGTAATTTTCCTTGGTTATGGCAGTTTTGCCATTGTTCATGATCTATCTTTCTTTTACTTAATGAAAAGACTTCAATTTTTACTTTATGAACCTTTCTTTTTCCTTACAATATTTATCTTTCGTTGGCTATAGTCCTTGTTTTGCCCTCTGCTAAGACTTTTAATTAATGATACTTCTAAGGGTGAATACCCATACTTTAACAAAAGCTAATAGTAATGACTGGTTGTTAACTCAAACAAATCCAACCTACATAAACAATGAGAAGAATGACTGCGTTGGTTCTGAAAACTGTGTAGTCAACAGGGAGGTCTGAGTCCCTAGAGACAGACAAAACACTTAGTAGGAAAAGAGTGTCCGAGGTCTCTCATTTTAAGAGTATCTTACTAATTTACCCTCATAATCCTTTAATCAAGACCCAGGGTGAGCCTCTGCTTTGATGAGATGATGCATATGCTGAGGTCCCAGCCTTGGTGAGTTCTCCAAGTGTTAATTTCCCCAAGGCATATGATCCGAGGAACCAGATATATCCCAAGTTTTGTTTAACACTTAAACAAATAATCAGGAATATTAATTTACCCAAGGCATGTGGTCTTGGGAAAATTAATATTCCTAGGGTTGCCTAGGTGCTTCTTAAGATGTTTGATGGGTGTATTTGGAGGGACTAGAATAGGTGCACATTTGAGGATATGACGTGGCCAGGGGGAGCAGCTCTTAGCGTCTTTCACAGGACTTTATTTGATTGTTCTCAGGCATAGGGACTCATATCTAGTGATTCCATCCGATGTTTATAGACTCCCTTATTTCTTTTATATAGTTTTTTTGTCCTTTTCTTCTATATTATTTGATGTACTCTTCTTACTGCTGCATGTTCTTTTTACATGTAGCAGTCCCTTTATAATGACATTTTGTCTTACCTATATGAAAAAACATTTCTATGTAACACACAATTATGTGCCCTCTTTTTTGTTTTCCCATGTTATAGTCAATACATATGCTACTATTACCTCCATATGAACCTTTTCTATTGCCATTTCTATTTTCATGGTCACGTGCTTTGCTTAAGACTATTTTCCGTTAGATTGCCAGCATATACAATTTGCTACATGCTGCCTTCAATCTTGTTCCTGATGTGCTTTTTCTTGGACTTTTTAGATATGCTCTACTGGGAGCTGCTTCTTTTCTTGGAGGTTTAATGCAGATGACAGTCTCTCTGTGTCATTATGGTTGAGTGATGTGCATGAAATATATACAATAAAATACTCACATATCTACATATTTAGCTTTACTTTTATGTTATTTTGTGACTAATTATGTAATATCTTTGTGTTGCAGGTAACAAGGGCTTTACATGCAAAGTGGGGCTAGGCCGATTGAATCAAGCCAACTTACATCCAGCCAGGCATGAATATTAAATTTAAGTCCAATTGGAGTAAGGAATCAAAGGAAATTTGCACCAAATCCAAGTCCAATTCGGATTAGGATTCCAGCCTGCACATCAGTTAGTATTTTTGGCATAACTTTTGGCTCAGATATCCAATTGAGATGATTCAAGTTGGGCTGGAAAGTTAACTTAAAGGGCTACAACTTTGTAGTTTACCAGGAGCCCGAATTCTGAAGTTAAATGGGCCAAAATAGTCGGTTAAGTGAAGCCTAAAAATCTGAGATTTTCTCCAAACGGGAATTTAACTTGTAATAGGATTCCTTGACCTATTTAAAGGCTTTTTAGGGCAAAATTCATGGAGGCTAGTGCTAGGGCTGAGATGCAAAACAGAAAATTGGAGCAAGAGGCAGTGCCGCATGTGGCTTCTCGCATTGTGACTATTTCTTTCTCTATTTTATTTGTCTAGTTTAATGTTTAGTATTTTATTCTTTTGTTTTATTTCAATTACCATGAGTAGCTAAATTTATAATTAGGGTTGAGGATGAAACCTTGTTAAGGATTATCAATAATATTTATGTGATTTGATTTTTCCCACAATAGTTGTTCTTTAATGATTTAAATTGTTCTTGCTTCATATCAATTGACTAAGATGGGATTCTAGATATGAGTTCAATCATGTTTTTCTCATGATTTAGGATTTGTCTTAATTAATTGAATGCTTGGTTTTATTTGATTTTTCCCACAATAGTTGTTCTTTAATGATTTAAATTGTTCTTGCTTCATATCAATTGACTAAGATGGGATTCTAGATATGAGTTCAATCATGTTTTTCTCATGATTTAGGATTTGTCTTAATTAATTGAATGCTTGGTTTATTAATTCTTGATTATAGAATTGGATATCGTTTGTGATTTGTCTGTCAATGGATACAAGTTATGATTTGATTTTTAGAATTGGATATATCTTGTGATTTGTTTGGCTACGGATACAATTGATGATTTGATTTTATACTTAAGAAGCGAAAAAGAATGTGCTTTTGATTTTTACAATAAGGATTTTAATGAGGATATTTTCCATGATAGCAAGATTGATTTCTAGATTATCATGTAGTGAGTTGAGAAAAATTAATGATTATAAATATATGCTGATATGACTTACAAGGTGGATTCCAAAACCTTAATTCCTTTCCCTTGATTATTTACATCTTTTTATTGCTTTATATCTTTTGCTTAGTTTAACTATTTGCTTAGTTGATTTAATTTCAAAACAACCAATTTTTATTAAACTAGATTAGGATTAATTTGATTAAGGTTTAATTAATTTTCCTACGTTCATTCAAGTCTCTGTGGGTTCGACCTCGTTCTTGTCAAACTATACTTCGGTACGGTTCGTACACTTGCGAATATTTTAAAATTTCACAACATTGAGATCACAAATAACTTGAAACTTTTACCTCTGATCATGCTTGTTCTTCTAATTTCAATTTTCAAAGGTATTGTTTTTAGGGTTTGTCATTTTACTAATAGTTGCGTTATGAAATGTACTTAGTCATTTCCCATGGCAGGCTATTGGTGATGCTTTTAATGAAGGCCTATATGAGGAACAGGCACAACTGAGGGGCATTCCATTACTGTAATCTAGACCTAAGTACCAGATGCGTAAAATGGCAGCTAAAGAGGCCTGTGGACAAAGGATGAATGTCACTTATAATTTCAATTTTTCCATTAATTATTGATTCTGAACGAAGATATGTCTAGTGTCAAGACAGACAAGAGTTTTCCCAACAACGGCCCTTATAAATGTAAACGTTAGGACGTTGACACATGTAATGTGTATAGGTGTAAAAAATTATTGTATTCTGGCCCAACTAAGTTTTTTGATTGGTATTTTGGCCTAAGTAAATTGGAATATGCCTACTTGAAATAGGCCATGCAGAACCTAGGGTCATGGTTCACATAATTTGACTGAGGCTTTCAGAGGAAGAAAACCCTGCTGGCTTACAATTAATGAAAAAAAAAACTAAAAAAAGATAAAATGGTCTTATTTGTGGAAGATATGGATTTGCTGTTGTGCTATAATATAATCATATTAGTACAATAGAGTAGGGAAGACAAAAAATGGAGAAGCTTTTGGTAAAAGATTGCAAATGATTTCTCTCCATACTGAGAAGGAAAATTTAGTAACTATTAACAAATTTGGAAACTAATAACAAAAAATAGGGGGAAAATAGAACCTCCAATATCAAATGTTATCACTACAAAAAAAGGGACTATAGCCGCATTTCAAAAACGCGGCTATAGACCCCAAAAACGCGGCTATAGCTTAGAGTCACGTTTCCTATAGCTGCGTTTACAAACACGGCCTAAACGGTGCAGCAATAGGCCTATAGCCGTGTTTTTAACCACGACTATACGCCAGCTTGGAGCTACGTTTATAACCGCGACTAAGGGTTCGGACCTATAGGTACATTTTAAAAACGCGGCTATAGGTTTTTTTAAAATCAAAAAAAAATATTTTTGGGTTTTTTTTTTTCTAGAAAACAAAAAAAAAAAATTTTCCAAAAAATTCAAAATTTGAAATTCAAATAAAAAAAATTCAAAATTAAATGCAAATCCAAAAATTTCAAAATCAAACACAATCTCAAAAAATTCAAAATCAAACACAACATACTCACAATACAAAAACACCTAGAAAATTCAAAATCAAACACAAACCCAGAAAATTAAAAATCAAACACAACATACTCACAATACAAACACACCCAGAAAATTCAAAATCATACACAACATACTCCAAAATATAAGAACACAAACTCATTTAAACATAATCACAATATCAGCAACAAAGTAGCACAAATTCAAGCACAGATGCAAAAAATTCAAAATCAAATATTGCTAGAATATCCACTTCATTCAAAATTTTCAGTAGATCTATTGACAAATCAGTGTGCTTGAGATAAAGAAAAAAAAAAGGTTTTTTTTTTTTTTTTAAAAAAAAAGGGAAAGAGAGAAGACCTGAAGACTTACGATGGAGTGAGTGAAGAATGAAGAAAGAAAAAAGAAAGAAGAAGAAGAAATAAAAGAAAAGAAGAAAGTGGCGTAGGTGGGAAAGGGGGGCACGTGGAAGCTGAACAAAAAAAAAAAAATTTATTTATTATTTGGATGTTACATATAGCGGCGTTTTTAGAAAACGCGGCTATAGGTCACCCGCGTTTTTTAAAAACACAGCTATAGCTTGAGGCTTTAGCCACGTTCCTATGAAACACGGCTATAGGTTAGCTATAGCTGCGTTTTTTGTAGTGTATGCTCATTATCTTTTCAAATCAAGAGGTGTACCTTCTGATGTACATGCATATATAATATGGTGGTGGATACATTTCTTTTTCCAACTATTTGGCTTTGGGTGAATTTTATTGGTTTTTTTTTCACTTGCATTGTGCATGCCATCATAAATTCACTGAGCACTTTCTTTCCCAACTTTGAAGGTGGTCTCCTTCCCTCGTGTTGTTAAGGTTGCAGATGTAGTTTCTATTTTGCAAAGCAACAAACATAATGGTTTTCCTGTAAGCTTAACTCATACTTTGCTCTTAATTCCAATTTTAATGGTGTTCTAGCCCAATTCTTAAGTACTTTATCATACTTCAACTTACCCAGGTGATTGATCACACAAGAAATGGGGATGCGCTTGTCATTGGACTTATGCTTCGCAGGTATAGCATATTGAGTTGGTTTTCTTTCTATACGTGTGATATCATTTCTAAGAAGCAGAAGCATGTATTTGCACTCAGTTTGTTTCAGTGGAAAACATTTTTTGAAGATAGTTTTCTGCATTTTCCTATATTTTCGTGTCATTAAAAAAAAATGTCAAAGGAAAAAACTATCTTTGGTCAATCGAAAATCCTATTAAAAATATAATTTATTTTTTGAGATTGTTTTATGCTTAAATTTTCTTAAAAACAATTCTATCTCTAGCCATATTAAATAAAGCAAGTTAAGAGGCAATATGGAAACTATTGAAAACAACTATATCTCATTTTAAAAGCCGGTATCAAACGTAGGAAAATGAGATAGTTTTCCAAAAATTATTTTTAAAATATTACTTGTTTTAGAAATTGTTAATGTTGAAACAAATGGGTCGTTAGTGTAAAAAAAATAACATTTTTAGTATTTGGTTCATGATGCAGTCATATGTTGGTACTTCTTCAGTCTAAGGTAGATTTCCAGCACAGTCCTTTGCCCAATGATACAAGAGCTGGATCCAGGCCTATTAGGTAATTGGCGGTTTCATACTACAGTTAAGTCTTGCCTTATCTTCACTTCTCTATAAGATTTTGATTGTTCCTCTAAACTCCAGGCACACTCCGAGTGAATTTGTCAAACCTGTTTCCAGTAAAGGATTAACTCTGGATGATAATTTAGGGGTGGCAAAATCAACCCAAACCCATTTGCCCACCCAAACCCGCCTACTTAAAATAAACCCAAACCCACCCAATTATTAGTTGGGTTAAATGGGTATTAACCCAATTAAACCCAATTAACACTAATGTTTATTGGGTTTTAATTGGGTAACCAATTACCCAACTCCAAAACTACTAAAATTACCAAAATACCCTCTCAACCTAAAAAATGACCAAAATAACACATAAACCCAAAAAATGACCAAAATACCCCTGAAATCCAAAAAAAGACCAAAATACCCCCGAAACCTAAAAATGACCAAAAGACCCTAAAACCCAAAAAATGACCAAAATACCCCCCAAAACCTAAAAATGACCAAAATACCCCTAAAACCCAAAAATGACCAAATACCCCTAAAACCTAAAAATGACTAAAATACCATTGAAATCCAAAAAATGACCAAAATACCTCTGAAACCCAAAAAAAGACCAAAATACCCCGAAACCTAAAAATGACCAAAATACCCTTGAAATCCAAAAAATGACCAAAATACCCTGAAACCCAAAAATGACCAAAATACCCTCGAAACCTAAAAATGACCAAAATACCCCGAAACCCAAAAATAACCAAAATACCCTCAAAACCTAAAAATGACCAAAATACCCCTAAAATCCAAAAAATGACCAAAATACCCCAAAACCTAAAAATGACCAAAATACCCTAAAACCCAAAAAATGACCAAAATACCCCTAAAACCCAAAAAATTACCAAAATACCGCCGAAACCTAAAAATGACCAAAATACCCCTGAAATCCAAAAAAATGACCAAAATACCTCCGAAACCTAAAAATTACCAAAATACCTCCGAAACCTAAAAAATGGCAAAATAACCCCGAAGTCTAAAAAATAACCAAAATAACCCTAAAACCTAAAAAATGACCAAAATACCCGCGAAACCTTAAAAATGATTAAAATACCCTCGAAACCTAAAAATTAGCCAAAATAACCCCGAAGCCTAAAAATTGATCAAAATAACCTAGAAACCTAAAAATGATCAAAATAACCCTGGAACAAAAAAATTACCAAAATAACCCAAAGTCTAAAAATTGACAAAAATACCCCTAAACCTAAAAATGACCAAAATACCCCCTAAATCTAAAAAGTGACCAAAATATCCCTTAAACCTAAAAAATGACCAAAATACCCTCAAACCTCTAAAGTGACGAAAATACCCCTAAACTTTGAAATGACCCAAATAAACCCAATACCGCTAAAATGGCCACAAACAACGTGAAACCTCTAAAATTTCCAAAAATACCCTGAAACGTCTAAAACGACCAAAATACCTCTAAACCTATAAAACGACCAAAAACCCCTCAAAATATATAAAATGACCAACATACAACTAATCCTATAAGATGAACAAAATACACTCGAAGCCTCTAAAATTACCAAAATAGGGGTTTGGTTATCTTAGTCATTTTTTATGTTTATGGGTATTTTGGTCATTTTTTATGTTTAGGGAGTATTTTGGTCTTTTTTTGTTTTACAGGGGATTTTGATAATTTTTTAGGTTTAGGGTGTATTTTTATCGACTTACAGATTTAAGGGGCTTTTTTTTGTCATTTTATAGTTTCGAGGAATTTTGTCATTTTTAGGTTTCAAGGATATTTTAGTCATTTTAAGGTTTAGGGGTTATTATGGTTGTATTTAGGTTTCAGGGGTATTTTGGTCATTTTTTAGGTTTCAAGGGTATTTCAGTTAATTTTTAGGTTTCGAAGGTACATCGATTATTTTTTAGGTTTAGGGGGTATTTTGGTCATTTTTAGGTTTATGGGCTATTTTGGTCATTTTTAGGTTTCTAGGTTATTTTGGTCAATTTTTAGACTTCGTGGTTATTTGGCCATTTTTGAAGTTTCGGGAGTATTTTGGTCATTTTTAGTTTTCAAGGTTATTTTGGTCAATTTTTAGGCTTTGAGGTTATTTTGGTCATTTTTAGGTTTCAGAGGTATTTTAGTAATTTTTTAGGTTTTGGAGGTATTTTGGACATTTTTTGGGTTTAGGGGTATTTTGGTCATTTTTAGGTTTAGGGCTATTTTGGTCATTTTTAGGTTTCTAGGTTATTTTTGTCAATTTTTAGACTTCGTGGTTATTTTGGACATTTTTGAAGTTTTGGGAGTATTTTGGTCATTTTTAGTTTTCAGGGTTATTTTGGTCAATTTTTAGGCTTCAATGTTAGTTTGGCCATTTTTTAGGTTTCAAAGGTATTTTAGTAATTTTTAGGTTTGGAGGTATTTTGGACATTTTTGGGTTATGGGTATTTTGGTCATTTTCAGGTTTTGGGGTATTTTGGTCATTTTAGGTTTCTAGGTTATTTTGGTCAATGTTTAGACTTCGTAGTTATTTTGGCCATTTTTGAAGTTTCGGGAGTATTTTTGTCATTTTCAGTTTTCAGGGTTATTTTGGTCAATTTTTAGGTTTCGAGGTTATTTTGGCCATTTTTTAGGTTTCAGAGGTATTTTAGTAATTTTTTAGGTTTTGGAGGTATTGGACATTTTTTTGGTTTATGGGGTATTTTGGTCATTTTAGGTTTTGGGGTATTTTGGTCATTTTCAGGTTTCTAGGTTATTTTGGTCAATTTTTAGACTTCGTGGTTATTTTGGCCATTTTTGAAGTTTCGGGAGTATTTTGGTCATTTTTAGTTTTCAGGGTTATTTTGGTGAATTTTTAGGTTTCGAGGTTATTTTGACCATTTTTTGGTTTCAGAGTATTTTAGTAATTTTTTCGATTTTGGAGGTATTTTGGACTTTTTTTGGGTTTATGGGGTATTTTGGTCATTTTTAGGTTTGGGGTATTTTGGTCATTTTTTGGATTTCAGGGGTATTTTGGTCATTTTATGGGTTTTGGAGTATTTTGATCATTTTTAGGTTTCAGGGGTATTTTGGTCATTTTGGGTTCTAGGGTATTTTGGTAATTTTTAGGTTTCGGAGGTATTTTCGTCATTTTTTGGTTTTGGGATATTTTGGTAATTTTATGGATTTTGGGGGTATCTTGGTAATTTTTAGGTTTCAGGAGTATTTTGGTCATTTTTTAGGTTTCGGGGGTATTTTGGTCATTTTATGGGTTTGGTGGGTATTTTGGTCATTTTTTGGGTTTCAAGGGTATTTTGGTCATTTTTTAGGTTTTGGAGGGTATTTTGGTAATTTTAATGTTTTGGGATATTTTGGTCATTTTTTAGGTTCTAGGGGGTATTTTGGTAATTTTGGCTTTAAGGGGTATTTTGGTCATTTTTTGGGTTTTTGGGCTATTTTGGTCATTTTCTGGATTTTAGAGGTATTTGGTCATTTTTTTGGATTTTGGGGTATTTTGGTAATTTTCAGGTTTTGGGGTATTTTGGTCATTTTTTAAGATTTTAGAGTACTTTGGTTATTTTCACTTTAGTGGCATTTTGGTAATTTTGATAATTGGGTAATTGGGTGGGTTGGGGTTTACCCATAATAATTGGGTTGGGTTGGATTTGGGTTATAAGGAATTAGTTAAATGAGTTTTATATATCCAACCTAATTATGCCCACCCCAAACCCACCCAAACCCGCCCATTTGCCACCCCTAGATGATATACATCTTAGTCCTGATGACTGGGAAATGTACATAGATCTTGCCCCATTTTTGAATCCATCTCCATACATTGTCCCGAAGATGTCTCTGACAAAGGTGATAATATGTCTTTACATGTAGGATTATTTTTGTATGCATGTGTCCTGTCTGTTTCTAATATTGTCAGATAAACATTGCATCTTCTTGCTTGTACAGGTATATAATCTTTTCCGCCAACTAGGCTTGAGATATATATTTGTTGTCCCTCGTCCATCTCGTGTAATTGGTCTGATAACCCGGACGGATTTGTTGATTGAGGTATTGCTACTGTCCTTAACCTTTCTATATATTCAGATTGTATAGACTTTATAGTAATCAACATTTGATGGTTTGCATCACAGGATAATGAGGAATCAGCTACGGTGGAGCTCCAATCGACCAGTGTAAGGTCTCTATAATGCTTTGCTTAGATATACCAACTTTGATACTCTGCGATGGAGAATCTGATTTTAATCTGTAGAGCCAGTCTAGTACTTTTTTGTGGACTTACGACTTGAGAATCAATTTTCAAGCGGTAACTCTTTCTTTAATTGTGCTTAGCATATAGGATTCAGAGATGTCTATCAGCATGTGATTTTTTACTCTGCAAAGCAAGCAAAGGAAAAATTCTTCCTATGTTGATTTTGATGTTCCTTTAAAATTAACAGAAAGTACATGCCAGTTTTTGTCTGTTTTGATGAGTGTATAACAGTCACCCCCTATTGGTTGAATTTATTTATTTTCTTCTATCTTGGTTATTGATCAATTATTTTATTAGAGAAGGGTGATTAGAAGTCCATCTCAAATGAAGAGACAGCTAGTTGCACACATGAATTGAAATTGAAAACCAACTTTGGCTGTTTGGTGTACTGCAAGACCCTCTATTTCAATAAAATATTGCATGTTACTCTTTTCATTTTGTAGAATATATGTTACATTTTAATGGGTGTGAAAGCTTCCATTCTGATTAGAGCTTTACTTTTGGAATTCTCTTCAGATCTTGAACGTGTTAAAATTATATTTCTTTCATGCCTGCGGGTTCAATGATCAAGTTAAATTTTTAAGTCATCCTTTGGCCATGTACTAGCAATCTGTTCTTTGACTGAGCCATCTGTTTTCCTTATAGACAACTTATTATTATCAAATGTGAAGCAATATGTTTTCATTTATTTTTTATTTTCAACTTGTTAATCCTGTCCATAAACATCTGATCGCAGAGCATGGCATCATGATAGAAGAGTATCTATGGGGAATGGGGATGCAGAACGTCCACTTCTCAATGGTCTTCTGGTCCAAGGTCATACATCCAGCTGATGTTGCTGTCCTATCTTCCTTGAAGATTCATTCTTTTTTCTTACTACAATTCTTTCCTGAATCTAATTCTTTCTTCTATTCTGTAATCATAAATGTACCAAGCTTATAGGTTTAGAATTGACAATTAATTACTCCCCCTTTGATTGAATGTTGTCGGCTTGTCGTGGTAGAAAAAGGGCGCCTGGGGAGGTGGGGGTGTCATTGACCACACCCATCTAAATTTTGTATCATATACAACTAAGAGAAATAATCATATGATAGATTAGTGGATATGGTGGCAGTTTATTTTTGTTGCATGTACTCTTTCTCCTTTGAAACTCTCTTCCTCTGGGTGTGTGTGTAGATGTGTATAGTGGAGATGACTTTATTTATACTATGATTGACAATATTTCTATTGGTATCAATCCTGTAGAGGCCTGAGAAATACTTAGGAGACTTGGCTACATGGGAGAAAGCCGAGACTGCTCTTGGAGAAGCATTGGATGAGTTTGGGAAGCCATGGCAGGTAGTTTTCTACTTACACTATCAGTGCACCTAAACAACTAGCTGCTCTTTTTTGGTGTTTTCAAATATAACATGACTAATTTTCATTCACAAAAACCATACTATAGAACATCTGATCTGTGACAGATTTGACGTTGGTTATTATCTCTTGATCTTTGTTTTAAGCATATCCTCTATATCCCCTTTTCTGTTTTCACTTTAACTCTGAATGCTTATGCTGTGAGTCATGTTGTGCAGAAAAATGAAGGAGACGGTGCATTTTATGGTCCAAAGATAGATATTAGTGTATCTGATGCATTGAATAGGAAATTCCAGTGTGCAACTTACAGGTTTATGGTGTTCACTTTTATTTGTATTGTCTTTCCTGCAGCTATGTTATAATGCAGATTATCACTAAATAGATGAATGTCTATGTTTGCAGCTTGACTTCCAGCTTCCTGCTCGTTTTGAATTGTATTACTCTGCAGAGGATGAAGCCAAGAGGGAGACACCTGTTATGATACACAGAGCCATTCTAGGGTCTGTTGAGCGTATGTTTGCTATATTGTTGGAGCACTACAAAGGAAAATGGCCTTTCTGGCTTAGTCCACGCCAAGCAATTGTTTGCCCTGTGTCAGAGAAATCTCAGCCATATGCACTAAAGGTAGTTTTTCTGTATTCTTTTCAGTAGTAATTATTTTTTTGGATATTTTGTGTAGTGGTTGAATACCCATGCGAACAAGCTGGGTTGTGCTTAGTGGTGATGAGCTCAGACTCAAGTCATTACTACATCCGTCCCATATTGTCCGTCCTTTTAGAAACCCCCCTCCCTTTTTATTTTTTTATTTTTTATGGAACATCATTTAATAGGTTGTCTTTTAGTTAAAAAAGTACAAGTTTCCAAAAGTACCCTCATTAATTTGAACTCTAGTGGAAGAATGGTCTTGACTTTTTTTGAATAAAGTAAATGGTATGTTAGGAAATCACTTATTGTCTTTTCAAAGAGGACTACATTTTGGAACATCCAAAATGGATAGGGGTTCAATAATTTGTGATGGAGGGATAATTTAGACTGCTATTTTGCACCTTTTAATGGGCCAATCTCATATCAAACTTGAGTTGCTGGAAATCTTTGGTAGAAGGTCCAGTTGTGTTAAGTAGTATGTTGCTTTAGTTTTGTTCATGTACCCTACAAATAAGCAGTAGGTTGCTGGATTATGATTGAGATCAGATGCAAAAACTGTGAATGGCTGAGATTTAAAGTTGAAAAAAGCAACTTTAAATCTCAGCCATTATAAAAAAAAAGGTGAAAAAGTAAAAATTTGAAGTTAAAAATGAGAATGGTAAAAAAAATTGTGAGGGGGATGGAGCTAATTGCACCGCGATCCAAACCCGCAGGATTATATGGATGTTAAATAATATTGATCTCTGGGCTATTTTGTTTTCCATGTTTGTCAGAAATCTTGAAATGACGGCTAAGGGTAATGGCTTTCAGAAAAAAACTTGCTACTTGGTTATATTAAGTAGCTGTGTTATATTTAATATTTAGAGTTGTAAATTGTTCACTTGCTTGAGTGGGAGATGCACTCATGAGTAAAATATTTGAGGCTCTCTTTTGTTTTTATCTATAATTTCTTTTGTTGTGTTTCTGCAGGTGCAAGATGAGATATTTAAAGCTGGTTATCATGTTGATGTTGATACAACTGATAGAAAGATCCAGAAAAAGGTGCAACTAATCTCCTGCCTTGCTTTGTTTTATTTATTTATTTGGATTCCATATCCAACAACTGTTTTGCCTGTAAATGGTGTTTGCTTAAAATTTTTACTAGCTTTGTTTTCCCTTCTTAGCTTCCCTATTATGGTTTTGAGTGGGGCCGCCTTTAAAAAAAAAACCTATTTTATTTTACTTGTTTGCTTCTCTACAATGAGGGTAAAAGTAAGAGAATGCTATTCGTTTACTGATAGTTTTGGCTTCCTGCAGGTGCGAGAAGCTCAGTTAGCGCAGTACAACTATATATTGGTTGTTGGTGAGGAGGAACCAACACTGGAAGGTTCCTACCTATACACTTTTCATGTTATTTTTTGTAATTTACCCTATTGATAGTTGTGATTTGAAAAGATTTTGCTTTGAAAATCAGTCTGTGTAACATGTTGGTGCGTGCATATGCTTGGGCTTTTTATATGAATTTTGTGTTAATTCTGGACTAATAAAAGAAGAAAATCAGAAGAAAGTTGTGGGGATTCTATTATGTAAGCCTTGGTAAATGACCTGTAATTTGAACTAGAGCAGTCCTCTTACAGACTTTCTAATAAAAAAAATTATACTTGCTAAAAAGTGTCAAATCACAAGATTAGAAATCTGCAAATCTGATAAATTATCCATTGCCCATTTTCCTGTGAAACTATGATACAAATACAATTCAATTGTATTTTGATTCCCATGATTTGCTGCAAACATCATTAGGTCATGAGGCTTTAAATTTTTCGGGGTTCACCAATTTGTAATATAACTAAATTTGGCTTTTTTTTTTTTTTTTTTTTTGTTGGGGGGGGGGGGGGGGGTGGTGCTGTTGGCCGAGTTTGCCATTGTATATCAAGAGATGGCTTATATTTACCATACTGAGCACACCCACTGTGTTGCTAGATGGTTTATTATCATTAGTCATGCTGGGTTTCAGGTAGCATATTAAACATTGTATCATTTTTCCAGGTGAGCGTACGGGTGAGAGACAAGGCAGATCACTCGGTAATGAGCATCGAAAACCTACTGAAACACTTCGTGGAAGAAGTTGCAGCATTCCATTAGGTTTTTGTTTATCATACTATTAGTAACAGTTACATTTATCCTCATTCTTATTGGTACCATGCCCCTGTACTATTATTTATACTTTGGTATAGATTGTTCCTTTGGGCTTTAGTCTCTCCATTAAACCAAAGGAAAAAAAAGAAAAAGAAAAGAGAAGCGAAGGGTATGTAAATCATTTTTGCTGTCTTGCTTCCAGTTTATGTATGTGGCTGGGGCAATGTTTTAAATCTTTTCTTGTGATATTCAGTTTTTCTATTGTAATGGAATATTTTGATAGCAGTTTAATCTTGTTTGTACTTTGTATATATAACGACAACATAACAATCCCTTCGTTATATACGTACTATAGGTTCATATAATCTCCTTTCAAAATCAAATATTGGGTAATCCTAACATCATCCCTCAAAAGTAAAAATCATCATTAAAGGTGTTAGTATTGTGCAAAAAATTTCTTATTGTAAGGACATATTAGAATTGTTAATGAATTGTATAATATATTGGCGTGTATCGTATCATATGGTATAATTGGACATATCTGGACATATCGTACAATATATAGACTAGACAAGGGGGTTTAAAATGAGTTTTTATTTTATTTTATTTTTTTGGTGTCAAAATTTGTGTATTGTTGGAGTCTAACAAGTTGTTAGGCTTGTTTAATAAGCTAGAATGTCCATGATTTTATTACTTGAGTCTAACAAATTATTGGGTTACTTAATTGAATTCAATAAAATAACATGTCCAAGAATTATTTTCCCCTCTTCTCTTTCTTCTACACAAAGTTTGGACTATACACTTAACACTTGATTTTCATATTTGCAAATTCCTTTTTTATGCTATGAATAATGTATTAATTGTCATTATAATTTTTTATTTTTGTTATTATTGTTGCAAGTCTAAGAAGCTAGAATAAGAAAATATAGTAAATGTTGATGATGAAGAAACAATTTCGCAAAATGACAGAATATTATTGAGATAGAGTTGACTAAGCAAGGAGATGAATATGATTAAAAAAAAATTATTATTTTGGCCTTGTATTGAAATAAGGGAAATAAGTAAAATTAAGTGAGAAGAGAACAAGGAATATATATGTATAAACTCTTGTATTTAAGTGGTCATTCACCATCTTTTTGATATCTCTTAGATCTGTACATTTATAGTAAAACAATTTCACATATATATAACCTTACGATGCTTGTAGAGTAGGTTATAATAATGAGCACAATTATGGATATATATCATTCTTATGAATTTTATACATTCTAGACTTTACATATCTCAAGTAACCATTTCACTGCCCAAACTTTACACATTTTAATAAGACTTTATTTCTAATAGGCCTATATATTATGCATTATCACTTCTGAGTTTAATAAATCTGAATGTATGCTATAAACACATGCTAATTTAATTTAATTAATTTAATTAATTTTTTTGACAAAATTTAAATTTAATTTATTTAGTTAGCTTTGTTGAATATTATGACATTAGTAATGATTAAATTAGTCGTTAATTAAATATATTTTAAATTTATAACGAATATTTTATATGTATATCTATAATATTTTTTATAAATTTTATTAAATGTTTGCCATTGTGGCTTACAACACCAATACCAAAAAAAAAAAAAAAAAATCTATTTATTATACAATTCACATTTTGACAACTATGATTAAAGGGTTATAAAACCTTGTAACATAATAACATAATCAAATGCCAAAATGGTATACTACAAAAAGAGGTATGGAGAAATTTGATATGAAATAATCAATATTTATTATATATAAAAGCAGAGACTTTATGTGAGAAAGTATTCAGTTCTGCCATAGGAAGGAGTTTTGCCTAGTATCCCGGAAAGAGAAAGATGATATAATCGTATCTAGGATAGTGAAAGAAGTTGGAAAGAGAAGTTAACAAAAGACCAATTACTGGTAGGAAAGGGCAACATATTTAATGCAAAGTTCTTCCTCATGGAAAGTAAAGGTCCATATATGAGTTTTACAAGGGTAGATACATATCTAGTGTGATAACTAGAATAGAGAATGACATTGCAATAGAAGAACCACTTGAGCCCTTTTGCAAAAAGTGAAGTTACCAGTTTTGAGAGCTAAAGGTTGGAAGAGCCAATTTTGAGGAAAAAGTAGAAAAAATTATGACAACCATATTTGGAGGTGATAACTTTGAAGGAGGGCAATACTAAGAAGTCAAAACAATGGAAAGAACAAATGAAATACTAACGGTGTATCACAACCATGATCTATCCCTCAACATGTGGTGCCACAAATTGGGAGGTTGAAGAATTAGTTTGTTGATTTTTTCTTGATAATGAATAGAGGTTATACAAATTAAGTGGGAAGATATCAACAATTGAACATATTTTAATATTTCGTTTGTATGTTCCTATTATAGAATTAATGAATTATAATATCTGGCATTTAATAATAAAAACACCCCTCAATTTGGTAATAGTTTATTAATAAATAAATAATCTCCTAAACTAGATTTTGACTAAAATTTTTTGTTGTCGAATAAGAGATTTGAGGTTTGAACTCTGCTTACAGTAAAAACTAATGAGTGTTTTTAGTATAATAATAAAAAAACAATCATCATGGAGCGGATATAATAGGTTGAAATTAAAAAAAAAAAAAAAGTCTAGATTTTGACAATTATCAGGGGTATGTTTTACACTACAGTAAGAAACTAGAACATAACTTGTACATTATCTAGGGCATTCTCATATGAATTTTTTATCTCTTCCTAACATCAGTCGTAATCTTTAATTAATCATTATGACACCATCAATATTAAAGAGCTTATTCATTTGGAGTAAGGTTTTACATCCTCTCGAGTGACTGATTACTTAGTGCAATGTCGCATCTGTCTGTAACGTGAGTCATTACTCATTATAGTGTGATATATATGCTTGCCTCCTGTTGTGCTGTGCTAGACATTATTACCTTATGATTTCATTTTTCAAAGTTCAAACTTAGACAAGAGTTGGGGCAATGCATCAACAAGTTCCACTTTCGTTTTCATTTTTTAAGGGATCAATTAACTCACTTAGAGCCAATGACGGAGCCAAAAATTTACTATATACTATGTTAACTTCCTACTATGTATAGTAGTATAAATAGTACCACAAAAATTTAAAATGAAAATTAAGTATTTTGTAACCCTAATATATGTAATACAATATATATATATATATATTACACTGGATAAATTGTATAAATATTGACAAAAAAAAATTTGGAATTCTTAACTTGTTTTTAATTAATAATATTTAGGCATTAGAAAAGTATAGAATTAAACAATAATTAAAAAGCTAAGGATCTTAATTAAAATTAAAAATCATAAAGTGTAAGCACTAAAACCCTTATTTGTTTATAAGAAAACCAAACTACATTAATCTTAACTTGTTTCATCTTAATATTTTAATTGATTAAAAAATTAATATTTAGAATACGATTGTGAGTCCATGTGTCATTATAAAAAAAGGTTTAAGACTTACAAAATTTTTTCAACTTTAGGGGGCCATGGGAGGACTCTATCTTTAGTAATTTCAACATTAAGATATAAGATATAAAATTTATAGGATTTAAAAAAAAAAAAAAAATTTGCCCCCAGTATGGGCATGCCCTTCAGAGGCTAAGAAATTTCACGAGTATCAAGAGAACTTCATCTTAATTAGTTCTTGAAGGGTCTTTGTGACAATTTTGAGTTCATTCGTAAACAGTTACTTCTCCTTTCTCTTTTGACCCAATGAGCTTGTTTAGGGAGAAGACTAGTTAATAATTTACATACATATATTGTTCATAGGATAGTCACACTATCTCCACCTGCTCACTCATCCGGGCCTCCAAGACAAAGTGGACATATTCCTATTTGGCTCTAAGTGATCCAACTCTAGCGCCTATGATTGTCTCCTTTAGTCCTTTGCAGTTGAGGCCTATTCAAACCTTTGCCTTAGGCAACACCTCCATTGAAGCTTCTTCTTCCATCAAATCTGCATTCTCAGTAGCTGAACTAGAGACACATCTCAATCGGGTCTCATTCGGTTCTCAAGCTGCATCCTCTTCTACCCTCTAAATTACTAAACTTGTTTTTGAACTCTTATTTTTCTTACGATGGATTTTGTAAGCTCTAGGCATTTCCTCCTCAACATCAATTCCTATCTACTGCCATAATGGGAGTGCAATTTAAATTGTCGCACAATGAAGAAATCTTCCATGAATGAACCCAATCACATGGAGGTCAATTGTCACATTGTTGATTCGTCACTAATTGTTTTAGGGGCACCTTGCAGTTGGATCTATTTCATTTTATGATCAGGTGGCTAACATCTTTACCAAGTTTCAAACATTTGGCCGCTTGTATTGAAACTCAAATTGGTCTTTCATGGTGTCTAGATTCAATGTTCTAGTACGACTGTGCGCACCACACCTATACTTTGCACTGAAATTGTACTTTGTACCATTAGACCTTGGACATTAGGCATATATAAAGAGGCTCTTTCTATACATCTTAGATGTGTAATAAAAGTAATATAATATATTCATCTTTTCATTTAGAAACTTTTTATTTATTTATTTTTTATCTTTTTGGTAAGTAAGGTCGTGAATATTAAGTGTGTTTTGAATTTTAGTTATTTATTTTTTATTTTTATAAAATCTACGTATTAAAGCACACTTTTGACCCTCAAAGACTAGAGTTATTTTCATTTTGGGCCTTCATGTTTGATTTCGTTTCATATTGGCCATCTCATTTATCTTTGTTAGTAATCTAGCTTTAAGTGCCAGATAGGTGTTTAATAATCTGGCCATTAATTAATTGTTAGATTACTAACGAAGATGGATAGCATGACCAATATAAAAAGGGAATTAATTATAGAGGGTTAAAATGAAAATTTTAAAACGTAAAAGATAAATTAAAAACCGTACCAAACTTTAAGGACCAAAAATGTATTTTAATCAAATCTACATGAAAGATTTTCTAGTTGACATGCAAGAGAAAATGATTTTCTAGTTAATCAAATCTGCGTACATTGTTGCACTTGTTAGTATTATAGCTTTAAAAGGAGTTACTATGCCTATAAAATGTACGGATTAATTAAAATTTATATATAAATAAAAATATAAATTTTATGTAAAATAAAGAAAATATTTTACTAATATCACCCATATTATCTTAATAATTAGTTAATCACTTGAAATTTTAATAGAATTTTCACTTAGAGTAAATTATTTGCCTTAATAATTAATGAATTACATGAAAAATATACGTTAATTTTACACGTAATAAGTAGATATATTGAGCCATTTGATATAAGAATGACATGTAGTATGCAAGTTTTACTTTATTAGAACACAATACTATGTTATATAATCTAGATAAATTTTAAATTTTTTGAAAATTTTTGTACTAGAATTTTAGTTGAAGTAAATATTTTATATTTGTTTGAAAATTAGATAATAGAGTTTTACCTAGAGTAAATTATCCTAACAATCAATAAGCCACTTGATATATTGGTATTACAATTTAATTTAAGATAAATCATATAAATAATTAAGGAGATTATAGCCATTTGATGAAACCATGATTTTTAAGACCCAATTTTATAATATAGTTTATGATTTATAGTATTGCTTAATAATGATTATCTATCTTCTGATATTTAGCCCATAATTTCTAATACATTAACCAATGGACATAACCTTTTTGAGATGAAGAAAAGACAATTGGCCTTGTCTCTTACATTTCCCTTCTTCCTGCTTGCAGATTTTAAAAACTTTTATCACTTTCAAGCTTAATTAACCTACTTTTAGTCTATTAGTTACCCTTCAACACTTGTAGCTATGCAATTCATGCTGGCTATTTGAGATTGCGTAAAATTTGGATAAAAACCATTTTTTTTTTCAATTTATTATTGCAGGGGATGCATAATGGGTAATAGATGATTACCTCTACCATTTTAAGCAATAAATGAACTAAGGAAATGAGATGTTTGAGATTTCAATGTATGCCAAAGAATGGAAGAGAAATTGCTCAAGGATAGTTTTTTTTTTTTTTGTGGGGGGGGGGGGGGGGGGGGTAGGGGTGGAGTGGGATCATTGGTGCCCCATCCCCATCTCGCTTCTACTCTTTAAGACGAGAAACCCTTGCTTATGATGTTAGCGGGGGCACTTCGGGTTTGAGATGGGTTGAAAATGTTTATTAATCTTAAGATGATTTTAACATTAATGAGATAAAGATAAAAAATATAAAGGAAAAGTGTGATCGCAAGAGTACTAAGAGAGAAGTTAAGATAAGTGTTTTAAAGATAGTAATAAAATATGTATAAAAATAAATATTATAATTAGATATGTATAGACAAGAAATTACACTATATGTATAAATAAGTTAAATGTATGTTAAATAAATATGTATATATACATTTGGGATGGGGCAGTGTAAAATAGGTTGGGTGAGCAAATCGTGTTCTCGTTTTGTCACTTCTTTGGGATAGGGAGAAATCCACACAGGATGGAGTGTGACAGTACTGGTTATGTGGGGTAGGTCATTTTTGTCATCCCTATTTATGAGCCATTTATTGATTAGATTAAAGACCCTTCTAGTTGAATTTGTCCAATATGCTACTTATTTTTCATTATAAATATTAATAAATTTCTATCCTTAAAAAAAAATTTATGTCACATGACAAAGATTGAATTGGACTCAGATCATAACACATGGCAAAAAATAGACACGTGCCAAGATCTTGAATGGTTCAGTGCACGGGATTCAAGTCAAGTCTTATGCTCTCTCTCTCTCTCTCACACACACACACACAATAGCTACACACACACACACTAGCTCGAACACTCTCTCACACACACACACACACACACACACACACACACACAAGAGCTGGAAGAATCTTCAAATTATATATCATACTAGGACTAAGAGGGCATTCACGTACAACAAGGAAAGATAAAAGCCTAGCTAGCCTACTAGAAACACCAAACTGAAACTAAGCATTCTAAAATCGTTAGGAAGCAATCCCCGAATCTTATATATATAATCTCTAATAAATTTTTAAGTAGTACCACTTAAAATCCATTGTTGAGTCCGCTGTTAGTTACATTCTCATCTTGCAGGTTCTGATGGAAATGTTGTTGACGCCTATATGCAGAACTGCTGCTCTCACCCACATCATGTTCTGGCCTATATATCTCTTCATCAATCTCCTCTTTGGCCACTTTTTCAATTCCCATAAACTCCAATGGCCTTAAACATGGCATAAACTGTACTGGCTGCTGTGAAGGTGTAGTGGGTGGAACAACTGAGGGAAGCTTTGAAAGAAGGGCTTCAAGGCTGCTCATGGAAGGTGTTATTTTCAAAGGCAGGTTGTATTGGTCAAAGAATTCGGCTCCTGAAGGTGCAACAGTAGTAGTTGAAGTGCCTTGGAAATGCCATGCTTCTGGGGTGCTGTATCCATCGACTTTGAAAGGGTATGCTGTGGAAGATGGGTGAGGTAAAAGCACACCTGGGATGCTTTCAATGTAGCCGAATTTCTTTCTTAGTAGAACAACGTAGCTCAGATCTTCAATCACCTTGAATATACCAAGAAAAAGCAATGAAAAGAACTTCGAAGTACATATTATATACAATAAAATAAGTTCAAAAGACCCAACAAATTTCACAAAATTTTCATAATTATTGACATAGAAGGTTGTGATTAGTACATAAGTGATGTCAGGGGTGATTCTATATGAAAATGGTGTTACACTAATCATAATATGTCATTTCAACTAATTGTAAAAAAAAGTTTTACTTGTAACATTGGTCACAATTGTCTGAAAATTGTAACCTAATTGAGAGAGAGAGAGAGAGAGAGAGAGAGAGAGAGAGAGAGGACCTTGTGAATGGCTCCTAACTGGACAACACCTTCTCTAACTGCAATCAAAGCTATGGTCTGCAATATATACTATTTGAATCAAACCAAGAAAGTAGGTCCACCTAATATACTTTGAGGCTGTCAGTTTTAAATGTAATACCTTTATACCAGATTGGAACTGTGCTTCCCATGTCCTAGGGTGCTGTAAGAATGGAAATGAAACACAACCTTAACATATAACATGAAATAACAAGCTATCTAGTTCAAGTATGGCTTGAAATCACAAATTTATGTAAGCTCTAAGGGTAAATAATAAATATATGAAGTACACGCTTACTGAGTCCGCTGAGTTGTGCCATGCTGACAAGAAATTAATTTCTTGGTCACTTGGCTCTTTGTGTATCCACTTGTGACTATGATCTGCAGCTACTTTTCCTATCAAACTGATCCGTGTAACCAAATTAACTCTATTTCTTTCTAAAAGGGTTTTTAGGGCTAATTGAATTGAAGCCAATACCACAAAAGGTATTGAGAATACAATTATTTAGGGAAAAAACTCACTTACCCTTCTCCATAGTTGTAGATCTCATGGGACATCTTGAAAAACAGCTCTGGTTGCAGACCTTGGTATTGTTGAAACTCACAGTTCCCATAAACCGATGAGCCAGGGCAATCTCCTGAATTTATATCAGCTGCTGATGAAGCAGCAAAATTGCAGAAACCATCTTCCCAAACCAATATCCTGACAGTCAAAATATATCATAATAATCCCAAAGATGCAATATGCACTGCTAGTTATACACAATGCAACTTGTTAAAGTAAAGGAAATACCAGTTTCTCCTGTTTCCTCTTGACCTGTCATAAGCTCCTTGTCCATCCCATCTGTTATAGCATGACATTTAAAAATCATATGATTAATCAATATATGCAAGAAATAGATTGATATGATGGCATGAATGTATGTAATTTGTTTTAATATGTGAAAGTATTCTCCTTACTTGGGTGGGGGGTAATTTCTTGGTAGGATCCTCCAGAAGACTGCATAAACCCACTGAGAATTTTCATGGAGGCAAAGACTTCTGAGGGTGTGTTGTAGGAGATGAGTAACAGCTAATGGGTTGAGATGTTCATCCATTGGCTTACAACACTAATACTCCCTCTCTCTCTCTCTCTCTCTCTCTCTCTCTCTCCTATATTAATCTCTATCTTCAAGAGAAGGAAAACCACAACATTCTAGTCTCCTTATATATGAGAGTGTCAACTTAAAAGTCTCAAGTTTATACCTTCACTGAGTCTAAGTAATTATTAAATACTCTCGGACTATAATTGATACAGTATTTCAAAGTGTGTATGTGTATGCGCGTGCACGCGTTTGAAAGTGTATTATATCACACTATAAATTTTACTAAATTGATTTTGATTTCACTAAGGCCCCACAAGTTATTTCCCTTCCCGATTCCCAACGATCTCTTTTTCAATCCTCCATTCTAGCCTAGCTACTCTCCCAGTACCAATCTTTTCTTCCCTGCCCTCATACCAATTATGAATTATCAGAGAGAGGACCAAACCTTATTATTCTCAGAATACATCATGAGTATTGAGTAGCTCCATTTCTTCCCAACCCCAATGTACATGCTTTTTTTTTCTTTTCTTTTTTCCATACCATTTTGATTTCTGACACACCAAGGCAGGCATTACCGTTCATTATTTCAGTCCCATGAAAACTTCTTTTCCCCCTCTCCTTCATTTATTTTGCCAATATAAAGAACAAACTGCACAACCACCGGTTTTTATCAGAGCATCTTTAATTATTAATCTGCAGCTACTTAAGGGGAAAAAAAAAACACACACACACGCACACACATTTTAGCTTCTTTTTTTGGAAGGACATAACATGTTTAATTTAAAAAAAAAAAAAATTGATAATGTACAACGTGTCACTTTATTCAAATCTTTAATAACGTGAAACTGAATCCAATTATAGATTTGTACTATTTACTTTGAACTATGATAAATGAAATCCACACTTTTGTTTTTTTAAGTGAAATTAATATCCATACTTGGCAAAGTGTCTTAGGGTCCAAGTGTCTAAAAGTATCAGAGTGTGCATTAAGTCCATAAACAATTACTTTAACTAATATGTAGTAAATAGTTACTGATCAAAAGAGATATAATTTACACTGACACGCACACATTAGTTACTCAAACAAGAAGTGCTTATGCTCAAACCTGCATGAGATTAGCTTAGATACCACATGTCACTTTCAGCTTTGACGCTTATAGGGTATAGACTAAGACTATCCACGAGGCCAATTTTCATGTGTAGTGTAATAATTAAAAAGAAAAAAGAGCGTCCGAAGCTTTTGTACAACCAAAAGTCTAAAAGTTTGTGCATGCATAGTGGGAAAAGAAAAATGAAAAAAAGAGAAGTGTAAAAATAAAAGAGTTTGCTGTCACTTATCTGGATGCCTTCTGTAAGTGTGAATCCAACTATAGAAAATTTTGTTTATAAATTTCTTACAATGTACATACACACAGGACCTGGTGCACCATAATACCATATCATTGATTGTGTATATGAAAAATGCCAAGCATTTTATTTTATACCTTATCATTGACTATGTGGACAAGCTGTGCCTGCATGTACCTTACAATTTGAATCTTCAGCAGTTTGTTCAAATGGCAACCCCAAACCAATCCAACAAGTCTTTTTTCTTTTCTTTTCTTTTAAAAAAAAAAAAAATTAAAAAACCTAAAATAAAATTGTTTTCATGAATGGTTTGTGTGTGTGTGTGAGAGAGAGAGAGAGAGAGAGAGACAGAGCACAAACATGCATATAGTTTGCATTGCAATCAACAAGGACCCCTAGCTAGAAGAGCTAGAGCACAATAATTACACTACTCTTAACTGACTTTTTGACTGATGCAACTCTAGCTTCTCTTCTATGGATGGAGAAATATAGGTGCAAAGTACCTCTACCATATATGGTTAATGGTTTTACTTATAAAAATGTAATATTTAGCGCATTTTATATGACAAACTTACGCCTTTGGCATACATGCACAGACAAACGCAGGCAGAAAGGTGGGTGAAGATATGCATAAAACCCACAATATATTTCAAAGATCATATTTTGAGAACTAAAGGATCAAGTATGATATGATATTTAAGGCTGAGAGAGAGAGAGAGAGACAGAGAGAGAGAGAGAGAGAGAGAGACTGTGAGTGAGTCTGCGATGACTAACAGGAGATTCTAGTGCTTTCATTTCCCCACCCTGACACCCAGAAAGTTTGACAGATCATTATGCATGCTCTATCTTTGACCGTCTCTTAACAAATATTGTCCTCTCAATAGCAATATGTATAGTAAATGAATTAATATTTCTATGTGCACCGGCATTTGCCACCTTCAATTTTTGATAGTGACAGACCTTGCTATTCTATTACACTTTGGCTTCTTCTTTTGAAGGCAACCCCATTGTGTGTCCTTGTCTGTGTGGGACTGTGTGAGAGAGAAACAGACTCAGAATTATAAATGGGGTTCTCTATTATTAACACTTATAGCATACATTGTATATGGCAGAGTAAAACTGTAAAAATAAAATGAAATAGCGACAAATTCTGATAGTATAGTGATGTAAGCTAAAAGAAGGGCGTTGGAGCTAGAATTGGATGGGGTTTGGATTTTCTTGATGGTGGCAATGGTAGTAGTGGTAGACATATATATTTTATGTTGGATTTTTGTTCTGTTTTAATAACACTTCCAAAACTTTTTTTTTTTATAATATATTTGTGACGGAATCGGAAAGAAGTTGGTATGGGAGGAAAGAATGGCACAAGAGTCTTGGTCAAGATAACAGGTGTTGAACAATGCCCCATCCCTTTCTTGCAATAAACGAAGTGGGAATCTCTGCTCTTCCCATCCTTCCCAATGTCCCATTTGATATTCAAAATTCTTCAAATCTAAGAAAGAACCAAATGAAATTGATTTTCTTGAAAAAAGTATGTCTTTATGGTATGTATTGTGGCTTTAAATTAAGATGGTGTAATCAGACAATAAAACACCTTATGTACTAATGCATGGTGCAAAG
The DNA here is from genome assembly GCF_002906115.3 of Quercus suber. Lineage (NCBI taxonomy): Eukaryota > Viridiplantae > Streptophyta > Magnoliopsida > Fagales > Fagaceae > Quercus > Quercus suber. The sequence goes on from NW_027069481.1 coordinate 1,992,599, forward strand.
CAGGCAAATATCCCTCCCCAAAATATAAACACAAATCTATTTATAATATTTTATGCAAAGAGCAATTTTAAGGATACAATTTTTGTTTCATAATAACTTGTTAATTTGGAAAGTTTGTGATTGAAACAATATTATTTAATTTGAGTCTACTATTAATTAGGATCCTCCACAACTGAAATGGGTCTATTACAAATCATAAGATATTTCTAGGACAATTTTTTTCATAACTTGTTAAGTTAACAAGTTGTAATTAGAATGACATATTTTTCATCTAATTGATATCACTTTCATTTATATTAGGATCATCTATATTTGAATTAGATCTATTGCATGGTTTATATCAAATATTATAAATTTAAAAGTGTATCTAGTGATACATCATTTAAAATTTTAAATTATGTAGTACTTTGTACACTGTTATGTCTAGGAAAAAAAATCTTTACCGTTAAATACTTAAATTGACCCTCTCAATTTCAAAGGAAATGAAGAGGATTATGTTGTTTTATGTATGGCTAATTCCAACAACTCCTGTAAGTAGTTATGAAAATATTGTGTGGCTATAAATTTATTGTTACATGCTGGTATAAGTGCAAAGAAAGGGAGGAGAGTCTAAATTTAATATTATTTTGGAATGTTTGAAATTGTATTATATTGAAATGAGACGTAGGGTTAGATTGCCATTTTTGTCTTAAGGAAACACAAACACAAACTACAGCTCAGTTACCTGGTTTTGTTTGAAATGGTTGGTGATTAGGTATCTGTGTGATGTCCGAAGATCTAAAATTCAGTGTTTCTTGGAGTTAATGAAATATATCTTACCCATTTAGCAAAAAAATGATTTGTTTTGATCAATATAAATTGGGATCCACATTTCCCAATGGCAAATGATGTACTCCATTTTGTTTACTAAGTCATGCATGCATGCATACTTAAAATCATATTTATGCATGTCATGGAATCATGCATGCATGTGTAAGCACTTAATGCATGCTGGACATGGCTAACAAAGAATAGAAGTGTGTAAGTATTATTTAAAAAAAAATAGATGACGTTTGCTTTTATGTTTGGCTCAAGTTGTGTGTATATATATATATATATATATATTCCTTGGCTTCTTGGATATACTGGCCTTATTTTTGTTTGTACAAGTTGTGGGTTGTGTTACATAAAAAGTGAAAAGGCACTATAAGAAAGAGCTGGATGCCACGACTTTCCAAGAATCTAGCTAGCTCTCACCAGTCACCAATAACAAGTGTAGGGTAAGGTTGGAAAAGAAATGCAATGGAAAAATAAATAAATCATAGAGATTTTGAGCTTACAATACAAAATGGCCTACAGCACGTTTTCCATGATTGGATTTGGGATGCCCTAGAGTACTAAAACTACAATTTCATTGTGGGAAGAGAGAGAGAGAGAGCGCCTTAAAAAATTGAGAAGAAAAGTATCCTGAAGAAGGGTTTTGGGTTTAGCTAGCCTTTGGGGGTGTGGGTGAGAGAAGTGGTCAAATGCCTCAAATCAAAACACTGCAAAAAAAATTTGGTTACATAAAAAACTGCAATGCATCACGTGAAGGCATTGCTGCTTGTCACAATCTTGGCCAAAAAAAGCTTGTGTACCCATCCAAAACCCAAAAGAAAAGGGAAAAAAAAAAAAGAAGGGAAAGCAAGAAAGACCTTTTAATTCACTTTTCAATTTTTATTTTATTTTAAATTAATGATATAAATATGTAAAAAATTTGAGTATTTGGAAAAATATCTAAGCACACTTTCTAAATAAAACCTTGCTCTTATTGAATGAAAAACAGAGAAATGAAAGTGATAAGTTACAAGATACAACCTTTATGCTATATATACAACTAATAACTGGCCAAATATTCCAAATATCATGTTTTTTATTTTTTTAAAAATTTAGGAAAGTAACAAATGAATGAAGTTAATTAGTTAAGTAGATTATTTTTGGAACTCGAGTTTGGGTTAGAACTTGAGTTTGACAAACTCAAGTTCCAATTAGTGTTGGTGCATATTGCTTGGAACTTGAGTTTGTCAAACTCGAGTTCCAGCTCAAACTCAAGTTTTAAAAACAATCTACTTAACTAATTAATTTTAGCTGCATGCTATTCACCAAAATTTTTTCTAAAATGGTACTATTCAACAAATTTTGCCCTAATAACCAATAAACTAACAACACGTGTCCATTATTAACAAACTAAAATAGGAAAAGAAATCTGCTAAGTGAGATGACATCGTTTGCATCAAGTCATTGTGGAAGGAGTAGCAAAATGGCGTCATATCCATTAAGTTCAACAACTCATCATTTACACAAAACACTGTCATATCTTAAGCTTCATTTAGTTGCAACAGAAATGATCCCGTTTTGCTCAGCTGTGCTTCTTTCTTATTTTCAACAAAATACAATAAAATTTTTAATTTTTTTCACAAATTTTTTAGATATCAAATTGTGATTAGTTACATGACCACCACTAATATGGGCTTTGGCGTACATCAATTACAACTTACTAATTCAATAATTATAAACAAAATAAAGAGATTGTCATTTAATTTAGATCTATGTTTCTTTCCTTTTCTCTTTCAAATTAAACAAAAACATGAGTAAACCTTGACTCCCACATCACCTCAAATTTTCCGCGTCATCAATGTAGCAAAAAGGCTCCCCACATTACCTCGACATGGGATAACTTCAAAGTTCAACCTGTCAAGAAAAATGATGGCTGCTCTTTCAAACTGGGCCATCATTAGGATTACCAAACTTTTATTCAGTACTAATGGGATACGGCTCAGTGGGAGGTCCCATGGACACAATAATTAATCATTCATTGAACATGGATCTACATGTTGAGTATACACATGTGAGTGAAATTGGATACTTCTAATGTGTTCTGATGATACCTTTTCTATGACAATCCAAGTTTATGATGCAATTCTCCTCTTATCAACTATCATGAGAACATGACTTTGAATAGAATATAATGACAAAAAAGAACATATTATCGACCTTGATTAATCTGATGAAAATCTATGGCCCATCTCAAAATTTTGAAACTAAAGATCTGTTTTTTGTTACATAATCAAAGGAATTAGGATACCTAGTTTGGCTTCCATGTTGTCAAATATTAGAGGCTATTAATCGAACTCTCAAGATGATGCACTAGCTTATTAAGGGCCAATCTATTAAACAATCCAGATCAGATGAGGATCCACTGGCTACCCTTGTTGTGGACACAGATTTTCAACACAAACTCCACTATAAGGCTTAGAAATATTTCCCCTCACTCAAAAAGAAAAACGAAAAAAATCTCCATATCTTCATCAACACCAGTTCTCTATCATCATCCATCGACATCATAAATAAAGTAGATAAAACCTTAGAAAACGAGGATGCAATTAGTTATTCTGGTCCACTTTCTTGCTGTACGTAATCATATCCTTAAACCTAAGGTTTGTCTAGCTACATTTTTTGCGTGTACTATATGCATGCAACTTCTATTATTATTGAATGTATGGATTATAGCTTATAGATTTTTGTTAGAGACTGTCCTTAAAGATAAGGTGTATTTAATATCTTGCTATATGATATTATTATATATGTTAAATAAAAAGTTAAACTATGTACAAATATTAGGAGAAAGACACACAACTACAATAAATTTGTGTGTGCAAACCAATAAATTTTTTACAAAGTTTTTATTTTTTATTTATTTTTATTTTTTCAAATAAATGAGGATCAGTCCCTAATTATGTAACAAAAAATCTTGTCACAAACATAAAGACAATTTGAAAGTGGGTTGTGTTTCGGAAACCAAAAATAAATCCAACCTTAAAGCTTAAATGCAAGCCTTGATGGAAACATGCAAAACGGATTACTAATTTGTCTCTCATTTGGGCATAAGTTGACACTTAGATAAGACTCATGATTAGATTATTATATATATTACGCAGACACATACATCTAATCATGAGGGGGCTGTGTTTCAAAAACCAATTTTAAAGCTCAAATATACAGGACTTGATGTGGCTTCTTAATTTGTCTCTCATTTGGGCATAAGTTGGCAATTAGATTAGAATCATGATTAGCTATGACAATAAAAAATATATACACACACACACACGTATATAGACATATATATTGTTAGCCAGGTGAGATAGCTATGATTGCAACATTTGGGTGGGGTGGGGTGTGGGGGGGGGGGGGTGAAGCTTTTGATGATGCTGGCTTCTTTAGCCAACAGAACACTGAAAGGGACTCACAATCTTAGAGAGATGGAATAGGCATCTAACAGCTATGTGGTTGAGGACAACATGACTGAGATATGTGGGGTACCAAGAGATAGAGACATTTGATCTAATCACGCAGAAAGTGGCCCTCCTCTTTTCTTCTGTTGAGAGAGAGAGAGAGAGATGCTAAGTGCTAACAAATCAAAGACACTTTGGATCTTCGCCCTAGCTACCAACCATAGTATATGTCTAAAAAGTTTTACAATTATTGTCAAAATTTTCTTTCACGAATTTAGCCAACAAAATAATTAATTAATGCTATTCCTTACTGTCAAACATTAGGAATAATAATTTGATATTGTAATTCAACCCGCCACCACTCCCAAAAGAAAAAAAAAGGTTTAGTTGTACCTTATTTTTTATAATTATTCTGCAATTATAATGCCTATTATAAACTTCAAAGCCTAAACTATCGTTAATAAGAACTTTACCACCTACCCTTGGGGTTTATGTTAAATTCAAAGGGAAAAAAATAAATAAATAAAAAAGCATGTCTAACATAAATTTGAATTTTCCATTAAATTTTAACAAACAATTCTAATGACACATTGGCATAATCTTATCTCTTGTATTCAATTCTTCAGACTTTTGAATTACTGTAACACTTATCTACACATTATCATGTTCTAAATATAATACATACAACATTCAACAAATTGAGTGTGTGACAAATTAATCCAAACATTGTGCTTCAATTTGGTATCAAATCCTATCAACCCTAGGGCTATAAACAAGATGAGCTGAGTTGAGTATTAAAAGTTTAGGTTTGTTTATTTTACTTTATTTTAAACACGAACCGAGCTTGAGCACATCACAAAACAAGATTACATATTCAAGTTTGGTTCATTTATTTGTTGAGCAAATTCGAGCTTGTTCACGAGTTATTTGATTAACATATTTTTTTTTCCCTATATATAGTAATATCACGACTAAAATAATCTTATTCCTTTGCAAAATTATAAATCTTTACTATAAATGGATTGTTTATGTTATGAATAACCTATAAATAATAATTTTATATCATATAAACTAATTTATAAACTTATATAACCCAATTACAAATCTATACCAATATATTTTAGCAAGAATTCATATAAATATATAGTATTATATATATATATATATATAGTTAATTCAGGCCCTAATGGTCATAAAATTGAGCTTGACTCGTTTGATAATCGAGCCTAAAGATACGCTTGAGCCTAACTTGTTTACTAAATAAACAAACATTAACAAGTTTTTTCTCGAGCTGTTCATAAATAGCTTGGTTTATTTATAACCCTAATAAACCCTCATGGCTTCCAATTCCTCTTCCTCTTCTCCGTCATCTTCTTCCTTCCACTCTTCACCCAACTGAAACTTTACCACAGATTACCTATGTTCCATCACTGTTAAACGCCTGTAACTTTTTATCTATCAAGCTTACCTACAAAAATTACATTTAACGGGAGACTCAACTTATTCCATATCTCAAAGGTCAAAACCTTCTCAATTTTATTGATGGCTTCAACCCATGTTCATGCACCTTTTGTTGGGGATATTATATAAAGTAATAATAGAATAACAAGGTTAACACAAAAGACAAATAGAAAATAGATAACTTGGAGGCAGAATATCATTTTCCTTAGACCATATTTGCCCCCCACACTATTGTTGCTAAAAGGTTATTGCAAATTTGTCTTCAGGATACAATCAAGATGTTGGGTTCTAAAGATAGCAATTCTAGAGAATAACCACATGATTTTTTATGTTTCTCTCTAACTTACTATTTTGTGGAGTTGGTTATTTTTCAAGTAAATATAAACTTCTATTTATACCTATATGGTTATATTTCATCAAAAGACATGTATAGAGAGTTAAATCATAAAACCGCTTATAAGGCTTGAAACCTGTTCAACCTTTTCGAACAGTCACCAGAAAAACTCTGCAAAAAATTCAGTTTTCGAGTTTCAATCGATCGAGAAGTTCTTTCGATCAATCCTCTCAATCGATCGAATGCTCTTTTCGATCGATTGAATATGAATTGAATAGTGATCGAACCATCCAGAAACTTCAGGATTTTTTCTTTACCATTTCGATTGATCGAGCCAAAACTTCGACCAATCGAAAATGCTTTGCTTCGAATTTTCACTTAGAAAATTCTAGAACTTGAAATTTCACTTTAACAACTTTATAAAACAATATTTTCAAACTCAAACATCATCATTATTACGACCTATTCTTGTATATACTTATATATACAACACCTTCTACGATATATGTCAATCACATCATGACTTCGGATCCTTCACCACTTGGACTCATCATTGGTCTCACGGTCTCAAGATACTTGAGCTATTCTTGAATCCTCACTTGCCTTTGCTTCTTATATCTTTATATTTGAAATCCATATGCAACTTAAAAGCCTCTAATAGGGCGATCTCTCTATCACACAAATATATCATGTAAAACAAAATCCCTCGCTAATGAACTCACTACAACAGTGAATTATTCTCTACTAAGTACTTAATATTTGTGTATTCAAAGGCTTCAAGTCCAACTTTCCTGTTTTAGTAACCACCTTGGTTACTTGGTTGAATGCTAACTAGACACACATGATTGTGATTAAATAATCATGATTACTCCCCTAAAGGATTGATTATGATTGACAACATGTCATGATCCCATTGGTCTATGTTTAGGAAAATGGTTCATCACCAAGCATAGGATTATTTAATACTAATGGATAAATAGTCTAATTTTGTGTTCTATTAAATAACCTAGAAATATTTGTTTTAATTGAATCCAAGACTTCCAAAATATACATTAGTGTTATTTAACCCTAAAACAACTAAACTTTAGGTGTTAAAGTTGGATGATAGTAAAAAATCAATCAAGTAAAAAATAAAAATTACAAAAGAATCGCTACTGGCAAAATTGGTCTCTTTGAGTCAAAGTTCTGTTCGGCAATTTGACCATTCCCCCAATTGTCAATTGACACTCAGGGGGATGAAATCGGCACTTCAACGCCTAGACCCAAAAATTTGGCCTCCAACTCTCTTTTTATTTATTTATTATTATTTTTTTTTAATAATGATTTCAACTCATATTTGATGAATTTCTGAAAGATAATTCCAAAATGTTAAGTCTTGAAGAGTTTGAGACTCACTCAAACTATCAGCCAAGGCCTTCCTCACCCTATAACTAGAAGAGGGGGTTCCATTCAGAAAGCACATTCAATTCACTAGAGATTATAGAAAGCTTTTGAGAAGTTTATAAGGTGGCTACTAATTTATTCAATTCGTGATCAACCATCAATCATACTAAAATCTTTGCTCTCCAAGCCCATAAAACATCTTGAAACTCTTCGAAATCTTCCAAAACATAAGTCTTTAGTGTTAGAATCATCCATCCAAGCCTAAATCGATCATCAAGCCTTGGCACATACAGATAGAATTTCTCAAACCCTTGGTTTTTTTGAAGTTTTAGTGCTTTCAAATCAGTAGAAAACATTTTTTTTCTTTGTTTAATGAGCTAATTAATTAAGACAAAACAAAAATACTAGATTAGAATTAGGATTTGTATGCTTAAAAATTCTTTTCAAAACCCTAGATGGGAACTTATTTTCTTGAGAATAACTTTTTTTTTGTTTTTGTTTTTGTTTATGGCATGTTTGGATGAATGGACTGCATGACATGATGGTGACCACCATGTTTTAGAGAAGATTGATTGGATTGGGCGAGGTAGGTACCTAACACCTTCACACTCCATAACTTAGCTTTTCGTTAATTTACAAGGTCTTATTTATCTTTATTTCCAATGAACCATGTAAGTTAGCATATGCATTCTCCCGTTGTTGCTCATCTTGTTGCTACCAAAAGGATACTACGTTATCTTTGTGACACTATATATAACTCATGGCATCCTTTTTCAACCCAGTCTCATTTTCCTTACTACATTGATCGATGCAAATTGGGTTGGGGGGACCTATTTGGTTGAAGATCCATTAGAGTTAGTGCATGTTGTGGATGAGGTACTACAAATACAGGAGTTGTTGTGACATGGATATATTCTGTAATAAGATATTCTCTTAATGAAATATTCAAATTTTTCCTCTCATTATGCAATTTTATCTTCAACCTATCTTTTTTGTTAGATAGCTTGTTACTTTCTTCATTGAATTCTCATCTTGATAATTGAAATCATGTTAAAAAAGAAAACTTCAACCCTACTAATACTCATTAGTTTATACTCAATGAACCATTACCGAACACGTTTTTGGTATCGAATTGCTGATGAGGTATGACAATTGACAACATGTTTGTTGACATCTTCACAATATAAACATTGTACATGCATGACTGATGACTACATGTTGTAGTAGTACGATCTTTCAGATTGTACGTTGTACGTACCTGCATATATTTACCAAGTAGGTCCTTAAGTTTGTAGGGCATGCATAGCCCAAAACACATAAGAACTCATCCCCTCAATCAATTCGATTCCCCTTCTTCCTTGTCCAATTTATGGAATTGTTTCTGTTTTGTCACGGACTATATATATGTATATATATCTTATATGTATCTCTTTTATACGCACACTACAGAGATCTGTTATATAGTACTGATGTGAAAGATACGACCTCGTTTTAGCAGACTCTATAGAACTATAGGAGTACACAGTACATTTATTAAAAAAATACAATAGTTTTATTATATAAATAAAAATAATAATAAAAAACGATTACTGTTGAATTGGGACCAATTTCAGTGCCAAGGTACAGTGGGGAAAAAGTAAATTTCAGACCAGGCAGATACAGATACAGTGAAAAGAATGGACCAGTATTATAAATCCAATCTTTTTAATTTGTACATAGAGCTGCACTCAATTAAAGCATTAATAGATAAGTCAGTGGGGGCAACTTTAACAGAAATTCATAAATAGTTTTGAATGACTCTATGAAGCCAGCTTATTAGGCTCTGGTTCACAACAAAAATAAAATATTGACCACCATTTTACCTGCCGGCAGTACTATATCTACTAAAAGTAAAACATCATAATTTTTCTGTGTCTCAATGAGCATAGGAATACTATTTCAATCAGAGAATCAGAAGGTATATACCTACAATTTTTCATAAATGGTTGTTGGTTGATCAATGGCTAAACGCTGCTCACAGAAAATAAACAGGGAGAAGTATATAAAAGCTAGTGTGATCTTTTCATGTTTGTTTAGATACTTCTTATTTTGCTAAAAATTGAAAACTTAATATTGAAAATACTGTAACAAAATATTTTTTAAATGACAAAACACTGTTTACACTGTGCCGTGAGTCTACATTTTTCTTCATTTATTTGCAACAATTTCGTGGGTCCCATGCTTAAAACGCATGTACCTAACAAAGTTTTTACTTTGTTACCCAAACACATGCTTAGAGATCAATAATTAATCTAGAGATACAACAATTTGTTAAAATGGTATTATGAGAGAAAAAGTAATGAGTTAATGTAAAAATAATTGTTTAAAGTTATGATAAAAAGTATCTCTATGGACTTTGTTTTTCCATGAAACATTAAGTCCTCTTAAATTTTGAATATAAAACTTAGTTGTGTGTGATATATTTTTATAAATAAACTAATAAACATAGGTCATATATTTTTATAAATAAACTAATAAACATAGGTGATAATAATGGTGAGTTATTCATGTGATAATATGTGTCTATATGTGTGTATATTTTCACATAAACTATACCATAAATAGATTTGTGTTAAACTAAAAATAAACCCTAAAACATTGTTACAAAATTAAAGGTTTACGCATATTATACGGGAATTTTGTGTATTTTTCACAAATAAATAAGTTGGCGCGATCGGCATCTTTTTTTTTTTTTTTTTTTTTTTTTTTTTTTTTTCTTGTTCTATTTTCAATTCAAACCGATGCAATTGCTCCATCTTATCATTAAAAAAAAAAAAAAACCATTTACACAGAACTCAATATTCTGATATCATTTCAAGTGTAGAAATCTTGAACTTCAAGTTGTGTAAGAGAAATGCAACGAATTTGGAACCCAGCCAAGCGGTAAGGGCACTATCAAAGACAAAGGGTCCACTAGAGGAAATAGTAAACGAAGCATGTCAAATTGAGAGGGAGGGGGGGCCCTGACTTTGGACACTCCTTTTCTTGTTTTCCCAGTAAGCTTTTCTTTCTTTATTTTGCAGAAGTCAGTGAAGTGGGACGTACTTGGTACTAGCAGCCAATGGGTTGCAATGACTAGTCCCTCTCCTTGCCTCTGCTCCCCACATCAAAGGAGAGAGGGGTAATATACCTCCATGTACTTGTTAAAGGGTACCCCTCTGAAGGACAACAGCATCTTCTTCATTAGCCTCTTGGCATGTGATCTCCACGTGTTTATGAAACGTGTTGGGGCTTGATTGGCAATCACTGCATTAAAAATAAAATTAAAAATTAAAAAACTTGCAATCTTTGTATTAGGCATATAATTTTTTTTGAGAAAGGTATTAGGCATATAATTGAAGTAATGAAAAGTGTTGGGATACCACAGTTCAGCTCCCCACAATCGCTCTAAAAAGAGGCTAGCGGGATGTGATGTTGATGGATATCGTAAAATGCTTGAGTTTTTTTTTTTTTTTTTTCATTATTAATTGATTTTGAGGAAGAGTGGTATAGTTTATCGACCGACAAAAGAGTGTGTAACTTATTATGACAAATGAGAATGTGTTCATTGTCGTCCATTTAGTCCTCGATTCCTTCACTTTGGAATTTGGACCGACAACCAAGTCTTAGACACACTCCTCTTATCATCTAATCCCAATTATGTTTGGAATGACATTAATGCTAATGCTCAAGTTATTACACTCAATCATTGCACTTAATATGATTGCTCCCATATCTTCCCAAATCTTCATAATATTAAGAATTTTGCAAATTGGCAGTCCAGCGTAACGTGGTAGAAGAATATTTTGGATAAATGACATTAGATTAGGACCATAGTTACAACACCATAAACAAGGTTTTGTTGCATTAACTAATTTTGTTTTACATTGATGGATGTCAAAGATATTGAACAGTATGTACAAACTTCAGGCATAGGCCGCATAGGTATATATTTTCGTGCAGTTAGTTACATTCCAGTAAACTTTATTGAATAAAAAAGATGTGAGTCATCTTAGCAACCAATATTTGAAGCCTTAAACTATGGGGTCAATCTCAATCTCTATTTCTCTCAATTTGAATTAAAATTTTCAACTGGAATTTTTTTTTTAATATTTTCCAAATTTTGTGCCCAGTCTTACTATTATTAGTATTATTATTATTTATGGTTTACTTGGGTTGATCTCATCACACAAACAATATTGCTAAAAGTAGAGTAAAGAAAATAAAGAACACAACAATATGTTTACAATGTGAAAAACCAACAACAGTCGCTGATGGGAAAAAAAAAAAAGTACACTGAGGACTTAGCCACTAACCCCAAGGATCAAAATTCACTAAGTAAAATTAAAGTGTTTACAATAGATATTAACCTTAATCACTATAGCTACCTTCGGTAGATACTTGGTCACGTGACTACAAGCAACTCTTAATCTCGTTGGAGTCTTTTACTCTGGATTTTGTTGACACAAACTGCTCATTTACAACTTCAAATTAATACCACCTAGAAGATATTTTCAAGGCAACTTGATTCTGTAGGCTACGTTGTTTCAAGCTCCTAGATCACAAATATCATAAACAAACTAGTATAGATCTTTCATGAAAGCACAAGGATTGAGGTTGGATTTTCTCTCTGAATAGCACCAATTTTCTGCCTCTATGACCCTTCAAATCATGCTTAAATTCTGTTTAAAACAAGGTTAAAACACTGTGAAATAAAGTTTAAAATAGAATAGGCTTTTATTTCTCGAAGTTTCACTTGAGTGGGGCGAATGAGTCACTTGAGTACACCATTTTTTCCTTGCTTGAGTAGTTTTAACCTCCACTTGAGCGGACTTCTTCCAGCAACAATTCTTCAAACTTTTTTTCACATTCTTTAACTTATTTTACATCAAATAAAATACATCAAGAATTTAATTTGATTACAAGCAAATGTCGTGTAATGACCCAACACTAAAAAACCTAATACAATTAACCTAACATCTATTTCTACAATTAATCAATCACAATCACACAAAAAAAAAAAAAAAAAAAAAAAAAACACACACACACACACACACACACATTTTCAACCTCCCTGAACTCAACAAGATATACATCAACCAATTCTCTCTCATGAGATCATTTTGGTCCATGCAGTGTAATCTAGTGAGGGAAGAGAATAATGGGCTTTGCGCCTTGTTGGCTTTCTTAGGGAATTTTTTCGGGTTCTTGGCTTAGTGTAGTATGGTGGGTTTTTTTAGCCCATTAATAAGTACATGCCAAAAATGTCCCTAAAGTGAACACTAATCAATCATGGGGGACATTGCTTGATTTAAGAAATTTAGGGGGTACACTGAGATTGACCCTTTAGTTTGGGGAGTAGGAACTTGCAATTAACCCTTGAATAAGAATGAGGGGGTCAAAGATACAATTCTAACTAATGTAAAAAGTAAAAAGGTTGTATAAGAATATAAATTATTTGAGGAGGTATCTATATATATATATATATATATTGAAAACCTTAGCTAAATAAAAGGGAAAAAATTGATTTTTTGGAAAGCTTGGTGCTCTATGTGGCTCAGCTCATTGCCATCTACTCGTTCATCAATCGCTAATCATCCTGTCTATTCACATTTCCATTCTCCTGATAGATAATAACAAAGTCAAGGAAATACAAACATTTTGGTTCTCTTATTTCAGGCCAATGTTATTGTCAAGTTGCTTAAGAACAACCTAATTGATGCTTGATGGGACCAGCCTACCTTATTGATGAGGTACATATTAAGAGTGTGTCAGCTTATAAGTTTAGCTTTTAACTTTTAACTTATATGTACAATTTTTTAAAACTTCACTTTTTCAGCATTTTCTCACTTTTTTTAAAATTTCCAAAGTACAATTATACTTTAGCATACTTTTAACGAATCTTTCTTAGCTAAAAACTACATAAACTGTTCCCAAATAGACATTAAGGATGTCAGCTCAAAAAATTCTACACATTAAAGTAAAATGGGGCATGCGGTTCTGGTCTCTGAATTAACCTGCCCTCCAGTAGTCTTACATGATTTATTTCTAGAAGTCTTACAAGAATTTGATGTCACCAAACCTACATGAAACATATGATTGGACTCACCAGAAAGAGTGCCTTCCAGAAGATGAAGATCACAGTGTGGAAAAGGTTTATGATTTTAAGACTTTTAAACAATCAGTTGGACAAAGGCCTTTTTTTTCTTGGGCTAGGTGGAGAAAGGCTTGGATAATAGAGCAAACATCTTCCAAATCTATGGATAGATGAGCTGTCTCAAAGACTGAGAATAGAACAGCTGTGGCTAGGAAGCATGGACACGGTGACATGAACAATTTAAAAAAAATTATAACATGAAAAGGCCAGTACGACATCAGTACGACATACGTACGACACCAATACATCACCCTTAATAAAGTGTCAGTACTTCTTAGGTTGTGGCAAACTCATTAGATTTCCTAAAATATGAAACATACAATTATGAATCCATGATTGTTCAAGATAAATGTGGTTGTCACTGCCTGAATTCCAAAGCAGAATAATAAGAAGATTAAACAAATTCCTAAACGCCATGACTATTTTGACATATCACTCTTCCCAGCTGCTTAGTCAAGATGTCCCATAATATATTTTCTAACTCTTTATATTGCACGTTGAAATGGATCCATCTTAAAGAAATTTGTCTACTGGTTTTGTGCAAAACAAGGAATATATCCAGGGATAGGTAAAGTAAGTCCAAGAGGTTAGGTTTCTAGGAAAGAAATATGAGCAAACAAAATGGTACCCTGGCCCCAACAAGTTCATCTCTCATTAAAATTCAAAGATACATAAGTGATAAAAACATAACCAATTGCCCTAGGCGCAGACCTGCATAGTTATCTATTTTAGTCACTAGGCGCAGACCTACACGATGCGCTAAAAAATTTGACAACTTTGTTTTTCTTGTTAAGTGAAAAATGAAATTAATAGATGAGATTTATAAGTGTTAATCTCAAACCCTTAAAATTATATGATTATTTTCTAACAACATATAGTTGATACAATATATTAGATTTTCAAAATTAACCTATCTATGTTTGTTATTTGAAATTGTTTTAATTTAGTATTTTTTTTAAGGAAACATAATTCATTTTACATTCAATTATTGTATAAAGCGAAATATTTTCTAAATAATGTAATGTGTGGTTAGAATTTGTTTCTCGTGCTCCTTACAAATGATTTATCCTCTATACGAATTGAATGATCTAAACAAGAAGTAGATATAAGTAAATCCATTACTTTTATATGAGAAAAAAATACGAGACTTTAATAACATAAAAAAATATAATTTTATCAAGAATCAACTGACATTATGTTGAGGATGTGAAATAATTGTCAATGAAGTAACTCCTCTTTTACACAAACCTCTCCTCCCAAAGCATCATCAAAGTGGATTGAATGGACTAAAGTGGACCAAAATGGACTGAACTAGATGGAATGAATTGAAATGGAATGCATGGACCTACTAGGACAGAAATGGACGGAAGTGGACCAAATGGACCAAAGCACATCGAAGTGGATTGAAATGGACCGAAATGGAGTAAAGGGGTCGAAATGGATGGAATGGACCATACTGGACTGAAATGGATCGAGTGGATGAAAATGGATCAAATGAATGAAAATGGACTGAATTGACCAAATAGGCCGAAATGTACCAAAATGGACTGAATGGACCTAAGTGGATTGAAATGGACTGAACTGGATAGAATATACCAAAATGCTATGCTGATATGGCTAAATAAGAGTGTGAAAATAATAAATGTATGCTTTAGCTTTTAAATATTATATAAATGGCCTTGAACTAATATCTTAGTCAACAATAGTGGTGGAGTAGATTTGAAATTAAAGGGCAAAATTTATAAGTGACACATAAATGCACGCATGTTAGTACTTAAGATCAATTAGATCGATAAAAAAACCATTCATGTGAATACAAATTGTTTTTTAATCCAAGAAATTTGAAAGCAAATTCATTATTTATGTTTATCTTCTATTTATTTTACACATGAGTAAGTCGTTTTGAGAATTTTCATTTTTAATTTCAAAATCTTATTTTTGATTCACATGTAATAATGTTTAGTAGCTAGACAAACTTCAAGTACAACTCGTGAATTTTGATATTTGGTATAAACTCATAAAATAATCAAAATGAAACATTTATAAAACTATATTGTGAACAAATAGGCACTTGATATTTTAGAGTTCAACTTAAAAACAATAGTGAATTTTGGAGTTTAATACATAATTATGCCTATTTTTTTACTTATAAAAAAATTGTTGTATAGAAGAATAATTTATTACATTAAGAATTTGAAATTTGAATTTTTTTTTATCACAAAGATAAGATTATATGTGGGGCCCGTGGGCCTGATAACCTCAGCCCATCTTGTAGTAGGCCCAAGGCTCACGCCGAGGAAGGATGACCATCCGAGGCTAATTTAGGGAGAGACTCTTTTTTGGATCCACGCCGAGGACCTCTTCGTCCTCGGCATACTGAGGATAATTTTAGGTGGGGACAAGCCCAGAGCAAGTTGTCACCTCCACACTTAATGCATTCACCTAACTCCTCTGGCTGCATTAATGGGGATGTAACCCCTTAGCAGGGCGACGTTGATCAGGGTGAACCACTTGAGTGCTGATAAGGCCTCTGATGGGACGGACGGTCAGAAGGAAGACAAATGGATGATCAACAGATAGAAGAACAAGATAGGATGATGAAGACTATATAAGAGGAGCGAGTAAAGTAAAGAGAGAGGGGGAAAGTGGGGGGAAGAACAAGCTCCTCGGCCATGGGCTGAGGAGCATCCCCCAGTTGTAAATTGGTCTTAGTATCTTTCAATAAAAAAAAGAGTTCATGCCTGGTGAAGGCCGGCGAGCACCTAAACTTTCGATCCACTTTCTACAAATTCATTGTTCTGGATTCGTTGGGCCTTGGGAACCCATATTTTTTGGGTTACAAAAACGGACCTTACACTATCCATTATATTAACTACTTGACTTCTCTCTCTCTCTCTCTAAAAAAAAAAAGACTAGTTGAGTTCCTGCACGATGTACGATGTAACTTATTATTAATTTTCTCTAATATTTTGATAAGTTTTACTAAAAATCTTGTAACTTAACTAATTGACATCTCAATTTCGAATAGAAGCATTCAAGATTTAGGTCCCCACCCTAACTATCGAGATGTAAAAAAGATATTTCAATAAATTTCATTGTAAAAAATTGTAATCTTTAGTTATTTTATATATAGACAAAATAAAAATACACTAAGAATAGTGTAGTGATTTGATCATATTATATTATATATATATATATATAAATATATATATATATGTGTGTGTGTGTGTGTGTGTGTGTGTGTGTGTGTACAAATTGAAAATTGCATGATGTGGGGCCCGTGGGCCTGATAACCTCAGCCCATCTTGTAGTAGGCCCAAGGCCCACGCTGAGGAAGGATGACCATCCGAGGCTAATTTAGGGAGAGACTCTTTTTTGGATCCACGCCGAGGGCTTCTTCGTCCTCGGCATACTGAGGATAATTTTAGGTGGGGACAAGCCCAGAGCAAGTTGTCACCTCCACACTTAATGCATTCACCTAACTCCTCTAGCCGCATTAATGGGGATGTAACCCCTTAGCAGGGCGACGTTGATCAGGGTGAATCACTTGAGTGCTGATAAGGCCTCTGATGGGACGGACGATCAGAAGGAAGGCAAATGGATGATCAACAGATGAAAGAACAAGATAGGACGATGAAGACTATATAAGAGAAGCGAGTAAATTAAAGAGAGAGGGGGGAAAAGGGGGGGAAGAACAAGCTCCTCGGCCCGTATAGGACGATGAAGACTATATAAGAGGAGCGAGTAAATTAAAGAGAGAGGGGGGAAAAGGGGGGGAAGAACAAGCTCCTCGGCCACGGGCCGAGGAGCATCCCCCAGTTGTAAATTGGTTTTAGTATCTTTCAATAAAAAAAGGAGTTCATGCCTGGTGAAGGCCGGCGAGCGCCTAAGCCTTCGATCCACTCTCTACAAATTCATTGTTCTGGGTTCGTTGGGCCTTGGGAACCCATATTTTTTGGGTTACAAAAATGGACCTTACAATTGGCGCCGTAGCTCCTCGACCACGGGCCGAAGAGCATCCCCCAATTGTAAATTGGTTTTAGTATCTTTCAATAAAAAAAGGAGTTCATGCCTGGTGAAGGCCGGTGAGCGCCTAAACTTTCGATCCACTCTCTACAAATTCATTGTTCTGGGTTCGTTGGGCCTTGGGAACCCATATTTTTTGGGTTACAAAAACGGCCCTTACATTATATATATTAAAATTATTGCTTGATTTTTTTCTTCAACCTTGTTTCCTCTTATAACTTTTGAACTTTTAAAAAAACATTGATAATTGGAATTCTTTTTTCTTTTTTCTTTTTGTTTATTTATTTATTATTATTTATAAATGAAGCTTAACATATAAAAGAGAAATATATTAGGGGAGGTCATATAAAAATAAAAATAAAAATAAAAATAAATCAAATAAAGAAGGATCAATCCGTTCCACCCTCAAGGTAGAAAATAGAGGTTTTTTTTTTTTTTGAAAAAGAAAAAAGAGGCTAGGTGCGAGGCTTGAAAAAAAAAATGGAGAAAAAAGAAAGCATAACTTACAAACACACAGGACCGGCCCAAGATAGTTTGAGGCCTAAGGCGAAAATTTTAAAGGAGCATTTTTATATATAAATATCACTTAAATAATAATTAGTTTATTTTTTATAATATATATTTTTTAATTTCAAATCTATTATTAATTCTTACTAATTAATAAGACTAAATCACTGTGAGTGAGCTAGTGATACTTATTATGTATGTTTTACAAATTGACGTGTCACCAATAAAAAAAAGTTATTCAAAACATTCAATTTAATATAATGTTTGAGTGGCATTAATCATATTCCTGCCATATCAGTTTATTAAATTTTGTTTTGAAATTTGTATTAGTTTTAACATTTTTCATTCACTTAATGGTTAATTGGTGATTGTGTTGTATTTCTATTAATTCATAATTTTTTTTTTTTGTGTGTGTGAAAAAGATGTTAAAGTTAATACAAATGTTATTATAAAAAACTTACAAATTGATGTGGCATTTCAATAAAAGAATAAATGAGTATTGAATTACTTATTGTGATTGGTGACATATCAATTTATAAAACCTATGAGATAAAAAAAAAATGTGCAAGTAAATCACTCTTTTTTTAATTAAAAAAAAAAAAACCCTTTACTGCCCCATATTTATTTGGGGGCCTTTCTATGTTAGGGGGCTTAGGCTATAGCCTAAATGGCCTAGGCCTAGGGCCGGCCCTGCAAACACATTAGAGAGATATGAGGTAAAAATGTAACTTTGCATTCTTTTCCTATTTTCTCCCATATGTTTTCTCTCCGTTTCGAAAAGCAAAAATTTAATAGGCCTGTGATGAAAATACTCCACCCCTCTTTTTCTGGGTTGAGTTTTCTTCTTTAGCTATCAAATAGAGAAAAATAGTAAACTCAATATTTCCTATTCTTTCATTTTTCTTTTCATCCTCAAGTTATGCTAGGATGGATCAAGATGAACTAGTAAAAACTTTAAAACTCATTATATTCTCTGCGGACATAATTCACCATTGTTCCAAAAGATGAGAATGTTAAAGGCTTGACTCAAAGCTGGACTTGAGAGCCCACAACAGTCTCCCGCGAAGTGCATTGGCAGTATGGTTGTGGTATCTATTATAGGTGCATTATTAGCTGTGACTTTGTACAAGGGCTTTCCATCACAATCAGATTGAGCCCTTGGTGGGATGAGTCTGGACTTGAGATACCATAGCAGTCTCGCCAAGTTTATTGGCTCTATGGTATCTATTATAGGACCATTATTTGTGACATTATACAAAGGCCTGCTCATCCCAATTGTTTGTCACTCAAACTCAGTGGTTATTTTTCAAAATAATACCCAATATCCACACATTTTGACAGTGAGAACAAATAATAATAACAATAATAATAATAGAAAATTGTCCCTTAATTGAGTTAATTGTGTAAAGTTCTCTAATCAGGTGGTAGGCCATTTTTTATTATTATTTTAAAATAGAAGAAAATATTACTACTTAGGAAAAATATATTACTATACAACAAGATCGGTAAGATGCTTGGAGCAAGAGAAAAACTTCTAACCAGGAAAATGTCTTTTGCAAACAAAGCAAGATCATAATTCATAAAGCCAGATTCTCAGGCCTCTAAAACAGTAAAACACAAGATGAGTGGTAGACCATGTTTGATTGTATTTTATATTGTAAAATTGGTTGTACGAAAGCTAAAGAAATACATGTGTTTTGTGTGGTTTATAAATTAATGCGTGCTTATATAGTTATATATATATATATATATAAATAAAAAAATTGGAAAGATTAATGCTTACTTGGCTGAACATGATTGACAGTCTGACACCCTAAAAAGGACAGTAAAAAATAAAAATAGGTTCCAGTGATAAATCTATATGATTAATATATACTTCAAACGCTCCAACTGCGATAAGCAGTAAGATATCCAGGCTCTACCCTCATCAGACCCCCTACCTCCACCGGTGTGGCCTCTATTTTTTATTTCTTTAAATTTGGGTCAAATATAATTTAGGTCCAGTGAGGGCAAAGACAGAGAAACAAAACAAAATGTGAGCTATTCGGAGAGAGTGTTGGTAAAGGTGTGTGAAAAGAGTTGGAAAGAGAGAAATCTCACATCTTCTGGTCAGATTGCTTGAAACCATTATAGGTATTTTTTTTTAAATATTGCTTTAAACGTTTGATTTGATTTAGGCTTAGGTTTGGGTAATTAATAATAAAATTTCATGCTTTTCAACCCGAAAAAAAAAGAAAAAAAAAGAAAAAAAAAAAAGAATCAATTTAAGGCCCAATTAATTTAACATGGACTAAAGAAGGACCGAAATTGATCAAGTGGACCGAATTGGACTGAGTGGACAAAACTGGACCAAAGTAGATCTAATTGGACCGAATAGAAATCGTTTCATTTTTAGGCAGAACAAATTCTCTTCAAAAAATTTTAGAGAATAAATTATATATTATATTACAATACAAAATAATTATTTAATCCCATGCATTGCGTGGATTTGAGACTAGTATCTATATTCAATTAATCAATCAATATATATATATATATATATATATAAAAGTAAAGACCTCATGCGAGAGTGCATGAGGTCCTACCATGTGGTGCTCTAATTTTACATTTAACATTTTTTTTATTTGAGACTAGTATCTATATTCAATTAATCAATCAATAAATATATATATATATATATATATATAAAAGTAAAGACCTCATGCGAGAGTGCATGAGGTCCTACCATGTGGTGCTCTAATTTTACATTTAACATTTTTTTTAAAAACCTTTTTTTCATTAAGTTTTTTTTACTGTTACCCAAAAGTTTACATTAACTTATTTTTACTGTTATTTCATTAATCTCTCATTAATTGTCTAAGGTTATACCACACATTTCTCTATTTTTCATGTCTTTTAGCATACCCACTATTTTAGTATTAAAAGAAAAAAGAAAAAAATGAATTAGGCATGCTTGAAAAATAATAATTGACCAGATAAGGTGCTAGGGAGAAATAGAGAGACATGAAAATGTTGTGGACTGTTAAATGAAACACACTATTTCACTATTATCAAAATAAAAGACATAAGATTTACAAAACATTTGTAAGAGAGAGAGAAGAATATGAAGGGCTACCTCCATCATATTGGCCACCTACCACCATTAAGCCACCGAAACCCCTATGGGTAATTTTTTTTTCCTACTATTGTTTTAAATCATTTATAAGACACATGCTCACACCATTTCTTAATCTTGCACTATTGCTGAGTGGAAGGCAGTGAAAGAGTTAGGTGTACTTTTATTTCATAGTATGCAATATATGAACACACCACAGATTAGTTAATTTTCATGGTCTATCACTCTTTTGTATTTATTTTTGGTTTCATAATAATAATAATAATAATAATAATAATTTTACCTTGAGAAGGCTAGAAATGAGCAGTGAAACTATTAAACTAATTTTTAATATTTCAAAATATATATGTTTCTTTATTCTAATTTAGTTTACCTTTTCATTATAATATATATGTACAACATTCTCCAAAACGTCTTATATAAAATATCATAAAATTATCCGTGCATTGCATGGACAACTTACTAGTATATTATAAAAGTTAGATCCCACAACTGGTGAATGTACACAACGATGACAAGTGACATAATTTTTTATGGGCAAAACTTAGATACAGTACTTAGGTGCTCTTTCTTAAGTTCCTGTAGGGACCCAGTTTGGCTTGACCCTGAGTGATGGGTTTTCAGCCCAAAAAGCCCAAACAATACATTTTTAGAGTATGGGTCCAAGAACTAGTACTGTTTTTCAGGAAGGGTTCTACTCATCAATCAATAAGGGATACTTTCGATTCGCTCTCTGAGGAAAATTATCCTCGGCTCTCTTTCAATTGGTCTCTCTCTTTCTTTTTCTTTTTTTCCTTTTCTTTTTCCTTTTTTGTCTCCCCCCCTCCTGTTTTCTTCATTCCTATGTTATATACTCCGTTCTTCCCCTGTTTCCATCGTACACGTGTAGTTCTTATCCTGGGAGCTCCTTTCTGTCCCATCCAGTACCTACCAGAACCTTCAGCTTAGTGGCCATAAAGCTGCTTAGTTACTGTTCAGGTATCACCTCCACATTAATGCGGCCAGACTGTTAGCTGGAAAGCATTTAATGTGGAGGTGATGGCCTCAAAAGATATTGGCTACCTTCCCCGACGCCTCCTAAGCTATATCCAATTTCCAGTTCAGATACAACTTGGTGGGGTCTTTCATTGATAAATAATATCAATTTGATTACAATCCAAAATCTTCAACTTATCTTTTAATTTAAATTATATTACTATACGTAAAAAATAAAAATAAAAATATAAAAAAAACGTTGTACACTGTACACTTTAAAAAATCAGCAAGGTAGTACATGTAAAAAAAAAAAAAACAACAACTACTCTTAGTATTTAAATAAAACACTAAATTCTTTGAATTTCCTCTTGCCACTTTTTTTAAGATTTAGACTTTAGCTTTACACTCCCACAAATTAGACTAACATTAGACTTTTTATTCATATCAATTTCTTCAATGTGGAGTCTATATATACTAAATAATTTATAATGAATATGTACTATACGGTTTTTTTTTTCTTTATACTTCTCTTCTTCTACCTACAACCTTTTAGGTATGTATTTGTTTGCTCTAATTTTTTTTCATTAAATCGAATAGGTTTTGTGTATATTTTTGTTTTTTGTTTAACCTAATTTGCTTATGATTTATACAATTTATATGATTATGGTTTGAGAATTAATCATTAAATATGCTTCGGCACGATTTTTTAAATTATTTTTTGTTTTATGAAATGGATTCTAATGGTGATATGTTTCTTTCATCCTCTCAATTTTGATTTAGAGAAAAATCTTCTTTTTAGCTTACAATTAAGCATGTTTTGATATAAATTTGATTGTAAATTGTTCATAACAATTTTTTTTTTCCTGATTGAAACAGCTTTGGCTACCTATTAGAGTTGTACACTTTGATCTATAAAAGAAGTCAATCTATCCATTTAGTTTTTATTTTTATCAATCATTAAATATGGTTTGACATGATTTTTTATCAATTGTAAAATTTTATAATAAAGAACAATGACAAACAAGAACAAGGATATAGTGTACAAAGAAGTATTCAACAATCTCCCAAAAATACAAAATTCTCATTAGAGCACAATTGGTAGTTTACAAAATAATAATTTTATTAGGTGTTATCATTTTATATTTGATAATTATTATACCCAAAAAATTTTCCTTTTTTTATTATAATAACTATTTGAGAAATTATTGTTTATCAAATAAAATGTATATTCTATAAATTTATGATAAAACGTGCAACGCACGAGCCTTTAACTAGTATATATATATATATATATATAAACAAAACATTCTAATCAAATTCAAACACAAATTTAGAGAAGACCATGTAAAATAACAAAAAAAAAAGAGCCTCAATATATAATAATAATAACATTTTCTCTCAAATAAATAGTTCTTTTTAATTTTTTAATAACATATTTACTTATAATATTTATAAATTATAATAAGTTGAAAAAAAAAATTGTGGGAAGCACAGGCCAATAACTAGTAACTAGTAGCTACAATTATAAAAGTTGAATTCTCAAACTGGAGAATGCATGTAACGATGACACATGTCCCTTTCTTAAAGCATGTAATAATGACACATATCATCTCTTCTAAATTTAATTTTTTAAGTAATGACTTTTAAGCCAATTTACTTCACATTTGTTGTGGTTATTTATGTTAATTTTTTGTAATTATGTATCTTTCAAATTTCCTCTCATCTTCATTGTCTTCATCATTTTCCTAAATATGTTGATTCCTCATAAAGGAAAAAAAAAAAAAAAAACATTTAAGGCACGTTTGATACACTGTAATGATTATTACATGGGAATAAGAATAAGTATTACAAGGAATACATTAAGTTGGAATGTAATAAGTATTACTATTCATTAGTTTGGTGATCATTTAGGAATAGAATCCTGAATATATATCCACAATTTAGTAGAGTATAAAAAGAAGGTGTTATTAAATAATTTTTAAGTCAAATTTCCTAAAATATACTTATTTTAGGGTGTTCAAAATAGAGCTAATAATTAACAAAAAGAAAATTTTATTTTCTTTCCTTTTAAAGATGTGACAACTAATGGCTTTTTAGGAAATTTTTTTAAAAAGTTATTACATAAGGTGAAGGACTAGATATTCAGTACTTATGATAAGGAATAATTATTCCTCATTTTGAAGAATAGCTATTCATAATATAACCAGACAACTGAATAGTTATGCCATATGAATATCTATTACATTACAGTGTCTATTACAGTCTACCAAACGTACCCTTATGATTTTTTCCCTTACTTAAATCTCAATACCTATACTATCTCACCTCATACTTACTTCATTTTCCTATTACCCTATTCATCTCCATCAACGGTAGAAATTGAACAAATCTCTCTACATCTCTTTCTCCTTCTTAATTACCATATGGGTTGACAATTGCTTTTTTATTATTTTTTATTTTCCATTATGATGGGGGAGCTGATGTTAATTTTCTTAGACTCAATTAACCCTTCAAAAAAGAAAGGAAAAAAAAAAAAAACAACCTTTACGTTTATAGGTTTATCCCAACCTTTCATTTTTTAATATGATTATTACCAAAACGTATGAAACTCCTACTCTTTTACAACTATTCCCATTCCTCAACAAAATATGTAAACTCAACTCTCTATATTTATAAGATTTGCATTATCTCAATGATGCTTAGGAATTGTAATGGGAAAATTACAATTCCTAAGCGTTTTCCATTTTTTATCTCCACTGTCAACGACTCTTCTCTATAATTCTTGATTTATCTTTAACCTTATTTTTCGATATATTTCATTTTCTCAGCTTAAATATTTCTTTGATATATTTTCATGTTTTCAGCTCACATATTTCTTTTATGTATTAAGAATTTTAGGTTGAACGAGTATGTGGCCAAAGATTGATTGTTTCTTTGAGCTTGAGAATGATTGTCATTATTTTGAGGTTAGTATCAAATTTTGATGGGTGTATATTGGATAAATTAATATTTCATGGAGATTATTATATAACATCCAGTAAGGTTATTCAGTTTAAATTTGTACAATTCTAAGCAAAAAATAGTTTTATAAGAATCAATTTATTTGTACTATTTTGTGTCTTAGGTATAAAATTTGTATTTGGTATGCATTATTTTTATATGGCATGTAGTAATATTTCAAGTATTTTTTTTTATATGTATTTCTTGTAGGATCTACCAAGGTTCTTATGATGCCTCATTGATATAAGCTTAGGAAGTTTGGGATGAGAAACATGGTTTAGGAAATGATCACTCTAAATTACCATAAAGTCATGTTGCTTATTGTCTCTATGATTGTTGCTCTTAAAATTTGTGTAAATTACCTCTACTTCTAATACACGCGCATAAGACATACAGACACAAACACACACTTTAGTTTCAGTTAGATATCAATTTCACTATGTCATTGAGTTTTTGTAAAGGTTAGCATGTAGTTTGTGTGTGTGTGTGTTATGCATATTTATTTCCACATTTATAATCCACAACCTAATACTTTTTTCTATCCATTTGAAAATTAAATTTAGAAGTATATAGTTTGGAATATAAGTGTTGCACAAAAAATAAAAGTGCTGGGATTATCTATACTACTATTTAAGAGGCTTTCTCTATTTAGATTCCTTATTTTTTTAGTTCAAAAATATCCTTACACCCCTATGTTTAAGTAGAGATAAAACTAAAGGACAATCCGATAAAAATACAACTCTAACTTCTACTAAAACATTGCCTAAAAGATAGGACCACTCTCCTGTTAATTTTCAAATTACATTATCCACTTATAAATTAGATTATCAAAATAAAAATTATATATATAAAATAAAAACACAGTTTTTTTTATGCTAAAAAAAAATCTCATCGCATGCGCGAAGCGCGTGAGGCTAGTTTTTATGAGAATAGAAGTGTTTTTAATAGGGAAAATGTTCATATAGGGATAATCTTTTCATAATTTAAATAGGGATTGGTTAATAATTTAAAACAATAATATATAGATATTATTTTTATATTTTATTATAAATATATAAATTATTGTGGTTTCAAAAATATATAAATCATTGTAAATATTTTTAATGATAGAGCAATAATATGTTACACATTTATTTTTTAAACCATGCAATGCACGGGCCTATCACTAGTGCAAATAAAGAAAGGATAATCGCAAGTTAAATTTCTTATCATAACTGTGAGGAGCATTTATATTGTTTCCAAATAAAATATGTACAACTTAACATGTAGTGTAATTACCATACTGGTCCCTAATTTTTGTCCAGTATGTCAAAATGATTCATAATATTTTAAATGTGTTAGTTTAGTTCTTAATTTTTTGATATTGTGTCAAAATAATTTATGTCGTTAAGTAGTGGATAGAAAACTCATGTGGCTAATGATAAAATAAAAATAATGATTTTGATGTTGATGTTGATTGCATATCACATAGGATACCACATGGTCTTTATTTAAAAAAAATTAAAAATTATAAAAAAATTATAAAACATTTTTTTATAATACTTGTTTTATAAAAAAAAAAAAAAAATTCTGTTTTTGCTAAATAGTAAACAAATTGACATTTTAAAAAATAATTAATGTTGAAACAAACATAATTAGTAGGTTTTAAATTTCACATAAAGTGTATATATAGTAATCAGTTCCAATTAATTTAACTGATAAAATCTTTGATGTTCAATAAGGGACTTAGGTTCGAATTAAGCGGACACAAAATATCAATTTCTATCTTGATAAAGAGTAAACATCATGAACCTCTACTTGTGGGTTCAAATTAACTGAACTCAACTAGTAAAGTCTCATATAGTCAAATAAGAGATTTGAGATTCAAAATCTTGAAATTCTATCATATTAGAAAAAAAAAGGTAAATATTATGAAGTGAATGCTATAAATTCAAATCCTATTATATACTAAAGATTAAAATTGATAAATAATATTGTTCAAAAACTTTATCCAAACATAATTTAAGAATTTTTTGAATTAAAATGACTAAAAATATGGCACTTGAATTTTTAGATCTGACTAGTCAAGTTGATTTAAGTTTAATTACTTATCTAAGTTCCAGTTAGCTTAATTATTAAAATTTATTATGCTTAAATAAGAAATCTGAGGTTCAATCCATACCTACTCCAAAAACTAATTGATGTTTTGGTTTAATAATAAAGAGCGCAATTATTAGAAGTTGAAGCCATAAATATAATTGAAACTGTATAAAAAAAAAGTTTAATTACTTATAATTAACTTGTATATACTACTTGTATATCACTTAGTTAGTAATTCGTATAATATAAGGAAAAATTTTAAAATGAATTTTTCTCTCATTTGATTTTTTTTTTTTGGGTAAAAAAATATGAAATATGATAATTATTATAGTTATTAACAATCTTTTATTTTATTTTATTTTATTTTTTGATACAAGATAGAATTCTAGTCTAGCCTAATCTAAGTGTATATGTGTGTGAAGTTTTCTCTTGGAAACTTGAACTTCGACCTTTACCCCCCACACTCTACAAGCACTTATACTTGTAGAGTGACCATCGCACCAAAGATGTGCGGTGGTAATCTTTTATTTTTCTTATATATGAAATTTAGTATGTAGTTATTAATAGGTAATTATGATATTTATTAATGGTCTTTTATTTTAACCATGGCAATTATCTAAGGATTTTACTAACGTATGCCCTTATGGATACATTAGGAAATCATTTTAGGAAATTTTTTAAGGGAAAATGAAAAAGTGACTAAATTTTTTGACTACCTTTTCAAATTCCCATAATCTGTTCCTAAAATGGATGGTAAATGTGTGTCCTAAGGGCATACAAAACCATTTTAGATAACTTTTTATGAGAAAATAGAAAAGTGACTAACTTTTTAGCAGTTTTTTCAAATTTCTATAAATAGTTTCCTAAAATAGATGTCAAATGTCTAAGGGCATACATTAACCGGATTCATTATCTAATAAAGAGTTTAAATATAGAATATAATTTAAACTTAATTAAAATATATTTCTTGATAGATATCTTTTATTCAAAAAAAAAAAAAAAAAAAAAAACTTTACTAGTTCAATTAATTATAACTCACTAATTAATATATATCTATTGTGAGTACCCGAGGATCGAGAATGAAGTTGAAGGGTCGCGGCATTGGCCCGAGGATTGAGGATGAAGTTAAAAGGTCACAACATTGACGTGGGAATGTTGTAAGCCACGAGCTTGAGGAAGGAAGCCGCCCAAGGAACAGAAGAAATGAATTATGGGACTCTGTGGTATTCTAAGTGGGAATTGGAGTTTGAAGAGCGTGGAAATCAGTGGACAGTAGGGAAGCTTCTGGTCTGGTGTAGCTTGTGGCATCCGCATTAAATGATAGACAACAGCTTTATCAGTTGCATTGATGAAGAAGTGATTTGAGCAGTGTAAGCCACAGCTAAGCAGATTCTTTCCACCATCTTCTTCAGATGTGAAATGTAACAAGTGTCAAAAAAGGAGGGAGGTTAGGTAAAAATGGATGGTGAGGATGTGATCGAGGTAGAGGTATATAAGGAAAGGGGAGAGCATTGGAAAAGAGATCGAAAAAAGAGAAAAGGAACAGAAGGAAGAACATTGAGAGAGGAGAGAGTGAATGGTATTACTTTTGATAGAAACTTAGTCTCCTCGGGAGCACTTTTGTAAGGTTGATACTCATTTGCTTCGGAATACAAACCTTATTTTTCCTTGTAGCTGTCTTCGGAGAGAGCCCTCTATTGTTATTCTTTCCCTCCTCTTACAAATTTTATTGATTTGGGCCAAGTTTGAAAGGCACAACCCACTATTCTAAGTGAGCTTGGGCTACAAATTATTTGGTCCTTACATCTATATATTAGAATAATGACGTGAATTTTTGAGACCTCAATACGTGCAATGCATCGAAAAGTTTAATAAAAGCTTTCTCTTTTATAATTATGATAATTATTAATAGACATTTACTATAATTTTGTTTGTGTATGAAATATTAAAAATGATATTTAGAATAGTCATTAATAGGTATTAATTATGATTTTTTTAATATTGAACTCTTAAATATATAATTATGGTAATCATTAATAGATATTTGTTATGATTGTGCTTTTCTACTAAATTATTAAATATATAATTATGATAATCATTAATAGGTATTTATTATGGGTTATTTGTATATATAAAATTTTGACAAAACTTAAGTACAATATCTTATGTGCTATTCCTTAAGTTTTCCTTTTAAAATTCAGCTATGTGATTTTTTTTTTTTTTTTTTCATGGAAGGAAGTGTATTAATTTTTAGTTAAGTACAGCCATATGGCTGAATTTTAAAAAGGAAACCTAATGAACAATACCTAAGTATTGTACCTAATTTACCCATAAAATTATACTTACTCTACTCCATTTGTCCCAATTTGTTAGGCATTTTAGAAAATCCAATTTTCAAGTGAATATCATTTCATGTTCTATTGCAAAAATAGGTACACATTTCCAAAACTACCATCCTTAATTGAAATTTTAGTGAAAAATGTGTATTGACTTTTTAAATAAAGTGAAGAGTATATTAGGAAATTTATTTATTCACTTTTCAAAGATGACTTAATTTTGGGACATCTCAAAATGAAATAAATGTCTAATAGTTTGGGACAAAGGGGTTATTATTTAAAGAAAATACAATGTGTCTTGATTTTAATTAAATTTTTAATTACCACCGTGCACCCTTGTTGTGGTGGTTACTCCACAAGTATAAATGCTTGTGGGGGGACAAGGGCCGAGGTTTAAGTCTCCAGGGGGGGAGTTTCATACACATATATAGTTAGATTAGGCTAGAGTAGAAATTCTATCTTGTATAAAAAAAAA
>NW_027069481.1:2027804-2038192 GCF_002906115.3 Quercus suber
GTCTTTCCGCTAACATGAAGGTTACCTTGACCTCGGACTTTGGTGTCCTCGGACGTGTGTTATGCCGCTGTATATAATATCTACTCGTTTCTTTCATACCACCCATTTGATAAGAATAAAACTTTTTAAGCTGTCCTCGGATTACTACGTGTTCTCGGATTGGGCCTTTGGGCCTCGAGCCCATTTCTGAGGATTACTATACCTTTTTAACTAACAGGCCCCACAATAGCCCCTCAAAATCTCGCTTTTTGCCACCTCGGGAGGAGATTTTGATATCCAACCCCCATTTACTTCGTAGGTTTCCCCCGATTTCAGAATGTCTTTTTGTTTGCCCAAGGCACGCTCCTGACGCTTCGGCGTCATGGGCACGCCATTATTAAATGGTAACTGCTCTGCTGTCCCACACGTTCAACGACCTGATGCAAATCTAACGGTGGGGGATCCTTTGCATTTATGGGCGGGGTTTTCCCGCTCCTACTTTTTGTGCTCTTGTAAAGTGCCTTTCAAATCAAATCTTTCTTCAGTTACAAATCACTCTCTCTCAGTACGTTATATATATATATAAACAAAACATTCTAATCAAATTCAAACACAAATTTAGAGAAGACCATGTAAAATAACAAAAAAAAAAGAGCCTCAATATATAATAATAATAACATTTTCTCTCAAATAAATAGTTCTTTTTAATTTTTTAATAACATATTTACTTATAATATTTATAAATTATAATAAGTTGAAAAAAAAAATTGTGGGAAGCACAGGCCAATAACTAGTAACTAGTAGCTACAATTATAAAAGTTGAATTCTCAAACTGGAGAATGCATGTAACGATGACACATGTCCCTTTCTTAAAGCATGTAATAATGACACATATCATCTCTTCTAAATTTAATTTTTTAAGTAATGACTTTTAAGCCAATTTACTTCACATTTGTTGTGGTTATTTATGTTAATTTTTTGTAATTATGTATCTTTCAAATTTCCTCTCATCTTCATTGTCTTCATCATTTTCCTAAATATGTTGATTCCTCATAAAGGAAAAAAAAAAAAAAAAACATTTAAGGCACGTTTGATACACTGTAATGATTATTACATGGGAATAAGAATAAGTATTACAAGGAATACATTAAGTTGGAATGTAATAAGTATTACTATTCATTAGTTTGGTGATCATTTAGGAATAGAATCCTGAATATATATCCACAATTTAGTAGAGTATAAAAAGAAGGTGTTATTAAATAATTTTTAAGTCAAATTTCCTAAAATATACTTATTTTAGGGTGTTCAAAATAGAGCTAATAATTAACAAAAAGAAAATTTTATTTTCTTTCCTTTTAAAGATGTGACAACTAATGGCTTTTTAAGAAATTTTTTTAAAAAGTTATTACATAAGGTGAAGGACTAGATATTCAGTACTTATGATAAGGAATAATTATTCCTCATTTTGAAGAATAGCTATTCATAATATAACCAGACAACTGAATAGTTATGCCATATGAATATCTATTACATTACAGTGTCTATTACAGTCTACCAAACGTACCCTTATGATTTTTTCCCTTACTTAAATCTCAATACCTATACTATCTCACCTCATACTTACTTCATTTTCCTATTACCCTATTCATCTCCATCAACGGTAGAAATTGAACAAATCTCTCTACATCTCTTTCTCCTTCTTAATTACCATATGGGTTGACAATTGCTTTTTTATTATTTTTTATTTTCCATTATGATGGGGGAGCTGATGTTAATTTTCTTAGACTCAATTAACCCTTCAAAAAAGAAAGGAAAAAAAAAAAAAACAACCTTTACGTTTATAGGTTTATCCCAACCTTTCATTTTTTAATATGATTATTACCAAAACGTATGAAACTCCTACTCTTTTACAACTATTCCCATTCCTCAACAAAATATGTAAACTCAACTCTCTATATTTATAAGATTTGCATTATCTCAATGATGCTTAGGAATTGTAATGGGAAAATTACAATTCCTAAGCGTTTTCCATTTTTTATCTCCACTGTCAACGACTCTTCTCTATAATTCTTGATTTATCTTTAACCTTATTTTTCGATATATTTCATTTTCTCAGCTTAAATATTTCTTTGATATATTTTCATGT
Organism: Quercus suber; assembly: GCF_002906115.3. Classification (NCBI taxonomy): domain Eukaryota; kingdom Viridiplantae; phylum Streptophyta; class Magnoliopsida; order Fagales; family Fagaceae; genus Quercus; species Quercus suber. The sequence continues at coordinate 2,029,930 of NW_027069481.1, forward strand.
TTTCAGCTCACATATTTCTTTTATGTATTAAGAATTTTAGGTTGAACGAGTATGTGGCCAAAGATTGATTGTTTCTTTGAGCTTGAGAATGATTGTCATTATTTTGAGGTTAGTATCAAATTTTGATGGGTGTATATTGGATAAATTAATATTTCATGGAGATTATTATATAACATCCAGTAAGGTTATTCAGTTTAAATTTGTACAATTCTAAGCAAAAAATAGTTTTATAAGAATCAATTTATTTGTACTATTTTGTGTCTTAGGTATAAAATTTGTATTTGGTATGCATTATTTTTATATGGCATGTAGTAATATTTCAAGTATTTTTTTTTATATGTATTTCTTGTAGGATCTACCAAGGTTCTTATGATGCCTCATTGATATAAGCTTAGGAAGTTTGGGATGAGAAACATGGTTTAGGAAATGATCACTCTAAATTACCATAAAGTCATGTTGCTTATTGTCTCTATGATTGTTGCTCTTAAAATTTGTGTAAATTACCTCTACTTCTAATACACGCGCATAAGACATACAGACACAAACACACACTTTAGTTTCAGTTAGATATCAATTTCACTATGTCATTGAGTTTTTGTAAAGGTTAGCATGTAGTTTGTGTGTGTGTGTGTTATGCATATTTATTTCCACATTTATAATCCACAACCTAATACTTTTTTCTATCCATTTGAAAATTAAATTTAGAAGTATATAGTTTGGAATATAAGTGTTGCACAAAAAATAAAAGTGCTGGGATTATCTATACTACTATTTAAGAGGCTTTCTCTATTTAGATTCCTTATTTTTTTAGTTCAAAAATATCCTTACACCCCTATGTTTAAGTAGAGATAAAACTAAAGGACAATCCGATAAAAATACAACTCTAACTTCTACTAAAACATTGCCTAAAAGATAGGACCACTCTCCTGTTAATTTTCAAATTACATTATCCACTTATAAATTAGATTATCAAAATAAAAATTATATATATAAAATAAAAACACAGTTTTTTTTATGCTAAAAAAAAATCTCATCGCATGCGCGAAGCGCGTGAGGCTAGTTTTTATGAGAATAGAAGTGTTTTTAATAGGGAAAATGTTCATATAGGGATAATCTTTTCATAATTTAAATAGGGATTGGTTAATAATTTAAAACAATAATATATAGATATTATTTTTATATTTTATTATAAATATATAAATTATTGTGGTTTCAAAAATATATAAATCATTGTAAATATTTTTAATGATAGAGCAATAATATGTTACACATTTATTTTTTAAACCATGCAATGCACGGGCCTATCACTAGTGCAAATAAAGAAAGGATAATCGCAAGTTAAATTTCTTATCATAACTGTGAGGAGCATTTATATTGTTTCCAAATAAAATATGTACAACTTAACATGTAGTGTAATTACCATACTGGTCCCTAATTTTTGTCCAGTATGTCAAAATGATTCATAATATTTTAAATGTGTTAGTTTAGTTCTTAATTTTTTGATATTGTGTCAAAATAATTTATGTCGTTAAGTAGTGGATAGAAAACTCATGTGGCTAATGATAAAATAAAAATAATGATTTTGATGTTGATGTTGATTGCATATCACATAGGATACCACATGGTCTTTATTTAAAAAAAATTAAAAATTATAAAAAAATTATAAAACATTTTTTTATAATACTTGTTTTATAAAAAAAAAAAAAAAATTCTGTTTTTGCTAAATAGTAAACAAATTGACATTTTAAAAAATAATTAATGTTGAAACAAACATAATTAGTAGGTTTTAAATTTCACATAAAGTGTATATATAGTAATCAGTTCCAATTAATTTAACTGATAAAATCTTTGATGTTCAATAAGGGACTTAGGTTCGAATTAAGCGGACACAAAATATCAATTTCTATCTTGATAAAGAGTAAACATCATGAACCTCTACTTGTGGGTTCAAATTAACTGAACTCAACTAGTAAAGTCTCATATAGTCAAATAAGAGATTTGAGATTCAAAATCTTGAAATTCTATCATATTAGAAAAAAAAAGGTAAATATTATGAAGTGAATGCTATAAATTCAAATCCTATTATATACTAAAGATTAAAATTGATAAATAATATTGTTCAAAAACTTTATCCAAACATAATTTAAGAATTTTTTGAATTAAAATGACTAAAAATATGGCACTTGAATTTTTAGATCTGACTAGTCAAGTTGATTTAAGTTTAATTACTTATCTAAGTTCCAGTTAGCTTAATTATTAAAATTTATTATGCTTAAATAAGAAATCTGAGGTTCAATCCATACCTACTCCAAAAACTAATTGATGTTTTGGTTTAATAATAAAGAGCGCAATTATTAGAAGTTGAAGCCATAAATATAATTGAAACTGTATAAAAAAAAAGTTTAATTACTTATAATTAACTTGTATATACTACTTGTATATCACTTAGTTAGTAATTCGTATAATATAAGGAAAAATTTTAAAATGAATTTTTCTCTCATTTGATTTTTTTTTTTTGGGTAAAAAAATATGAAATATGATAATTATTATAGTTATTAACAATCTTTTATTTTATTTTATTTTATTTTTTGATACAAGATAGAATTCTAGTCTAGCCTAATCTAAGTGTATATGTGTGTGAAGTTTTCTCTTGGAAACTTGAACTTCGACCTTTACCCCCCACACTCTACAAGCACTTATACTTGTAGAGTGACCATCGCACCAAAGATGTGCGGTGGTAATCTTTTATTTTTCTTATATATGAAATTTAGTATGTAGTTATTAATAGGTAATTATGATATTTATTAATGGTCTTTTATTTTAACCATGGCAATTATCTAAGGATTTTACTAACGTATGCCCTTATGGATACATTAGGAAATCATTTTAGGAAATTTTTTAAGGGAAAATGAAAAAGTGACTAAATTTTTTGACTACCTTTTCAAATTCCCATAATCTGTTCCTAAAATGGATGGTAAATGTGTGTCCTAAGGGCATACAAAACCATTTTAGATAACTTTTTATGAGAAAATAGAAAAGTGACTAACTTTTTAGCAGTTTTTTCAAATTTCTATAAATAGTTTCCTAAAATAGATGTCAAATGTCTAAGGGCATACATTAACCGGATTCATTATCTAATAAAGAGTTTAAATATAGAATATAATTTAAACTTAATTAAAATATATTTCTTGATAGATATCTTTTATTCAAAAAAAAAAAAAAAAAAAAAACTTTACTAGTTCAATTAATTATAACTCACTAATTAATATATATCTATTGTGAGTACCGAGGATCGAGAATGAAGTTGAAGGGTCGCGGCATTGGCCCGAGGATTGAGGATGAAGTTAAAAGGTCACAACATTGACGTGGGAATGTTGTAAGCCACGAGCTTGAGGAAGGAAGCCGCCAAGGAACAGAAGAAATGAATTATGGGACTCTGTGGTATTCTAAGTGGGAATTGGAGTTTGAAGAGCGTGGAAATCAGTGGACAGTAGGGAAGCTTCTGGTCTGGTGTAGCTTGTGGCATCCGCATTAAATGATAGACAACAGCTTTATCAGTTGCATTGATGAAGAAGTGATTTGAGCAGTGTAAGCCACAGCTAAGCAGATTCTTTCCACCATCTTCTTCAGATGTGAAATGTAACAAGTGTCAAAAAAGGAGGGAGGTTAGGTAAAAATGGATGGTGAGGATGTGATCGAGGTAGAGGTATATAAGGAAAGGGGAGAGCATTGGAAAAGAGATCGAAAAAAGAGAAAAGGAACAGAAGGAAGAACATTGAGAGAGGAGAGAGTGAATGGTATTACTTTTGATAGAAACTTAGTCTCCTCGGGAGCACTTTTGTAAGGTTGATACTCATTTGCTTCGGAATACAAACCTTATTTTTCCTTGTAGCTGTCTTCGGAGAGAGCCCTCTATTGTTATTCTTTCCCTCCTCTTACAAATTTTATTGATTTGGGCCAAGTTTGAAAGGCACAACCCACTATTCTAAGTGAGCTTGGGCTACAAATTATTTGGTCCTTACATCTATATATTAGAATAATGACGTGAATTTTTGAGACCTCAATACGTGCAATGCATCGAAAAGTTTAATAAAAGCTTTCTCTTTTATAATTATGATAATTATTAATAGACATTTACTATAATTTTGTTTGTGTATGAAATATTAAAAATGATATTTAGAATAGTCATTAATAGGTATTAATTATGATTTTTTTAATATTGAACTCTTAAATATATAATTATGGTAATCATTAATAGATATTTGTTATGATTGTGCTTTTCTACTAAATTATTAAATATATAATTATGATAATCATTAATAGGTATTTATTATGGGTTATTTGTATATATAAAATTTTGACAAAACTTAAGTACAATATCTTATGTGCTATTCCTTAAGTTTTCCTTTTAAAATTCAGCTATGTGATTTTTTTTTTTTTTTTCATGGAAGGAAGTGTATTAATTTTTAGTTAAGTACAGCCATATGGCTGAATTTTAAAAAGGAAACCTAATGAACAATACCTAAGTATTGTACCTAATTTACCCATAAAATTATACTTACTCTACTCCATTTGTCCCAATTTGTTAGGCATTTTAGAAAATCCAATTTTCAAGTGAATATCATTTCATGTTCTATTGCAAAAATAGGTACACATTTCCAAAACTACCATCCTTAATTGAAATTTTAGTGAAAAATGTGTATTGACTTTTTAAATAAAGTGAAGAGTATATTAGGAAATTTATTTATTCACTTTTCAAAGATGACTTAATTTTGGGACATCTCAAAATGAAATAAATGTCTAATAGTTTGGGACAAAGGGGTTATTATTTAAAGAAAATACAATGTGTCTTGATTTTAATTAAATTTTTAATTACCACCGTGCACCCTTGTTGTGGTGGTTACTCCACAAGTATAAATGCTTGTGGGGGGACAAGGGCCGAGGTTTAAGTCTCCAGGGGGGGAGTTTCATACACATATATAGTTAGATTAGGCTAGAGTAGAAATTCTATCTTGTATAAAAAAAATTTAATTAATATATATATATATATATATATATGAGTAGTTATATCTAGTGTAATTTTAAACAGTTTAATATTTTAATTGGACGCGAATTTTAACAAATCCATCATTGGATTACAATACGTATATTTTGTATTGCTTGCAAAATTTCAAGATGATTAAATATTAATAATCATATTATCAATTAATTGTTTAAATTCAAGTTTTTGTAATTTAAAATAATGTATAAAATACGAGTTTATGGATCAAATGGTAAATAACATTTAATTGGCATGAATATTGACATACATGTTAAAACATATAGAACATATAATCCAACTGTGAAATTTTTAAAATTTGAATTCAATAATAAGTTATTGAGTGGTGTAACATTATTTAGAGTTACATCAAGTGTAACTTGAATCCAAACCATATATTATAGTTATAGATGCTGAATATGGCTGGTAAGTAAATGCTAATATTTCACATCTTTGACTCAAAAAACATTCATGTTTGAATAGAGCAGGTTTTCCTCCTAATACAGATATTTTTAATTGAACTTTTGTATCCAAAATGTTGAGAAATTATGTAGTGCAACCAAGTGCCTCACCTCAAGGAGAATGTATATGGTGTCAAATGATACTGCGTAAATGGTGTCAAATTCAACAAATGAAAGACATTTATAAGTAGGTAGTTATTTTTACATTTATGTTTTTTATTTATTGAATTTTTATACGGATGACGTGGTATCATTTAATACAAAATACTTTTTCGTCCTGAAGGGCCAAGACCCTAAAAATTATAATGTTTTATTTAACTAAATTAATTTTGTCTAAATTTTTTTAAAATAAATAGCTCACCACATTTCACACCCACACTATCAGTAAAGGCCAAGTTAACCCTTCTTTAAACCCACTAGTTATAGTTCATAACTTTATAGACAAACAATATGACTCCTTTCAATAAAAACGTATCACCATCGTTGTTGTTTGCAATGTTTATACTGACTACTGCTTCTCTATGTACGCTAGCTGCAGAAGCTGCAAAAATTGATATCTATAATGAGGTGGGTAAGGGCTTGACAATTACAGCCCGTTGTAAATCCATTGCAGGCAGTCTTGGTGCCCATGAAATTGCTTATGGAGTAGGCGTATATGAGATCATTTCTGAGAACTTAGTCTCCTGCACTTTTCAATGGGTAGGGGCATCCCACTCTTTTGATATCTACGATCCTAAGAGAGACAGAATTAGATGCAGGTATTGTGTTTGGTTGATTAGACCTGGTGGTCCATGTTTGCAAGATACTGATATAAATGTAATCCGTAATGAACAGTACTGTTATCCATGGAAGAATTGAAAATTGTGGTTTCCATGGTGTGGAATGATGAACACTAATAATAGGGCTCTCCTTCTCGAGTTTTAGAAAAAAAATATATTTGGGATATTATGAATGCTTGCTCTTGTCAAACAACAATATCAACTAGATCTTCATAAATATGTGTGAGTTTGCATGAATCATATAAATCATGAACTTTTTTAACTCTTAATGGCTAACAAAATTGGTTAGGGTCTTAAGGGCTAAAAAAATCAATTAGGGATCATGTCTCATGAAATAGTTGTTAGTAATTTGAATCTCTCTTCCTCCTAAAGATCAAATTAAAACTCAATTTTCAAAAAGAATTTAAAAAATAATGTGGACTTTAAAATTTATAATCTATTTAACTCATCTTATCTGTTGCCAAGAGTTTCATTTCCCTTATTCAATAATAGGTTCGAATACCTCTTCCCCACTTAGTGTAATTATCATGATTAAAAAATAAAAGCTCTTCTTCTTTGTTGGTGTAGATAAAAATATTTTATTAGAAATATTGGACGTTTTGTTGGAAATATTAAGACATGTTAGTTGAGCTATAAGGCTCTTAGCAATTTCAATTAATAATTTTAATAATGGTAAATAAAAATATTTGATTAGAAAAATTGGATATTTTACAATACAAAAGGAAAAGAAAAAGAATAATTGGACTTAATTCAAAAAATTAAAAAATTCATGGCATGACTGTCAAAACCATTATTGGTTTTGAGTGTTTTTTATTTTTTTATTTTTTAATTTACAATCACGAGTTTTCTCATGTCTTTCGAGACAGGAATACTCTATATATAACTGAGATTAGTAGCAGAGGGTGGAAATTCTACGATTAGTATAGCACAAGGTGGAAATTGTAGAATTCCTGAATGCATGATTTACATCATCTAACACAATCTGCCACCAAAACATTTAAATAAATAAAAAATGTAAAAAAAAAAAAAGACATAGATTACTATAGATTGTCATAAATTAAAAGGATGATATCAAAATCTTTGACGAAGGATGGAATTCATTCAAGTTTAAGGGGCTAAACAAGATATTGATAAGGAACGCTTACGATATGTTTCTATACATATCAGTTACATGCAAAGATTTTTTGGCTTCTTTCATAACAAACACAGATTCATGTTGCACTTGCAAGCTTTAATTCAAGGAAAATGCTAGAGTTACAAATTATTTAACAATATATATATATATATATATATTTTTTTTTTTTAAATTGTTGATATGGTGAGAAGTTATTGGTAAATGAAAATGTGATGTTAGTGGTGGATCCAAATGAGGTCTAGTATGAATTGGTCACATCGACAATTTGTAAAAATGTTGTAAAATAGTTTGTAGCTGTAACATTACCTCACTAACATGTAAACTGATATTATATTTTTTTGCTTTAATAAACATTAAAATCATGGAAAATTCTCAAGTATTCTTGGAGCACGGAGAAATAGCGCTCCCTCCTCTTACATTCATGGTGAATCCTAATATGAATTTAACAAATGGACTTCACAATGAATGTAAGAGAAGGGGATATCATTCTCTTTGCTCTGAAGTACTTAAAAATTACTCTAAATCATTAGCTTATTTTCTTAACTTGGTAAAATACAGTCAATACTACCATATTTGGACTAATGCCAACCAACCTTGAAATCTGGGTTAATGACAACCAAATTTCGGTTGTTAACTATATTTTGTCATTTTTCTAAAAGCAAAATACAACCACAAATTGACAGCCATACTATAAATAAAGGACATGTTAATAACTCTATTTTGCACCCACCAGACCAGTTATACATGTATAGACAAACACAATGAGTCCTTTCAATAAAAATGTATCACCATTGTTGTTGCTTGCATTGTTTATAATTGTTAATACTTTCTATATGAATGCAGAAGCTGA
>NW_027069481.1:2038484-2043493 GCF_002906115.3 Quercus suber
TAGAACGTTTTTGGGACTTCGGTGAGAGAGATTAGAGTGCCTCTTGTGCCTCCTTTTATTTTTAGGGTTTTGTACCCAAACCTCTCTAAGTCTTTGTTGCTCATATTTGCTGTTTATGTGAATCTCTGTGAGATCTTAGAGGAGCTTTCCTTCACATAACTTAGGGTTTTAAGGTAGAGATTATTTCAACATCTTGATGATCACAAGGTTGCTACCATTGGAGATTAAAAGAAAAGCAAGCGGGGAGCTTGTAGCTGATTGAGAATTCAAGAAAGAAGTAGTCCGTGGATTCGGAGCCTGCGCGTGGTCGTGTTAGGAAGTTCTACTGGTGGGTAGCATTAGGAAGTCGAGCGGGGAGCTTGTAGTCCTTTTGTACGAACTTCAATTCTTTCATAGTGAATTCAGGTTAGCCTTGAGGATCGGTGGGTCAAATCCTCCCAGGTTTTTACCGTGTGGTTTCCTGGGTGATCATATCTTGTGTTATTTATTATTCCGCTGCTTTATATCTTGATATGATTATTTGATTGTTTTAACCTAGAATTGCATAATTTTGACTAAGTAACAACTTGGCTAATTAATCTAGGCTACGCAATCTGGTTGTTTAAGGGGTCTAAATTTCCAACAAATTTATATTTCATTCTTTTTGATACTTCATTTGAGTTACTTTTTATGGTCTTTATTATATCTGGTTTGTTATTTGATCTTCTTGGGTAATTAAGCACAGTTTAATCTTTCAATCTCTTTTTTCTTATGTGGAAAATTGCATAGGTTTAATATATAATATATATATATATGGTAATAGGATCTGAACCGGTGTTCTTGAGGCAACAAATGAACCAACTAGATTTGCTAAAGATGAAAATGATGTACAATATGGCTAGAGGATGTCTTCCCAATAATTTGAAATTAGGTTCTTGAATTAACATTTTTTTTTGTATTTAATTTTCTTATTCATTGTAAGACATTGATTTATTGCATGTATTTTGATAAAGTTTATGACAGCTTTTTTTTTTAGGGTTTTAATATGGTGTTTCATTGTGATTATCAATATGTATTTAAGAGTTTTAATGGGAACATATATTCTTCCATGAATATAAATTAAAGAGAAATTTTGAGAAAAAGTAGTAAAATTGAAGAACCAAGCTAGTGACTATTTTAAAGCTCACCTTGAAGACGTAAAATTAGTAACTTTTTTGTTTGAGTTAAGATAATTAAGATTTTTATAATTTTTTTTAAAAAATTCAATATTATATATATAATATCTTATTCATGATATAAAAATATTTACCATTTTATATATATAATATATATATAAAAGAGTGCAATAAATATGTTAGGGTTTTCCTTATATATAGGAGTGTTTTACTTGATCCCCAAGACGTTTAAATAGAGTTTGGGCTGAACTGGAACTCTGCAGAAAAATAAATTTGTACGTGGTTCGATCGATCGAGTCTAATTTTCGATCGATCGAGCCTTACAGATTTAGTCCAATAAATCTGCACTCACTCGATTCCAGTTTTACAAATAAACATACTTTGAGCAAGCCTAAACAAGACTAAACAACCTGTTTTGATCATGGTTTGCCAACAATACAAATTAGAGTTCTAAATACATAAATTCCTAAATCTTTAGAACCTAACAAAATTAACACATAAACTCAAAGCTATAGAGAAGTTCCTATTAAAAATAAAAAAGTTACGGAGAAGAAATTGAAAATAACAGTTAAGTAGAAGAAATTGAGAGAATGAAGTTTAATATATGTGCAATGTTAGCAAAAAGAGTGAAGGTAAAAACAAAAGATAACAACAACTAAGTTTTTGTATTTATCTAAAAAATTGATAGAGATGTATAGAAAAAAGTCGATAAGAATAATTATAATTTTGTGTCTATCTATGAGGTATTTTAAAAAATAAAATTATACGTTTTTTTATAAGAAATTAAACGTTGAAGAATTTGAATTGTAATATTAAGATTTTTAGTAACTTAGAAATTATAAGTATAAGAAATTTAACTTTGAAGAATTTGGATTGTAACATTAAGATTTTTTTGTAACTTACAAATTATAGATAAATTAATAATAAAAGGATTAGATGAAAAATTTGGATTATAATCAAATTAAAATTTTTATCAACTTAGAAATTATAGGAGAATAATTTCACAATATTTTGGTGATGAACCATTGCTGCTACTGACCACCACTAATCACAATTTATTTTTAATCTAAAAATTTCATTTAAAAAAAAAAGAAATTTATATATGTGCTTTAGAGGTGATAAAATGGGGAAAAAAAAAATTTCCATAACATTTTTCGAAACACAACCGAAGGCCTTAAAATAATTTTTTCTGAAAAATATTACCACTTGAAAATATTTTACCAGTTGAAATAGGACTATAAGTGATATTAATTGTTAAATGTTAATATTATGAAAATTTACAAGGTTTTATTAACTATATTATGAATTCCATATCAAATCTCATTCCAATTTAATTAACGGAATGAAATATTTTAATAACAGTTATTCTCTGATGTATATAGTCTGATTTAGTAAGAATATAAATTCAAATCCATGTCCCAGCCAAATATGTTGGCCAATAATATATTGGCCAACTATTCTGGCCCCAATCAATCAACGCTTATAAAAAAGAAAAAATTGACGTGGTCGTGAAAGAAATTGAACACAGAGGAGAAAAAGTGAAGTTCATGTGCTGAGGACCAAGGGGAAACGTGATTGACGGAGAAAAGAAAAAAATAAAATAGGTGTGTCTTTTTTCTACGCTGGGCCCACTGACTCTCATCGAATAATATTATGACACGTGTATTGTCACTCTATGAGATAAGTACTAATCTTTTTGTTTTTTTTTTTTTTGTTTTGGATGAGTACTAATCTTTTTGTTTTGCTTTGTGGGAGTCTTGGGAGGTGATTTCTACGAAGTTTCTGGCTTTTCCTTTCAATCACATTTTTGCTATTTACCCCTCCCTTAGTCCCTTTTCTTATGCAATATTGTGATTTAGTCCCTTCAGTTTATTGTGATCGACAAAAGTTAATGTTTGTTCACTACTCACCAACCAAACAAAATCCATTTAATTTCCGCTAGCATAGTACCACTGCACTCACCAACCAACTAAAATGGGCGTCCATTTATTTTTTGGTAGCTTATTTGATTTGAGTGTTTTTACACCTTAATAAATTTTTGATTGAGGGTTTTTCACACTAAGAGAAAGTAGCTTTTTTAAAATAATATATATTATTTTAAAAAAAGCCACCAAAACAATTAATATCACTATAGTATATAATATAGATTTGGGATTTATTGGCCTTCTGGATTTAATAACTATGCCATCAGTTCATTGAAATCCTTGACTTCATGGTAAACTTCTCGTATTTCTACTTTATATTATCCATGGTCTAGGAAGATTTATCCTTGAATAGAAAAAACCAAACATAAGAGATTTGAAGAATACATCTTCCACTCACTTGGACATAACGTCTACCCAAATCATCCGATCCATCATCGATAAAATCTTCTTCTGTAGCTTTCCCGGCTTCCTTCATTTTCACCACTGTAAAGTCCAACCCAAGCTGAACCCAACAATGAATGTGAAGTGTCTATATTATTGAAGGACCTACTGTTATTTCCTGTGACAATATGTCAGCCATTGCAATGACTAATAATCCTATTTTTCATGCAAGGACAAAGAACATTGAGCTTAGGCCCATTTTATTCGAGACATGTCCACAAATAATTGAAAGAATTAAATCAGGGACAAGTAAGAAACACTCACCTTAGAGAATCTTTTCTCACCCATATAGCATAAGTGTTTGGCTTTGTAGGTGAAAATCCATGAGAAGCAGAGTGTATTTGAGGGATTGTACCAATCTTTTGAGAAAAACTGAAATCCTACAAATTCCTTTCACAAGCCTCAAAAATATTAACTGAAACAATAATGTCATTTTTATTCAAAACATCATAATCAAAAACAGTAAGACACCTAAAATTATCTATGATAATAGGGACCAAGGATCAACTCTAGGTATAATAACCTAAATCAAGAGCTAACCCGATCTAATACCACTTGTTAGGTTTTTAGATCTTTGTAAACTAGATTGTTTAACCTAATTAATTAACCAAGTGAATACTTAAGGTTTTTTTATTCAAATCTAGGTTAAAAAAAAAATCATATCATGCAAAGTAGCGGAAAAGTAAAAAACATAACGATATAATGACTTAGGAAACCCAAACTGGTAAAAAACTTGGGGAGGATTTAACCTAACTATCCTCAAGGTAAAAAGCAAATACACTAAAAAGAATTGAAGTTTACAATAACACTTAGACCACTAACATCCTATTGCTACTACACGTAGAACTTACTACCACAATCTCATGATAGTTCCGAGTTCACAGACTATTTCTTTCCTTGGCCTTTGCAACACAAGCACCCACACTTGTGACTTTGAGACTCTACTCAAAGGTTTATCAATACAAACTCTCCTGTTTATGACTCCAAGACCACCTTGAAGGTTTAGATCATTAGCACCTTTGATGACTAGAGAAGGCGACAACTTTTATAACACCGGATCTTAAGATTCTTCAAGGAATAACACCTGTAGAAGACATGAGAGAGCTTTTTGGGTACAAACCCTAGATACAAAATATGCATACTCTTCTCTCCCTGAAAACTCTTATAAAACATGCTTAGAGTTTCCTTTATATACTAGAACAAGTCCCTAATCCTTTTGGGGCTTGAACTACTGTTCGGGCTTAATTAAAATTCTGCAGATACGACTCTCGATCGATCGAGCCTATCTTTCAATCGGTCAAATCAGGCAGATTCTGAATTCTTCTTTTTACAGCTTGTATGTTCTTAAATCTTGACTTGAATCACCTTAAGCATTGTCTAATAATACCTATAGACTTTAGGATCTATATCGAGACAAGTTTGTGTTCACGATTTGCCAATTGGTCTAAACTTTTAGAACCTATAACTCATTACAAAAAGTGGGAGAAAA
>NW_027069481.1:2043872-2093322 GCF_002906115.3 Quercus suber
TTTTTTTTTTTTTTTTTTATTTTTTTTTTTTTTTTTGTTGTTTTTTTTTTTTTTTTTTTTTTTTTTTTTTTTTTTTTTTTTTTTGTTGTCTTATTTTCTTAGTTTGTTTTAAAAAAAAAATCCAAAAACGTTGAAATATTTCAAAAAGACAAAAATATTTAGTTTTGTGTCTTGTTTTATTTTTCTTGAGGATTACATGAATTACAATATATATCTTGATTCGGAACATGTTTGATATTGTGAAGAAACATAAAATGTATGTGTTGCTTAATTGTTGATGAAGTGAAGAATTTTGCAACCAACAATCTTCTTCTAGTTGGTGATTAAAGTCGCGTACTAGGATCCGCGCAATTGGTTAGTCACGTACTGGGATTCGTGCATCAAAAGGGTGGAGTTCATATATTGAAGAGTTTAGATGTTCTGAAACGGTAGAAGGTTTCTGCTGTGAGTTTATCTACGGGGATTGTAGAGTCTAGGGACAAAGGTTTTGTACTAGATCTGAAACTTCTCTTTACTACAGTAGATTGATTTTCAAGAAGGTTTCCCCCCAAGTTTTTTACTGTGAAACTAGTTTATTTCATTGGTTTTCCTGAGTCATTATATCTTGTCTTATTTATTTTTCTGCTACATGATTTTGACATAATATTGATGTTTGTTTGTTTTAACAAGTTTTATTCATAATAAATCTAATTAACAACTTGAGTTTAAAACTTGTTAATTCTATCAACCGGGGTCTAAAGTTCCCAACAAGTGGTATCAGAGTGGGTGCACTTTGATTGGATTAATCTCTTGAGTGTGATCCTTGACCCCTATTGTCATGGATCGTGGACAATCTCTTTTGATTCTTCTTTTATTTGATGGAACTAATTATGTATACTGAAAAGTTCGTATGAAAGTTTTCTTATAGGCTTTAGGTGAACAGGTATGGCAAACTGTTGAAGTTGGCTGGATTAAGCCAAAGGAAGTGCCAGTGGATTGGGATGATGGAACAATCAAAGCGGCAAATTTCAACAGTACGGCCTTGAATGCTTTGTTTTGTGGGGTGACCAATGAGGAATTTAAGAAAATATCATCCACGGAAGTTGCCAAGGAAGCATGGATCATTCTTGAGACCACTTATGAAGGTACCAAGACAATAAAGATTGTGAAGTTTCAAAGACTCACTAGTAGTTTTGAAGAAATAAGGATGGAGGAGGATGAGACCTTTGATGGGTTCTATGCCAAACTCAAGGATATTGTGAATTCTACCTTCAACCTTGGAGAATGTATTGCAGAATTCAAGATTGTTAGAAAAATCCTTAGGTCCTTACCTGAAAGATTTCATGCCAAGATCACTGCCAATGAAGAAGCAAAGGACATTGATCAAATTCCTTTGACTGAGCTTGTAAGGAACCTTCAAACTTATGAAATGGGATTAGGCTCAATGGGAAAAGGTGGAAAGAATAAACACTTGGCTCTCAAGGGTATAGAGGAAGAGATTGAGGACTCTAAAGATGAAGATGAAAGTGAAGACGAGGATGAGGATCTAACCTTCATAACTGATGAAATTATCAAGCTTCTTCAGTTTAGGAAAAAGGATAAGGGCAAACCTCTTAGGAAACCTAAATCCTCAAGGAAGGGCAAGAATGAGAAATCCCTCATCCAATGCCATGAGTGCAAAGGTTTTGGTCATATGAGGATAGAGTGTCCAAACTACCTTATGAAGGAAAAGACCAAGGAGTCAAAAGATAAAGGGTTGATTGCTACTTGGAGTGATACTGAGAATGACTCTTCCGATGAGTATATGGATGAATGTCGTCACGTTATGGCCTTTACTGCCTCAACCAAAAAGGTGATTGTGGAGAATGCTAGTGACAATGAGGATTCTTCTGATGATGAAGTACCCAAGAAGTTAACCATTCAAGAAGCCTATGATAAGCTATGCACTGAATTCATAAAATCTGAAAAGACTTCTCAACTTTGTAGAAAAGAACTTAATAAGGTAAAAATTGAAAAACCTGATCTGTTAGTTAAACTAGATGAGACTACAAGGTTAGTTGAGACTCTTATTGTGGAGAACACCTCATTAGAAGAGAAGGCCAAGAATCTTGAGGTTGAGCTTAGTCAAGCTTGAACTCAAATAGAGAGGATATCTAGTGCAAAGTTTGGTGAGGTATTGAGTGCTCAAAAGCCTAGTTCTGATAAGACTGGCTTAGGATATGCTATTTCCTCTAGGCCCTCCTCTTCCACAACTTCTAGGTCAAGGCCTGTCATTGTGCCATAATCTAAGAAAGGTAATAAAGGTATGAAATCCAAAACTAATTTGACTAATTCTAAATCCTTTGTTAGACCTTATGTTTGTCACCATTGTAGTGTTGCTAGACACATTCGTCCTAATTACTTTAAGTTGTATCCTCAAAAGCAATTGTCCAAACAGTCACAGGTTTCCTCTCAAGGACCTACACCTTTGTTTGAAGAGTTATTAAAAGTTTTGAACTTTTTAACTCAATTTCAGGAGAATTCTAATTCTTCTATATCCTTTAGTAAACATACTAGGACACGTGTCTTTTCATCTTCACGGCCAAAGACTCGTGCTGTGTGAGTGAGAAAGGAGCCTAAGACTTAATTGTCTTTTCTGGTTTTTCTCTACTTTAATTCTTTCTATTTAAAGTAGGACTCTCTTTGCTTGATTTCTTATTTGATTTGGAATCATGTTTTCATGCATCTACATTTTTCTATCATGCCTTCATGCATATGCATATTTCTTTCATGCTTTCCTATTGTTTGTTTGTTTTTGTTTGGTTGTTTAGTTTTTATTTTGTTTGTTTTTCAAAAATAAAAAGAGAAAAATTAGAAAAATACAAAATCAGTGTGTTTGTGTACATTGGTACTTGTGTACCTTGGATGGCCATTGAAACAAAATTTTCTAAACTTTGTATTTCTTGTAACTTAGATGAGCATCTCTATGCACAACTAAACAAGTGAGCTTTATGGCTTGTGTTTGTGATGAGTAAGATTAAGTAATATCTTATACTTAACACTCATATCACTCTCTTTGACAGGAATGACTAGAAAATCCCAAGAGAAATGCATAAATAACCATCTCACCACTGTTGCCCGCCAATCATAAATGACATTTGTGTGCTTCGGCATAGCAAAATTAGAATGTCAATTATCATTGGGTACTTCTTTTCTTTCTCTTATATGCCCATGCATGATATGCTAAATAAAAGAAAAATATGCAAAGAAAAATAAAAAGCAAAAAGATATTAAATGCTTTAAATATGATTGCAAGCGTGTATTCTAGGGGATGTTGGAGTTATAGGATGTGCCTCAAAGGTGATAGTCCCCATTAAACAGTTATGATTGTGTGTGAGTTAAAGTAATTTTCTCATATCTCAAATCGTCATAACATGTATACACTTATACAATCTTGTGATGTTTTTCACATACAACACGTAGTATTCTTTGCTACTCTTGATACATGTGCAGGTACAATGTAATTTAGTTATCACAAGGAATACTTGTGTCTATGTATGCTCACTAAACTGTCTTAACTTGTTTTTAAAGTATAAAATTGGTTAGACTTGTTGTGTGTGCGTGTGTGTGTGTGTGTGTGTGTGTGTTTTGGGATCTATGTGCTTAACATTTTTTCTTGTTGAGAGATTTGTTTTTCACATGTTTTATATCTTTCTATTATCTTGTCATCCATATCTTTTTGTACCATTTGTCAATCATGACAAAAAGTGGGAGAAATTGTGGAAATATGTGGTTTCTTTTTAAAGATTCTGCATGTTATGGGGAGAAATACATGCCCTTGTAAGGAGGAGATGCGTTTCATCTTGTTAGGGGGAGTGCTTACTTCCTTCTTCTTGTACACTAGTCTTGTGACCATGTTTACATACATTGTGCTTATCTTTGATGATGTATATCTTCTTCACCTACCTTTACATGTGTTGTTTCTCTTCTTTCTTTATACACATGTTTCTTATTACCTGTATGCAATCTATTATTTCTATTTCACACTAAGAGGCCTTGATGATGAGTTTTGTTTAAAGTGTTTCAAAAATACAGGTTGTCAAAGTCTAGTTGCCATAAACTCTCTTCTTGCAAAGTTTTTTCAAGAGTTTGTGTTAGGATAGATTTTAGTGTATTCAACAAGTGAATATGAGTTGAGTGGTTTATGACTTCTCTCATATGCTCATTTGTTTGTTGTGCTTTTGTCAAGGATTGCTAAAGGGGGAGATTGTTAGAACATATGTAATTCACTTGTTAGGAACATATGTCAATATTTTATGTAGTTGGTTAATCCTTTAACAAAATGCACTTTACTTGTAGTTGGGTAGATCTAGGATGTGTTTAATACTTCAAGAAACATATTGTTCAAGTCTAGAATTAAAGCCATGAAGATTGGACTAAGAAACAAGTAAAGAAAAGCTGTTCAATAAAGCTGGACAGATAGCTCGACAGCTGCGGACAGATAGCACCTCTCGACAGCTGCTCGACACCTCTCGACAGCTAGGCTATCTATTGAGATTTTCAACTTCTTCTTATCGCAATCTCGATAGCTTCTCGACACCTGGTGGATCGATCAAGAAAGCTCCTGTCTCCTCGACAACTCCTCAATAGCTTCTTGATAGCTGTATCTGTCAAAGTTTAAAACTCGACACCTCCTGATTGATCGAGGTTACAGGAATTCAGATTTTTAGATCTGATTTTCGGCCTGTGATAATATGTATATGTAGGGTTTCTTTTCTCACAACCCTAGACCTATATAAGGCTTATTTTAGAAGCCGTCACATAAGAGAATAAAAAAATGAGAACATATGCAAAAGGTGACCAATGCCTTATTCTCTCTGAAATAAGCTACTGCGTCTTTGCGCCTTAGGGTTTTGTAGCCAAGTGCTTCTCGATCTTCATTGTTGATAAAGCGAAGAACTTTGCAACCAACAATCTTTTTCTAGTTGATGATTGAAGTCGCGTATTGGGATCCGCGCAATTGGTTAGTCACGTACTGGGATTCGTGCATCAAAAGGGTGGCGTTCATATATTGAAGAGTTCAGAGGTTTTGAAGCAGTAAAAGGTTTCTACTATGAGTTCATCTACGGGGATTGTAGAGTCTAGGGACAAAAGTTTTATACTAGATCTGAAACTTCTCTTTACTATAGTAGATTGCTTTTCGGGAAGGTTTACTCCTAGGTTTTTTACTATGAAACTAATTTGTTTCATTAGTTTTCCTAAGTCATCATATCTTGTCTTATTTATTTTTCACTTGCATGATTTTGACATAATATTGATGTTTGTTTGTTTTAACAAGTTTTATTCATAATAAATCTAATTAACAACTTGAGTTTAAAACTTGTTAATTCTATCAACCGGGGTCTAAATTTTCCAACATTTGCAATCATTTTATAATTTTACAAGAAAATGTTTCAAAACTGTCACTGTGAATCTGTGTTTATGCATGATAAATTATGTATTAAATTATTTATAGTGAATTAGGATGCTAGGAGTAATTTTTATGAATGCTAAGACACATATGGTTCTAATGGAAGTAGTCTCACAGCCACTGGATCAATATAAAAACAATGGTTTAATTTCTAAATTGCATGAAATTCTATTAGGACAGATTTGAACATGTTGTATTGTATGATTTGTAATAAATCATAGTTTTATGATTTGGCTCTGAAAATGATATGGAATGTACTAGACATCCATAGGAGTGGCTCCGTAAATTGCCATGAAAATTGGATGTGAATTGATAGCCCATTTGTATTTTATAAGTTAAGTATATGCTGCTGAAATGTGGTGAAAATAGCTAAATATCACGTTTTAGCAAAATTTGTGGCAAACTAGAATTGTTTTAGAAATATTTAGCAATCTACTACTTTTTTAGTACTCGAGTTTCACAAAATCGAGTTCTAAATAGTACTCGAATTCCTAGGTAAGTCACAAGCATGGCATTGCTGACCTAAAATTTGAGGAATTAAAAAAAACAATGTGGTACTCGATATTGAGGAAATTGAGTACTTCTTTATAGTTCTCGAGCTTAACAAAGTCGAGTACTTTTTTTTTTTCTTTTCTTTTTTTTTTTCTACTTTTTGTTTCGTACAAAACTTTACTTATTTCATCTTCAACTACATGTGATGGTTGTGTCCACCATGTTGGGTGCATCATAGCACCGTGGGTCCAACTCACACTTGATAAAACACCTCATTAAAGAGGTGGTTGGACAAGCCACAAAAGTCAGCCTATTTTCTTCTTGGGCAGTGACTTAGGTGTGTTGGACAAGCTGAGGAGAAAAAGAAGAAAAGAAAGGGACTGATGCATTAAGGCTATTCAGCCTATGGGAGAGCTGAAGGAAAAAGAAAGTGGCTAAAGCAAAGTCAAGGCAAGCGAGTTGCATTTATTGTGATTTGATGTCAAGAGTGTGAAAGGAAGAAAAGAAGGAAAAGATGAAGAAATAAAAGGAAAGACCATTCGCTAGTGAGCAAAACACCTCATTAAAGAGGTGGTTGGACAAGCCATAAAAGTCAGCCTATTTTCTTCTTGGGTAGTGACTTAGGTGTGTTGGACACGCTGAGGAGAAAAAGAAGAAAAGAAAGGGACTGATGCATTAAGGCTATTCGGCCTAAGGGAGAGGAAAAAGAAAGTGGCTAAAGCAAAGTCAAGGCAAGCGAGTTGCATATATTGCGACTAGTAAATTACCCGTGCGATGCACGGATAATTTTCTAATATTTTATGTAAGATGGTTTTGGATAATATTGTGTATATATATTATAAAGAAAAAGTAAACCAAATTAGAGTAAAGAAACATATACATTTTAAGGTATTAAAAATTAGTTTAATAGCTTCATTGCATATTTGTACCCTTCTTAAGGTACGATTTTTTATTTATTTTTAAATCATGAAACCAAAAATAAATGCAAAAGAGTAACGAGACCATGAAAATTAACAAATTTGTGTTGTGTTCACATATTTCATACCATGAAATGAAAGTTTGTCCAACTCTCTGATTGTCTTCCCCTTATTGATAGTGCGACATTATGACATGGTTTGAACAAATGTGTATGCATGTGTCTTATAGATGATTTAAAATTGAACCATGGTAGAATATGGCTTTACATTGTGCACCAAATACTCTCTCTACTTATATACCCAAAACAAACACTATCTAACCAAATTACCCACCCCTAATTTTAAAAAGAAAAAGGAAAAAAAAAATCATTCTTATATTTTTTGTGACATTCCCTCGTCTCTTTTTTTTTTTTTTTTTTTTAATCTTATTTTCTCTCATAGTGCCTTTGTAACTCTCTCCTATGTTTTCAATTTTTCATTTTATTTATGTTTATTTTCCCCACAACAAGATCATCCACTGCTTTCATTCTCTTCTTCTTCTTCCTCCTCTTCTGTCAAATGCTGTAAAAGTTGAAAAATGGGAAACTGTTGGGTTTGGTGGAGTTTGGACCTGTAAAGTTGAGAAGTAGAGAGACGCATCAGATCATGAAATTAAGATTTTATTATATTGGCCTTTATATATATTTTTTTTCTTCTATGTTTTCTGTGTCTTTGTTTTACAATTGTATGGTACTTGTATCAAGTGAAACAATATAGTTTTTTTTAAAGAGAAGTCAACTTCTGTTAGTGTTAGACAATTTTGAGGTTAAAAAATTATAAATAATGTGGTGTACCATCAGCGCTACCGACGGTAATTGTTCCATTTTCTTCAACAATGATTCAAGAGTACTCCTTGAAAAACAACATAATCAGTAGCCAAAATATAAAAGAAATAGTAGGAAAAACGGAGGCAGATTAGAATGAAGTGATAAATAAGGACGAAAATGGCAGACCACGAAAATGCACCTCCAGTTTACTTAATGGTAATGACTCGGAAGCACCAGTGATTTTCATGAACATGTTGATCGCTTCCTGTATTGGCGTTGAGATTGTCAACAATTTTTTTCAAAGAGAGAGTGTGCGGTTGGAAAAGAAAAACTGCTTGCAAATTGCAGTTTTTTTTTGCAGTCTGGTTATATTTATATGTACCGAGGGAAAACTACTATATAATACAGTGTAATGACTTGTTTCTTTTGGTTGTGGTTAGTTATTTAAAATTCCGAAAGACACAATTGTTCAGTGTGTTATTCTGCAAAATGAAAAGACACAATTGTTCTGTTTTTTAAATGTAGTTGTGTGGCATAAATTTACGTAGCCACGTAGCGCAATGAGACGTGGTCAACAAAAGGTCAAACATTTCGGCTATTAGTTATTATATAGATATATATATATATATATTGATGATTATTCCTTTATAACTCCTAATCACTAATCAGCATGAGTCTAAAAAAATTTTGTGATATGACTTTATCAAACATACAAAATAAGCATATATTTTTTTTTTTATCTTTAAAAAAAAAAAAGGATATTGCTATTGTGTTCATCCTTATAAGAATTTAAGCACAGATTAAATTTTCATTATTTTTGACAATTTTTCTTTGATTCCTTTATAATTTATATATTGTATTGGTTTAAATGAATTTTTTCTCAAGCTTTCAAAGAATGAACTTTAGATAAGATGTTCAACTTTTATACGCCAAACATTGACTGTAAATCTTGTTCTTGGAACAAATCAAGATAAGAAATTAAGAATATGGTCCATTTTGATTGGCTTGATTTGTCTAGACATCAATTTCTCTCTTGCCAAAAGTCCGACTTTTAGGCGAAGTTTCCTTGATTATTACTTGTATACAAAATTTCAAGATCATTAAATTGGAATAGGTCCCTTATTGACCTAACCAATTGGAATATGATGAAATTTCTTCCCATCCACACTAAACGTTGTGTACACTCCAAATTTTTTCTGCATCTCATAATGATATGTTGTGGAAAGGTGTCATCCAAGTCCAACATGATTGAGAGTTGTAGTTGAGACTATAACCCAGAAGCTTTACTATTCAATACTTTGCGAGAAAAACTAAACACTCATTTGATGTAATAGGAGACTATGGAATTCGACATTGTATACACTGGGATTTATTCTTGATGTTGTGAAATTGCTATAGGTACTAAAAACTATAGGCTGATTAGTTGGCAAGTCATGTTCTTTAAGCGTGAAAAGTCTACGATGGAAAACTTTTATGTTCCTACAATAAATGNCTAATTTAAAAAAAAAAAAAAAAAAAAAAAAAAAAAAAAAAAAAAAAACCCGTAGGGGTTTCAGTGTCTTGATGGTGTTGGGTAGCCTGTATAACAAAGGAGGTGACCCCTTAGCAACATAGTAGCATAAGTATTGTTGAAAATTTATATGTTACAGATTATAGATACCAAAGTCAATATGAAGGATGGTTTACAACTTATTTACAGAACACAGACATGGCAGTAGGTACAGGCATAAACAGAGTAAACGGCAACCATATGATGCCACTTTTTTTTTTTTTTTTTTTGGAGAATCCATATGATGCCACTTTAATTGTGCATTCACCAAATGAAGGTAGTTCTAAGAATGTTTGATTTTTGTGTTGTATGCTTGTATGCAGTAGAGGTGGGTTCAATGAGTTGAAAGCAAAGCTAAGAGCATCCACAGCAGTGGCAGCAATAATTATAGCTATTTGCACCACAACAAACCACTTTATCTATTTTAACTACACACATGCTGCAGCAATGGATCTATATTTAGCTTTCAAAGCAATAAAATAATATAAACACCACAATAAAATATATATATCCACAATCAGCTATTTATTATTTTTTTCACTATTCATCTTCTCTCTGTCTTCTCCCTCACTGCCTCTCTTCAACCCACAGCCCCTCATGGCACCACCACCATCACCGCCACCACCACCACCACCACTAGCACTAACACCACCACCACCACCATAGCAGGAAAAAAAAAAAAAAAAACCCACAGCACCACAAAACACGGCACAACCACTCGCCAACACAGCACCACAAAACACAACCCACTCTACCATCAGCCACACCCACAACAACCACCACCACCACCACCACCAGTCCATAGCAGGAAAAAAAAAAAAAAAAAAAAAAACTCACAGCACCACAAAACAAACCCACTCTACCATCAGCCACAGCCAACGCACACCGGAGCACAACCACGACCCAGCAGTGGAGTGGAGGTGAGGGAAGCCACTCGATCCCACCGAGGCCAGAGGAGATCGGCGGCGTGGGTTTGAGGCGATCGGCGCTGGGTCGGCGCTTGGGTCTGAGGCGATCGCTGCTGGGGGCGCGCTTGGGTCTGAGGCGATCGCCGCTGGGCAGGCGCTTGGTCTGAGAGCGATCGCTGCTGGGCAGCGCTTGGTCTGAGGCGATCGCCGCTGGGCAGGGCTTGGGTCGGCCGCTTGGGTCTGAGGCGATCGGCTGGTCGCGGCGAGTGGAGAAGGAGGAAAAAGAAAAAGAAATGGCGAAGGAGGAGAGGAGCATACTGCGCCGAGAGTGGAGGAAGGAGGAAAAAGAAAAAGAAATGGCGAAGGAGGAGAGGAGCATCGGGTTGAAATGGGAAGGAGAAGAAAGAAAAAATAAATAAAAATTCTAATCCCAGTGTGAACGCAAAATAAAAAATACATTTTTTTTTTTAGATGTGAGCTACAGTGCACATCTATTTTTAGATGTGCACTGTAGCGAATCATCTATATTTTTTTGCTTTAGCTCCACTGCTAGAGCACCATTTTAATGAAAGTGAGCTAAAATATAGCATTATTGCTTTATACCACCACTGCTGCAAATGCTCTAAGCCAATCAAAATTAAGGTCGAAGTTGAAAAGAGAAATTAACAAAACAAAAAAACAAAGGTAAAAATTTGAGTTATAGTTATTATAGAATAACTGCTAAAGCTTATAAAAGTAGAGAATGGTAGACTGCTTGTCAGTGCAGCGATATCCTCATGAAGAATATACCAACCTCTTTACATTTAAAAGCGGAGGTTCATCTGGATACTTCTCTGTGTGTGAGAAAATCAAAGCTAGCTCAACTGCATCCGCGTTTTATATAAAAATCCACAACAATTTGTGTTCTCTATCTTTCTTCAGGCCTTATCTGGTAGTTATTATATTAGTCCTTAATTATTATTTTTTTTCTTTTTTTTAAAATACTAAAATGGTGGGTGTGCTAAAAGACATGAAGAATAGAGAAAAGTGTGTGTAAGTTTAGTAAATTAATGAGACATTAATAAGCTAACAGTAAAATAAGTTAATATGAACTTTTGGATAACAGAAAAAAAGTTAAAAAAGAGGAAAAAAAAATGTTAAATGCAAAATTAGAGCGTACTTGGCAAGACTCATGCACTCATACATGAGTCTCTGCTTTTATATATATATATATATTGATGATTATTCCTTTATAACTCCTAATCACTAATCAGCATGAGTCTAAAAAAACTTTGTGATAGGACTTTATCAAACATACAAAATAAGCATATATTTTTTTTATCTTTAAAAAAAAAAAAAAGGATATTGCTATTGTGTTCATCTTTATAAGAATTTAAGCACAGATTAAATTTTCATTATTTTTGACAATTTTTCTTTGATTCCTTTATAATTTATATATTGTGTTGGTTTAAATGAATTTTTTCTCAAGCTTTCAAAGAATGAACTTTAGATAAGATGTTCAACTTTTATACGCCAAGCATTGACTGTAAATCTTGTTCGTGGAACAAATCAAGATAAGAAATTAAGAATATGGTCCATTTTGGTTGGCTTGATTTGTCTAGACATCAATTTTCTCTCTTGCCAAAAGTCCGACTTTTAGGCGGAAGTTTCCTTGATTATTACTTGTATACAAAATTCCAAAATCATTAAATTGGAATAGGTCCCTTATTGACCTAACCAATTGGAATAGTATGAAATTTCTTCCCATCCACACTAAACGTTGTGTACACTCTAAATTTTTTCTGCATCTCATAATGATATGTTGTGGAAAGGTGTCATCCAAGTCCAACATGATTGAGAGTTGTAGTTGAGACTATAACCCAGAAACTTTACTATTCAATACTTTGCGAGAAAAATTAAACACTCATTTGATGTAATAGGAGACTATGGAATTCGACATTGTATACACTGGGATTTATTCTTGATGTTGTGAAATTGCTGTAGGTACTAAAAACTAGAGGCTGATTAGTTGGCAAGTCATGTTCTTTAAGCGTGAAAAGTCTACGATGGAAAAATTTTATGTTCCTACAATAAATGTTTTGGAGAGAAAATTGTTAGCCCCTCTCATCCCATTGGGACCCCCCTATTTATACAAAGGAAAATGGGTCCAATATTCCTGAGTATAACTTAGTTACATGGAATTTTTGTGCAATTGTGCCTACATTTCTTTTAAAAATTTAATTATAATTTCAAACTCTAATTTGGTGATTTTTATATGATTTTTGTGGTTTAATATTTGATTTAGTAAAGACATATTAGCCAAAAGAAACGAAGGTAGAGCTATTAAAGAAATCTATACTTTCATATTAGCAATTACCGATAGCCAATGCTGCATTGTCATTTGTGATTGTGGAATGAATAAGCGGTATGTTGTTTGGGCGAGTAATTGAGGCCAAGCAATCAACCATATTAAAAGGGATTAGCAACTTTTTTCTTTCTCCTTTGCCATTTATGGTATGTATATGCCTTTTTCACATATGCTCAAGTGAATTACCCATTGGGATTTCCCTTAATTATGATAAACATATTAATTTTTTTTTTTTAAGGGAAGTTCTATATTTATTGAATGAGATATATATATATATATATGTCGAGGGCCATGTAGCTGAATTGGCACCTCCCCATACACAAAGTGTCTAGGGTTTAAGGGAAAAAATGTTCAAATTGTGGGAGTCAAGGAGAAAAGGTTTAAGTTGTGGGGTTAGCATAGATATTGTAATTATTTCTAAATAATAAAATATATATATATATATATTGTTTTCCTTGAGCTAAAGCAGTTGCGATGGATGTGTGGAGTGGATGGTTTTTTTTTTTTTTTTAGTTCTTGAGTATTTTGGGTTGTTTCAAATGAGTAATGGCTCCTTTTAGGCTCCTAAAATTTTTGTTTTGTTGATTTTGCTATCTATAACTCGATTCTTCTTTACCTAATAAAGTTTGGAATTTTTTTGTAAGTATATTTTTTCTTCAAGAAAATGAATAGAAATCTACCTTCATGTTCATGCTCATGTTAATGTTCATATTTGTAAACCTAAATCATATTTAAGCCCTTAATTTTAAAAAGAAAAAGGGGAAAAAAAAAACCTGTAGGGGTTTCGGTGTCTTGATGGTAGTAGGTGGCCTGTATAACAAAGGTGGTGACCCCTTAGATTCCTCTTTCTCTCTCTTTCAAATGTTTTGTCAGTTTTAGATTTTTTTTATTTTGGTAATGTATAGTGAAACAGTGCATTTTATATAACAATCCACAACATTTTTGTGTCTCTCTATCTTTCTTCAAGGCCTTATCTGGTTAGTTATTATTATTAGTCCTTAATTATTATTTTTTTGCTTTTTTTAAAATACTAAAATGGTGGGTGTACTAAAAGACATGAAGAATAGAGAAAGGTATGGTGTAAGTTTAGTAAATTAATGAGACATTAATAAGCTAACAGTAAAATAAATTAATATAAACTTTTGGATAATAGTAAAAATACTTAATGAAAGAGGTAAAAAGAAAAAAAAAATGCACAAAGCAAAATTAGAGTGCCACTTGACAAGACCTCATGCACTCCCGCGTATGGTCTCTGCTTTTATATATATATTGATTTTTTTTTAAACAGAAATTTAATAGATTTCCGCAATTTGGTTTATAATCAAGTTTGGATTCTTGATTGTAATTTAGTTTTTGCTATTCAAACTGATTAGGTCTCTAAGGTACAATAGTTCTAAGCCCAATTTTTATTATATAGTATATGTTATTGAACGTAAAATTGAGATCATAAACCCTCCCATTGATATATTTTACATAAGATTAAGATCAAAAACGAAGAAATAAGAAGATAAAACTAACCCTCTTTTGGAAGATGGTACAAAATAAATTCCACTCAAATTAATTTACAAAATCAAAACCCATCTCACATTTCACCAGAAATAAAAATCAAAATCAAAATCAAAGTGGGCAAGGCCACCCACAATTAAAGTAAACAAGAAAATGCATAAAAAGAGTAATTCCTTCAAATCCAATGACCAAAACCTCCCAATGCAGTGACGGTAAGCATCAATTGGATTTAAGAAATCAAAAGCAGTGGAAGGAAATAATAATAATAGTAATAATACCTACAGATATGTTGTTCAAATGATTTGTAAATAAAATCTCACCGCAAAAGAATGAGTTGTGAAAGAAACTACTCTACACCTTAAACCGAGAATGTATATTTTTAAAGGTTAGAATACTCCTGCCATCAAAAAGTTTAATTAAGAGTTACTTTATAGTGTTTATTCACTAAATGACATTTCAAGTGATGTTAACATACTCCTAGAAAGTGTTCTTTATCTATCACTCTAAAATAAATCTGAGTATATTGTAATTAATCAATTAGAAATTGTGTGCGGGCAACAATAAGCCTCCTTACATTCTCTCTCTAAGCCTACATGGCATTTAAATAACTTAACGAGTGATGGTCATTGTAATATACTTAGGATATTACTTTTATCATATAGTTGTGAAATTCTCCTACTCTAATAAACTATCCAATACATAAAACATAGCGGTAAAACTCGGACAAAATTGGGAAATGTCCCGTTTGGGTAAAAATAGCAGCATAATGCCCTTTTCTCCAAACTATATAGGGAAATGTCCCTCTTTTGTAACTCGATTTTCTCAAAATCGAGTTATTAAAAAAAAAAAAATTCTGGAGCCCTATAGCGGCGTTTTTAAGGACCTATAGTGACATTTTCAGGATCTATAGTGACGTTTTGTAACTCGATTTCCATAAAATTGAGTTGTAGGCAATTTTTTTAACTTTTTTTACCTATAACTTGATTTCTTATAAATCGAGTTAAAAAACACCACTATAGGTCCTAAAAACGTCACTATAGGCTCCTAAAAAACGCCGCTATAGGGCCTAACTCGATTTTGAGAAAATCAAGTTACAAAAAATGGGCATTTCCCTATATAGTTTGGAGAAAAGGGTATTATGCTGCTATTTTTACCCAAACGGGGCATTTCCCAATTTTGTCCAGATTACATGTATTTAATATATAAGATAATTATCATTCTATTAAAGGGGTCGTATTTTTCAAATGAGAAGACAGCAAATCTGAATATGTGGACGATTGTCATCCTTTCAATGTTGTTCTCAAAAAGACCTTTCAAAAGTATGTGAAGTGTACATGAGAAGACGAATAATATTTGATAGAACTGCATGGTGAGAGAGAAAAGACATGCATCCAATACATAATATAAATTATTATTAGAGGGATCATATTTTTCAAATGTGAAGAAAGAAAATTTGAAGAGGTTGACAATTTCTATCCTTTCAATGTTGTTCTATAAAAGACTTTTTTTAAAACGTGTGAAGTGTATATAAAGAGACTAATAATATTTGATATATTCGTATGGTGATAGAGAAAAGACATGTATATCCATTACATAAGATAATTATTATTCTACTATTAGAAATTTTATATCATAGTTATCAATGACAAGAAAGCAAATTTGAAGTGTTGGATTGAGATTGCAGTGGTGGGGGGAGAGATGGAAATATTGATGGCACGATTGTTGGCAACGAGTGGCCACGCTGCTAGTGCTGATAGTGTGTCTCGGTAGTGGGCTGGTGGCATCACATGATATGGCCACGGTGATGGGATGAATTTTCAAAGAGATAGTGGAAATGGAAATGAATAATAAACAACTACTTCCATATTGATGTTGACAATGTGAGTGAAAAGTGAAATCTGTATGTAATATTTTTTCACTGATCTATTGAGTTTCCGTTAGCTCAACTATTTTTTTTTTTTTTTTTTTTNAATACAACGTGAGAACCGGTTTACCTTCAATAGTTAGTTCCATGAGCGACCACTACCATGACCCCTCCCACGATCTCGAAAACCCCCATGACCTGGTTGGTTGATATTCATTGAAACAGTCAGTTTTAGTAATCAAATTCACGCACTCATACATGTAAACACCACGACAAGCGTGCACGTGTGTATGTGTGCACATCTAAGAATATTCAAGCTAGCCAACTAACCTGACGGGGGAGGAGGCGCACCACGCCCCATTGCAGCCAAATCAGGACTGACCTTCTGTCCAGCTTCCTCAAGTATGCTGATGAGTTCCTTTGCAAATCTAGCATTTGCAGCAGTGAAGAAAGTGTATGCAGTTCCTTTTGCCCCGGCCCTTCCTGTTCGACCAATACGGTGAACATAGTCCTCAAGGGATCCAGGGAAGTCATAATTTATCACATATTTCACGTCCTTCACATCTGCCACAAAACAAAAGAGCATTATAAGTTATAAGAAATGCATTAGGCCAACGATCTCTCACATAAGAAGCTTATTTAGATAAGAGAATCTATGATCTCAACACATTTCAGCATGTATGCTAGTGTGTTGTTGTAGCAAATAAACACTATGTCAGATGAATACCCCCAGAAACCATATTCTGGCAACAATTATGCACAGAGGGGAAGTGTTCAAGGGCTATATGCAATATCCATAGACATGAAAACAAGCGGCTCAAACAAACATACAAGTAGGATCCATATGACAAATAACAGCAACTTAGGTAAAAAAAGGTGTTCACGAGACAATTTAGAGACCACTAAAAATAGCAAAGCAATAACTAAAAAAATGAATCTTTCAAAATAACAGAGTACGAGCATTAGGATAGAAAACATAACAAATGAGTGCAAATAAAAATAAAGGTAAATATCCAACATACGCAGCAAAGAGCTGAGTGAAATGGTTTGCATCTGGTTTTTTTTTTATCAACGAAAACATGATTAATACTAAAAATGTTCCTTAAAAAAAACTGCTTGAAAGATAATAACGTAAGATACAGCTCAAAAGGAAGAAATCCAATGGTGGATTATACCATAAAGCGCTATTAGTAAATCATTTTCCAACACAATTTCCTGTACTAAAATAGAATTTCTATCATGTCTTTGAACAACCTTTAAGAGTTTTATCTCCATACCTAAACCACGAGCTGCAACATCCGTAGCAGTCATTATAGGACTCTTGCCAGCTTTAAACTCTGAGAGGACCCAATCCCTCTCTGCTTGACTTTTATCTCCATGAATTGAAAGAGCTGGCCAGCCATCCATGCGAAGCTGCCGTGTAATCTGATCACATCCTTTCTTGGTATCCATGAAGATCAATATTCGGCTGCCATCCATGATATCCTCCAGCAATTTAACCAATCTGGAAAATCAAACCTATCAGTAAAATGACCACATCAAATCTCATATGATGAGATCTTGAAGAAATTAGAACATATAAGAACAAAATAGAAATGGGGCCTACTTGTTATATTTCTGGTTTTCAGAAACAATGTCAACGTGCTGACGTATAGCATGGTTAGCTTTCAAATCTTGAGATCCTATTATCACCTATGCAAAGTCCAAGATAAGAGCCAATCACATAACATAATTGCACATCACAAACGGATACACATACCAAAAAAGCAGGAACTTTCCAAAAGGGCGTATGCCCTTTTTGAAAAAAAGAAAAAGAAAAAAGAAAAAGGCATATACCCTCCAGAACTCTAGCAATTACAAACCAAGCCATTAAACCGGGGAAATTACCCTCAGTTTCAAGAAAAAGGAAAGAGGGGGGAGGAGTAGGAGAAAATTCACAAAAAACAAGCTGCCTCAAAATGAGTAAAATGACATATGAGTTATGACTGGCAACTACACACATCAAAAGTATAAAATAAAAACGAAACACAGAAAAGAATATATCCTAACAGAAGAAATCCCACAACTGCAGTAGGCAGTAGCAAAATTAAGTTAGAGCACCTTACTTTGTACGGGTTGTAAAGAAACTGTCTAGCAAGTTGTTCAACCTCTTTAGGCCAGGTAGCACTCCAGTACAAAGTTTGACGATCTGGGCGAATCTGCATCGAACAAAACATTAGGAGGGAAGTAAAGGGCCCATTGCATTGCCATCAGTGATACTTAACAGTGGATTAGCTGGCATCTTCAAAATACCACATTTGAACTTCTTGTAACTGGGCATAAACATTACAAAGTGATCATTAAAGCAATCAGTATCCCAGGACCAGGGTCAATCTTAGAATGAAGCATTTATTAAATCTAAACAATTATAAAATTAAATTAAATTTAAAAAAACTCCATGGACATTATTTTATTGGCCTCAACCAAGTATCCCATAATTGTTTGTTAAAAACAAGTCCAATCACTAGTTGGACTCAAGTCAAAGCACAAATTTTAACAAAAAAACCCAATTTAAACTCACATGTCTATAAATCGTACACAATCAATATGATTCATACAATACATATATATGTATCATCAGATTCATAAGCATGGTCAATACACACCTATGATACCTACTATTCATATTATACATACTGCACAATACTAACAACTATGTGCATGTATATAATTAAAAGTTGGTAACTTTGGTCTTTAAAGCCAATAACTTTTCAAGTAAACAAGAGTATATGGCTAATATTATGAATAGGCAACAAAATTAAGCAAAATACTGGAGGGTAAGCAATGTTTAGAGATTTCCCCTTGTTAGTGAAAATTTGAAAATTCAACCAATGATTTACACTCTCTTAGATAGGTTTCAGTAATAAAAATATTGGATTTTGAATATGTTTGATGGCTGTTAGGTGTTAAAATAGTGGGTTGAACAAGAAATAAGATAAACACTACACAACCACATAGGCAACCATACCTACGTTGTCCGAAACAATCACAAGGCAATCACACCCTCAACACTCCTTAAACCTTAAAATAAGCTTCTAGAATTTTATTAAAATCAATCTCACTATGAATGCTATTGACTAAACTAAGGGAAATTACTAAATCAAAAATCTTTTCCTAAAACACTAGGACTCCTTAAAAAACACTATGACTACTAATAACTAGAAAAGGTACGTTAGAACTTCTAAACCAAATATAAAAATGACTCAAAACACAAAATAAGACTCATGGGCCTTTGGTAGAGACAAGAACAGCCATTCCTGAAAAAATGGAATTTAACAGATTGCCCTTATTCTACACCAACAAGCAAGCCTTAGTCCCTTTCTGGGATTGGCTACGGATTCTCAACAGATTAGTCAAAGTAGGCCACATGTATTCTTTTATAAGATTTATTACAGTAAAAATTAATTAAAACTAAACCAGTAGCTTTCTATCCTTAAGAAACTTAATACTAAAACTCAATAATAATTAAAGTAGCCTACGAAATGTTCCAAGAAGGCCCCACATCTAAACGAGACCACAAATCTATCTTTTTTTTTTTTAATCTTGCTTTTCCTCAATCTCTTTATTGTCTACATCATATCTTCTCTTTGGTAGGGAAGTAAGCAAGAGGCTTCATTAATGATATGGCCTTCGAAAACTCCAAAATATATATATATACACAAAAAACAATCTAATAAGTTCTTGTTACAAGTTTAAGTTCTATTGGACAAGACCTGCAATTAAGTACTAGAAGTCAAATTGGGATTCTAAACCAACAATTAGAACTTCCACACTGTTCAAGAACTCAGTTCAGCCAAGCTATTTCAGATCAGACATCTGCTAATCTGCCCTAATTTTCTAACAGATCTAATCCATAAATGAAAGCAGGAAACAGAAAGGCATAACGAAGAGGAAATATGAGAGCTAGGGGAAACAATCATCTGTCAAAAATTATTTTTGTAACAGAGATAAAAGTACAGTAATGATCATGACATAAGTTTCAAACAGCAAGGCACAATTCAAACCTGAGAAACAAGCTTTCGAATCTGAGGCTCAAAACCCATATCTAACATCCGATCTGCCTCATCCAACACAAGATATGTAACCCTTCGCAAGTTTGTATGATGCGAATCCAACATATCAATCAACCTCCCAGGTGTCGCAATTACAATTTCAACGCCTGGTCCAGAAAAGGAATAAATTTGACATTAACAAAATCAAAAAGAGTAAGCAACTATATAAACCTAGACATGAAAGTAATAAAAAATAGCTATGTCAATTCACATAGTAGCTACCTATCACAGTAGAGACAGTTCATGGAAATCAAAATACAGCAAGAAATGAAAAGTTGTCTAAAACTCAATCGACAAACTACCTTTCTGAAGATCACGAACTTGAGGTCCCTTTGGAACCCCACCATATATGCATGTATTTTTAATTTTTGATGATGCACCAAATTTAGTACATTCATTTTGTATTTGAACAGCAAGTTCACGGGTTGGAGCTAATACCAAAACAATTGGGCCATCTCCAGGAGCTGAAAAATATAATGGGGATCAATGAAACATATTTCCAGAGATTGACAAAATATAAACAGAGGCATATCAAGATCATATTAAGAATAAATCAACCCAAACATTACACCCTTACAAAGAATTGGCTGGGCATTAACATGGACAATGGCAGGCAACAGGTAGGCAAGTGTCTTCCCTGACCCTGTTTCAGCAATACCAATTAGATCACGGCCCCTTAGAGCCATTGGCCATCCTTGAGCTTGAATAGGGGTAGGTTCGACAAAGCCAGC
The DNA here is from genome assembly GCF_002906115.3 of Quercus suber. Taxonomy (NCBI): domain Eukaryota; kingdom Viridiplantae; phylum Streptophyta; class Magnoliopsida; order Fagales; family Fagaceae; genus Quercus; species Quercus suber. The sequence continues at coordinate 2,064,512 of NW_027069481.1, forward strand.
TTTTGTAATCTCTTTAGGCAACAGGTAGGCAAGTGTCTTCCCTGACCCTGTTTCAGCAATACCAATTAGATCACGGCCCCTTAGAGCCATTGGCCATCCTTGAGCTTGAATAGGGGTAGGTTCGACAAAGCCAGCTTTTGTAATCTCTTGAATAACATAATCTGTTGACAAGTAGGAATAAACATTATCTCACCAATGACAAAAAAAGAAAAAATAACTTGCAAGTTGAGGATAAGTCAACTAAATTTCAGCACAACTTTTTTTCTTGATAAGTAAATTTTCAGCACAACTTAGTTACCATAAGAATTGACATAACCAATCAAGAAGTTGGTGCAAACAAGAAGGTGATACAACTAAGCAGATGTGATGCATTAGATGATTAATTTTGCAGGGAACCTCCATGATTAAGACTTAGACAGTGCAATAGCAATCTCAGAAGAACTCATTTGGTGAAATATCCTGATACAGAAACCATGTGTTTGTCTAAACAAAGATTCCTACCAAAATTTTCAATGTGGATTATGAAATTTTTTTTAGTGAAGAAATTACTTTTCACTACGAGGGTTTGTCATTCAATTACTCCATCTTTGGCGTTTTCTTTGGGATCACATCAAGGGACTGTCCAGACTAGGTGGTAGAAGTGAAAGACAGATGTTGCAAGTCCGTTTATGTCTAGCTTATTTGGCTAACTTTTAACTTTTAGCTTTTATGTACAACTTTTTAAAACCTCACTTTTTCAAAGTACAAGTATAATTTAGCACACTTTCAGCAAAAAACTAAATAAGCTCATGCCAAACAGACATGCAAGATAAAAGGTTATTTGATGTCTTATTTTGAAATTTTGTGCTTCTTCTAACTCATGTATATGCTAAATGAAACATTTAAAAATCCTCAAACAATGAAGAAAGGGTCTTTGTCCTAAAATAAGTTACCTGGAAACCCGACATCACGGAAACTCTTGACAGGCTTTGGAACATCAAGGCCCTCAACAGTAATTTCCCTTTGCAGCCGATACTCCTCAACCTCCCTGTCTGACATTTCTGCCACTGCTGGTGACTCAACATAGAAGTTCTTCTCAAAAGGAGTCAACCCATCCAAATCCAACTTCCTTGGTGACTCTACAACTTCATAACTATTTCTGCTCGATGAGGACCGAACTGAGCCACCATAGCCCGTGGACGCACCAAAACCCGAATCACTAAAGGAATATATTTGTAGAGAATTGATCAGTACTTGATATTAACTCAACATACGGGCATATTTATATAAAATTCAATATAAGAAAGAAGTATCAAAACAAAGCAGTTTACAAAAATGGGTTGTTCAACAAAAATATACACAATGGAAAGAGAGCAAATGCAGAATCATTGAACAAAACCTAAAGTTCACAAAACTAGCCAATGATTGTTAATGAGCCACTGACTAAACACTAGATTTAGACAAACTCTAATAAGAACTAAGATAAAGCAAAACAGTGAGCCTTAATTCTGGGCCTCATTGAAAGAGCCACAAGAAGCAGAATCACTAAGTAAACTTAAAACTCCACACTAAAACAAAAACCTCAATTTCAACAAATATTATGTAAAACAAGTCAAACACACATAACAGAGAGAGATAATAAATGGGCAAACTTCAAATTCAAAATAAAATCAAATTAGGCAAAAAGGAATGAAACCCAGATATGAATTTACATACATAAACATATGAATGTGTGTGCTTTTGTGTCTGTTAGAGATATACGCAGTACAGGGGCAAAATTTAAGTTCACATGTAATGAAATTAGATACAAATGAATGAAACCCACATGGGAATTTAAGCAAAGCAACACATAAACACAGTTACATATACAAGTTTGTGTCTGTGTCTGTGTGTGAGAGAGAGAGAGAGAGCGAGAGAGAGAGATATGGGGTTGGTGAGCGTTACCTTCTGCGGTCACGGTAGGAGGAGGGGTCACCGGAGCGGCTGTCATAGCGGCTCATGATGTGTGGGGATGGTGATACTGCCGGTGAGGTTATCAGGAAAAGGGGTTTTAGAAGAAAGAAGAAGAAGAGAGTAGAGGGAGAGAGACAGAGAGAGTTGCGTTGGATGATAGAGTTACGCTTTTGTGTATCTTGCGGCTGAAACCTCCAATAATGACATGCCATGTGTGAGTGGGACTCACATCCACCGTCACATATTAAAAATAAAAATTTTAAAAGTAATAGTAATTTAAGGTAGGTAACTAGTTTTCAATGAAACTCTTTAAACTACTCATTTTAAAAATTTAATTGTTAGGTTATATGTTTTTTAGATCCTTAACACATATGTCAATTTTCATTTAAATTGAATGTTATTTACTATTTGATCCATAAACTTATTTTTTTATATAAAATTTTATACCACAAAAACTTAAAGTTTGAACATTTAATTAGTAACATAACTATGTATAATAAGAATATGTAATTCAATAGTTAAATTTTTAAATTTTACATTCAGTAAAATTATATAAGCGTAGTTTTTACCTTTGTTTAGGTCAAAAAATTTGTGTCCATGTAGTTTATCATTAAGTCTATATATAAATTATAATTTTTTAAAATGGTAAATACATAAATTGTGTTGGTGATTGGTCTATACAGTAAAAAAAAATATTAATATTAATTTACCGCATTAGTCATTTTGGAAAAAAGAGAAATACCAATAGATGTCTTTAGGGTAATGATTAACAATTCATTTATATAAAATTTTTATAGAAAAAGAAAAAAAGACAATTAATATTTTGATAACTTTTTTCATTTTCTATAAAAATTATGTCAAAACGTTTTTAAAATATATTATTAATCATTGTCTTCAGTGCATTCGTTAGCGTGACCCTTGAAAAAATATATATATTAAAAAATGGTTGTGTATGTGATATTACTCATAATTTATAAAGATTTATACCTTTTGTAAGAATTTATCAACTCCTTGTCGTCTAAACCCCATAATTATCGATTGCTAAAGAGGTATAAAGTATAAACTGCTATGATCACGTACAATGATACAAAATTTAGGAAGACTTTTTTTTTTTTGTTGCTCAATGGGTATAAGCTGCTATGGCTACCGTGAAATTACATGGTAGGAACAACCATGTTGATGTTTTGGCAATGTGAAAATGTTCTAAAATAGCAAGTATTATATCCCAATTCCCAAAGGAAGTCACTAATTTGTGTAGCAAGTCCAAGGAACAGTTACTTGGTAACCATAATTGACATTTATTTTTTGCATATTATCCCTTAGCTGTTGAAGGTGTCAATAACAATTGTAAGAGGAAAAAACCAAAGTGTACTGTGTGGGATATACTCCATAATTATGTGTGCTTTGTAAGCCTTGGTGGTTGAATTTGACTGAGGCATATCCTAAGTGAGTGTTTTAATGCAAGAGAGCCATTAATGTCTTTTGCGATTTATGGTAAAGTGATATAAGTTAAAAATGGCTGTAAATTATGTGCTGTGTGCATGTTGCGATTCACCCAACTATTGCTTAATTCATTCATGTGAGTGTTTGAGTTTTTTTTTTTTTTTTTTTTTTAAGAGATGAGTGTTTGAGTTATTGGCTAAGACTAAATGTGCATGTTGCGATTCACCCAACTATTGCTTAATTCATTCATGTGAGTGTTTGAGTTTTTTTTTTTTTTTTTTTTTTAAGAGATGAGTGTTTGAGTTATTGGCTAAGACTAAATAGAGCATATTTAACGCCACCAAAGGCTTAAATTTTGGTGACAAATATGCTCTGTTACATATGAATGATATGATATAATTTAAGTGAATTAGGGTGGGGTGAAATGGTGCGCTGCATAGTTAAGGATTATGACTTTTCTTAGAGTTGTTATGATAATTTCATCACGGAATATAATTTTTGTTTAGTTGTTATATAAATTAACAAATTATATTTTATTATGTTAACAAACATTTAAACAAATATTAACTTATACAATTTAGTGTTTATTTGAATTAGTGATGATGTTTTCTAGGCAACATCAAATAAACTTACTTTATAAACTAATTGGTGTCCTTTTCTTTTTTTGAGTGAAACCAATTAGTATTTTAGCCTTTTTTTTTTTGCTGAAAGAAATATATATATCCACAGAGATAAATACATATAATAATCTATATATATATATATAACCAATTTTTTTTACTTCCAAAAAAAAATCTTTCTAGCTAACCGAAGTGAATAATAAAATAAATTAAGCACATTTTCCTATAAAAAAATAGATAAACAAATTTAAGGACACAAAATTAAATTTTATTTTAACTAACAACGCCATAGTCACACTTACATTAAAATAAAGCATATTTTCAAAATAAAAGATTGAATAAAAAAGTTTTACTAAAATACCCAAAAAAAAAAATCTATAACTTTAGAATAGGCCTTTTATACTTAAATTACAAGCATTTTGTGATTAGAATTTTAAAATTTTATATTTTTCACTAGAAAATTTTATTTCTTAGATGTTAGTAGTTTTTTTTTTTTTTTTTGGTAATAGTATATATATATTGTAATATAGATGTTTTTAGTTAGTATTTAGTCTACTACTTTATTTATTGATGCAAATATAATTTTCTGTAAAATCTGGATACCCATATACTCACTTCCAACTCAGTCTTTAGTCTTATCCCAGAAATTTTCCAAAACACTCAGACAGAATGCAGACACTATCATCAGTGCCTTCACTGAGAGTGAGAGTAGCGGTTAGAGCTTCATGGGACACGCAACCGAGGCTCACATACAACCCCAATGCCCCACGAAAACCCCCCAAAAACCCCAACACCACTCTCAAAGCTAAAACCCCACAACCACAAACACCACCAACTGTCACTTTAACTGTCCCAACCGCTGACCTTCTCAAACGCTCCACAGGAGGTATATTATTACACTCTGTACCAAGTTTTCATTTATTTTAATGGGTTTTTTTTTTTTATAATATATATATATATATATATATTGTAATATAGATGTTTCTAGTTAGTATTTAGTCTACTTCTATATTTATTGGTGCAAATGTAATTTTCTGTAAAATTCTGGATACCCATAATGCTCACTTCCCAGTCAGTCTTTAGTCTTATCCCACAAATTTTCCAAAACACTCAGACAGAATGCAGACACTATCATCAGTGCCTTCTTTGAGAGTGAGAGTAGCGGTTAGAGCTTCATGGGACACGCTACCGAGGCTCACATACAACCCCAATGCCCCACGAAAACCCCCTAAAAACCCCAACACCACTCTCAAAGCTAAAACCCCACAACCACAGACACCACCAACTGTCACTTTAACTGTCCCAACTGCTGACCTTCTCAAACGCTCCACAGGAGGTATATTATTACACTCTGTACCAAGTTTTCATGTATTTTAATGGGTTTTTTGTTGCATGTGCTCTGCTTGGTTGGTTGCTGAGAAAGTTGGAGTTTTTTTTTTTTTTTTTTTGGTTCTGTGGGATGGAAATTTAAGTCTATTAGAGCAAGTTGTTTGTATGGAATTCTGGGTTTTATTGGGTTTTAGGAATTTTGTTTGGTTAGTAAGAAACCAGAGGAAAGTGAATGAGAAGTTGGGTGGTTTTGGAGAAACCCCATGAAATTGAAAATCCAAGAAAGTTCTTTGTTTTGTTTATTCCATTGTTCTTTCCAAAAATTGAATATTTTGGAAATGAAAGTTTATTTAACTTTTGTTATTCACATTTTCTTTAAGGGGTATCTGTTTTGTTTGTGCTCTCTATTTGGTTAATGAGAGAAGTGAGGGTTGCTGTTTTTGGTTTTGTGGAAAATGGGGAACTCAATTCCAAGCAAATTTATTGTATGGAGTTTTGTTGTGGTGGCCCTGGTGGGTGCTAAGAATGTTGTTTGGTTGGTAAGAAACCAGAGGAAATATGCATTCCCTCTATGTGGTTTTGTGCTCTATTTGGTTACTGAGAGAAGTGAGGGCTGCTGTTTTTGGTTTTGTGGAAAATGGGAAATTCAATTCCAAGCAAATATATTGTATGGAGTTTTGTTGTGGTGGCCCTGGTGGGTGCTAAGAATGTTGTTTTGTTTGTAAGAAACCAGAGGAAATATGCATTCCCAAAAAAACCAAACCAGAAGAGATGAAATGAAAATTTGGTGGTTTTGGCGAAGTCCTATGTAATAAAAAATATTAAGAAATTTCTTCCATTATTTTAATTCAAATTTTTTCCTACTAAAAATGAAGTTTTTTGAAGTTTGAAACTGTTTTTATTTTTTTATATTAATGGCAATTTCTAGAAAAGAAAAAAAAAAAAAAACAATTGAACTGGTTTTCTAAGTAACAATAGATTTCTTTGTATTTGATATGTTTTCTCATGAAATGAACTAAGCGTTGTTGTAATGGTTTATTTATTTAAAAAAAATTATTGGAATTCTGATTTGTAGAAGAAAAAGTGGAACCAGATGAATTTTATTTGGGTTACGAGCGATGGTTGCCAAGTCCTCCAAAAGTGCAGAAGCCTCGATCTGTGTTCAATGCAGCATCATTAGCATATATCGGTGATTGCATCTATGAGGTTTGTTTATGACTCAAGTTATGTAGCACCATACTCCACTAGTGAACAACTATAAGTGGACGAGTGGTTACACATGCTCAATGTTGAAGTAGGTCTTTAGAAATGTGTGTTATGAGGAACTGCATGGTGCACAAAGACTGTTGATGACATGAGCTAACAACCATTTGCTGTTGTAGAAAATAATTTAAAGGCACATTTAATGAAAATGTTACCTGGAATGGAATTTTGACTTGACTACATCTATAGAACCTTACTGCTATGACTTATTGCAGATTGTTGGTAAATAATACTTTACCTATGAAAGCCTAGTCAGTAATGGCAACAGACTTTTACACTTTCAGCTCAATGTAAGCTTACAGAAAAATACCTTTCTCTTTGTCCTCCAAATTCTGAACAAACTGTGTGTATGTCTTTTTTGATCAGTTCAAACTGTGTGTATGTTAAAGCAAATGATGTAGAATTGTAGATATATAGTTATATAACATGAATGATAAATATGTGAAGAAGCATAGGAACGATGTTGTGCAAAGGGCTTCAGCGGAGGTGGGATATAGAACCACACATCAGTAGATGCATGATAAGGAATTCAACTGGAGGAATTTATGATATATATTTACCTTGGGAAGTATAGATTGCAATCTTAAAGATATGCGGGCAATTTGATGCCTGTGTAACAACTCATCAATGTAAGGGGTCTTAGAGATATATGGTTGAAACCTTCTTGCGAAAGCATATGTTGTCTGGGATTGCTTCTATATCTAAATACATAACAATTAGGTTCCTAGTTTAAAATATAATTACTAGCACGATCATTTGTCTAAGGAAACTTAATCTTCCTACATGTCTTACTTCCAATATTTCTGAAAATATGCAGCTATATGCTCGCAGGCACTTTTTGTTCCCTCCTTTGAATATTGAAGAATTCAATGATCGAGTGACAGCAGTTGTACGTTGCGAAGCACAAGTATGAATTTTTCCTGCATCATCTGGACATTTGAGTTAATCAATCATTATCATGGGCTCATGGTGTTAGGAGGACTTTGTTCCATATGTTGTCATTGTTGTGATTGAGTTTTTTTTTATGTAATTGTTACTTATTTTAAAGACCTTTCTGTGCTGAAGATGATATTGCTGTGTTATGCAGTACTTTGTATCTTCATGGCACACTTTTACTGATATCTTTATTTTATTTTTTATGGGAGTGATATCTTTTTTATTATATAGGTGTGTAGGGCTGTTTCCTTAGTCTAGAATCTTCTTGGATGGTTGTCAATTAAGGAAGTACAAAGAATATGACTTTAGATGGAATAGAATGGAGGAAAAAGAATACATGTAACCGACCTTAACTAATCTGTTGAGAATTCGTAGCCGAACCCGAAATTTTTGGGACTAAGGCTTTGATGTTGTTGTTGTTGTTGTAAGCTCTGCCTTTTCTTTGTTAGATGAAAATGGATAATTTTTTTTTCTTAACATTTGTGTTTTTTTGCATTTCAGGATGCATTGCTCCAGAAGCTTCTTAATGATAATTACTTATCAGAAGAAGAAAGGTACCAGAAGAGTTTATAGTCCTCTTAAATCTTAATATTTATCTACTTTTGTCTCTATGAATCTTCATCTTGTAAAGAATCATGAAATGCAAAAACTTCTTTTATATGCCTTTTGTTCTCTGTGTGGAGGGCTGGCTGGAAGCATAAAAAAAAATAGCTAATAGGGCTCTTTATCTCAATTAGTGAGCTTGCAATCCTTGATTTTAATAATCAAGCATTGGGAGCCATCTTCAGTTTGAAAATTTTACTCATTTCCCAATGCCATGTAGAAGAAACGTCCTTTTCACGTGTTTGGTCCAATATTCTAGAACTTTTTTACCCTATATGTTGCCACTACATCTTCTTATGTTTGTACAGCTTTGTAAGTGCCTTAAATGGTTTTCAATTTCTGTTCAAGGCTGTACCATTTGAAGGAGAACAGTTGATTCTAGTGAAAATATGGTATGAGGATGCAGGGATGCATTCATGTGAATTTTCAAGGACACAAATATTTGAAACATTAAACATAGAACCTTTGGTAGGTAAATGGTGGGAACAGTTGTGAAGCACAAAAGCACTTTAAGGCACATTAATCAGCCTTTCTAGGTCACATAAAAGGCTATTTGACTGACAAAACTTAGGAATTATTGTGTGCTGAAAAATGACAGCAAAAGCAGTAAGACATCCAATATAGATTTTATTCACTACCCGAGTGTCCCACATCACCAACACCCCACCAGAAGCTCCACAAGAACCTAAGTAAGACCAGTCAACATGTTGGCCACCCCACAAGCTACGAATCACTGCTCTATTAATCAGTCCCATTTTGGTTTCTTGAAGACAAACCATATCCGGCCTCCATCTCCTAATCAAATTCCTTACCCTGAGCCTTTTATCCTGCTCATTCAACCCTCTAACGTTCCAGGAAATAATCTTCACATTCATTGATAAGGCACAACAGCCCGCTCAGAACTTGCACTCCTTGCTTTTTTTGAATCATACTCCACATTCAACGATGACAACAAATTCTTCAACTCCCGTTGACCTTTTTGGCCTGACTTGACCACCTTCATTTGATCACCCACCCCCTGTTTTTGTTTATCTTTTTTTCTGGCCTCAATGGCTAGTAACAATCCTGTAATCTGCTCCTCAAAACCTTCCAGCGAAGTACCCACAGATTTCTTGAAAGCCTTTATCCTATTGGTTACCCATTGTGATAGTTGACATTTATCCACACTCTCCTTACTCCCAATCTCCTTCACAGGACTCATCACCATCTCAGACGGACCTTCAGTGGCCAAAGGTACCACGACTAAAGGCTCATCACCAACCTCACAAGACCTCAACCTTCCACCAAAATCCCACAGTTCACTCTCTGATCCAAGAACCACAGACAAAGAATCTACTAACCCCTCACCCTCGTCTGCCCAACTAACCCTCTGCCCTTCAGTAATACAAGATTCATTACCTGGTACATACTCACCCTCCAAACTTGAGCAAACTGACATATTGTCTGGAGAACGATATAGTGACAATGGGAGCACTAATTGCCTGCCATCACGCAATTGTAATATCCAGTCTTTAGAATTACCCCAAGACTTATCCAAATCACCGACCAAATCCTTTATAGTTGGGCCAGGTACTTGAGGTCCCTCAAAAACAGAAGTACCTGATCCTTCCGAGCCCACAAAATCCTCATCCCCATCCTCCGATGCCACTGAACAAGGCAAAGACACCATCTCCGAAACTTTCTGGTCAGCAAGAGTCAAAACCGGTTCCGATATGGTGGCCGATGAGACCACCGGCACCAACCTCGGCCCATTCAGATCACTGATCGGCGGTATCTGAACATGGGGGGGTTGGGCCACCACCGCTGGTCCTGTCGACGCAGTGGGTGGCTGAGCTAGTGCCGTCGTGCTGTCCTCTCCGGCATGACCCACCACTTCTGACGCAGCTAAGGCAGAAAACGTGTCCATCGGAACCTTCGGCAACTTCGCAAGGTGCTCCGATGTGGTGGGTATGCTCCCTGAACTCGCAACGTCCTTCGTGGCAATGTTCTCGCTCCCACCTGAACTTGGTTTAGAAAACCCAGTCTGGTAAGAAGTCTCCAGAGGCCTTGGTCCTCTAAAGGAACTCTCTCCAGCCTCAAAAATAAATGGGCTTGACATACCCAGGCCCAAAATGGGTTTTTTATTACCTAACAAGGCTTGGGCATTCTGCTTGACTAGGCCCAGACCCACGTTTTTATCAGCCTCACTTATCACCCATTTGCCAGCCTTTTTACCACCCTTAACAATATCCCAAGATACCCGTCTCTTTCCATATTCATCCACATACACAGTCAGCCCTCTCCCAAGCCAACGTGCCTTCCTCCGATCACTCAACTTTCCAAACTCAGCCATATTTGAATTCAAATTAGTCTTCAAAGGAATCTTAAATTTATTTCCTACCGAGATTTTCTCCTCAAATTTATTCCTACCGTTAATAACACCTTCTCCACCCTCCCCACCATCCACGGCTGCCTGTGTAAAACTTCCAGCCTGAATTTCAGAAACAACAACTTGTGCTTGAGAATTATCACATGGAATCTCCTCAACATTCTTCACTATACCAGCCTGAACATTCTTCACCATACCAGCCTGGACATGCTTCAACCTTGCCTGCACTGGCGCTTTGGCAGCTTCCACATATGTCCTTGCAGGTTGATATTTTGGGATATGCTTAGGCTTGTACGAAACAAACTTCAATGCTCCCACCGCATATTGAGAAGGTTCCAATATCCTTCTTAATTCAATCCCAAAAGTTCTCCATCCTTCTTGTAGTTTTCCGGCAGGAATAATGATAGTTCGCCGTAACCCACCTACCTTAAGCTCTGTCATTGATAAATATTGCCCAAACGAGTTGGACCCCCGTTGCAACGTGTAAGCAGTATCACCATCCCTGAAGGTGAAGAACTGCTTCGGACTAACCCCACTCACGGTGTGTTCCAGAGACCGCATTGTCCAAAGAGCTGCACTCTTGCCCATAAAGACTGATTGCATGTGGTATTTTCCCCGTTCAAAAATCTTAAGGGAGAAAAAATTCCCTCCTTCCTCAACCACCAACTGAAACAACTTAGATTCAATAAAGAAACTTCGAAATCCCCCCATACTGGCCCTAGGAGATGCAAACTAAAACAGAATTTGTGGCTAATTCGAGGTAGCCGGGCCTCCTCTACACTGGTGTAAAGCTTCGGCAGGTTTGAATAACATATAAATTGAATAACATCCCTCGGCAGGTTTCCCTTTTTATTTGGACAGCAGTGTGACCAATCTATTTCATCAGAGGAAGAAGGGGAATTGCCCCAGCCACATGTCATTGTGCCTTTCCACCAAGACTGACTCTAGCCTGCCCAAATGCATAGTGCCATTGTACCCTCAGTCCAGTTTTGCTGCCGTACCTCTCTAGCTAGCTAGCAGTCTGATGCCCAGCTCTAGCATCAAATGGACATCCCTTTCTTGGTCTGTCTTCAATCTCTCTCCTCTCAATCTAACCACTTGGCCATTGATGGAGAGAAGAAAAGTGAATGTAGGAAGTGAAGAAGGTGAATCAGCTGTGGACATTCAACCAAATGTGTCTTTGGGATCAGCAATAATTGAGCATTGTGGCCATCATGGGGAGGGGGGAAAAGGAGAGCCTTAGCCCTTAGAATCAGATTTTAAACTGGCACAACGCTGCTGGATGCTTCTGGTCAATTAGAAGGCGTAGGAAACTCCTCTATTGTGTTGCATTTCCTCTGCTGACTTAGGTGTGTAGCTGCAGCCTCTTGATCCATCATACTGGAGCAATCCGAGAAGAACAACTAGGATTATGTTCCATCCTTTCTACAAGAGAACTACTAAAGACAGACTACCAGGAGTGGGAGTAAAGTTCCGGCCCATAACCCAAACTCCTTTGATATTGCACTTACTACCAAAGACTCAGATTCTTGTTGAGGTCAAGGAATTGAAAACGAGGAGGATTTGGGTTCTCCTGTGGAAGATGAAAATAAGTAGGAACTGAATGAATGAACAAGTTAGGCATTTTGTAGTAGTTAGACTTAGAATTAAGGAGATCATGTAATGCTGAAGTGTCTTGTGGCTTAAGGAGACATGAATACCTTGATATATGAGTCACCCCCAGTGAGAATTATATATGGAATTCTTCTAGATAATCTGTTTACAAATGCATCTTTCAACACCAAAAATCTACTTACATAAGCAAGTAGATAGTTCTTAACTCATTTTTGAAAACGAGGAGGATTTGGGTTCTCCTGTGGAAGATGAAAATAAGTAGGAACTGAATGAATGAACAAGTTAGGCATTTTGTAGTAGTTAGACTTAGAATTAAGGAGATCATGTAATGCTGAAGTGTCTTGTGGCTTAAGGAGACATGAATACCTTGATATATGAGTCACCCCCAGTGAGAATTATATATGGAATTCTTCTAGATAATCTGTTTACAAATGCATCTTTCAACACCAAAAATCTACTTACATAAGCAAGTAGATAGTTCTTAACTCATTTAGATGATTCTTAAGGAATATATTTTACCTAGAGACATGATTGATTGAAGTAAACTTTCAAAGACTTGGGTTATGCCAAAAACGGTGACTCAGATTTTTTAATTTTAGCAAGGGAAATTCCATCATCATGGAAGTGCTAAATATTGAAGGTGGTTCCATTGTATGTTATGTGAGCAATCTGGTGTGAGTGTAATAGCATAATGTTTGAAGGGGTCGAGCATCAGAATCACGTTATCAAAAATCTGTGGTCAGACAGATGTTTGTACAAATGGATGACTGCTTTTGGCTGTTTTCCTTCTGGTCATTTTATAGACTCTTTGAACTTGAGGTTGTAATCCTTCTGGTGTAGTTTGCTATGTGTATTATGCATTCAAACTGCTACCTTTTTCTTATTAAAATTATTTTACTTGTAAAAAAGAAGTGAATCAAGGCTTTTAAGCTCAATGGTTTCGCTTCTGATTTGAGTTCATCAGAAGCAATTAAAAGGGTTTTCATCACTACCTCATAAAGTTAGTGTGCATCTTATGCAAGCTTCAAGTGATTTGCGTGTAATATTTAGATTGTAATTCAACTACTTATGCATTGTTCCTCTTTAAAATTCAATTAGAAACATCTCCAAAGCTGTTCCAGCACCTACTAATTACAAGGACTTCATTAATTAGTACAAGGTTCAATAGAGTTGTTGGACAAATGCCTTTAAGGGGGTTCCGCAGTATTGAACAAGTAAGGTGTGGCCATGAGTAACTTAGATCTGTTATCAATAGAACAAAAATAGCAGCAAATTGTGTGGAAGGTGAATAGGCATTCAAAAATAGGAGTGAATCTCATTACCAGCAAACCACCCATATTGGCGTATTTGTTCTGCCATAAGAATGTTTGTACATGTTCTGTCCCTTTGTATAATTTTTCTAATAGAAGAGATATCTGCTTAAAGCTCTTATGAATTTACCAATAAAACTTTTCAGGCAGATTCTTTGTGTGCAGAAGTTGCAATTATAACCCATGGTATTTATGATTTATATTGCAGGAATGTTCTTCGCTGGGGAAAGAACATTGGTTCAGCTAAAACACGTACAAAAAAACGTGCTGGTGCAGCAGTTTATAATAGAGCATCTTCACTAGAGACATTAGTACGTTCAATGCTCCTTTGTGTTCTTCATGTGATGTTGATCTCTGTTAAACTGCACATTCATTTATCCTGGGCTCTATTATATATAAACTTGCCAGTTCAAAGAGGAAGCTGACAATTAACATGTTTTCACCATGAAAACTTTTGTCCAAATATATCTATTAGTAGCGTATTAGATTTTTATTCTCACTCCACACAACTTTGTTAATGAACCCTGATGTCGTCTTTTCTTCTCAGAGTGAGCAGAAAGGCAAGCATTTTCATATTTATTTGAAAAGAAAAAAGCACATATGAGCCAATGAACTTTAGCTCAATTGGCACCTCCTTTCCTGGCAACTGCTAGGTGGAGGTTGAGGTTGAGGTCATGGGTTCAAGACTCACTAAATGCGTGTGTAAATTACCCAAAAAAAGGCACATATGACCATGTGAGTATGTTTTGAGTTCTAATGTAATACAATCTGTTATCTCAGTGAACTTTGACCTTCAGCAGTCCAGCATGGTATTCTATAGACATTTACTTGTTTAATTGATTTATATTGTCCAACTCGTATGTATGATATCCTTATAGGAAGTCATGAATCATGATTTAGGAAGTTGATTTTTACTTCTTAACACAAACTTTTGGACTGCACATTTTGTAGGTTGGTTATCTGTACCTAACAAATGTGAAGCGCTTAGAAGAAATCATGCTAAAGTTGGGATTCTCAATTGATTCTTCTAAGCAGTTGGTTTTGGAGGAAGCAAAGAGCAAGTAAAATAGTTAGGTACAGAGCTCAATTTTTTTTTTTTTTTGGTTAATAGTGGAAAATATATTGTATCCTTCTTATATTTTGGTACTTCTTTTGCACCATACTGCTAACCTCCAGTTGTTTGATTTGTACATACTGACGCAAGACAAACCAAAACAATACGATAGGAAAATTGAAGAATAGGAAGAGAAACATACAGAAGCTAGGAGTCATCATCTAGGCCTTCTTAGAGTCAGCACCAAGCAAAAGAAAACCTCTCAGAGTCGGCACCTAGGGCTGGCTGGAGTCAGCACCACCAATTAGAACAATTTCAGTAGAAATTTTATTCAAAACAAACCCCCTCAACATGAGTACAATACTTTGCTTATATGGACGACTAAATCCTTTTTTTTGATAGGTAATAAGTATATTATTAAACAAACTTTAACACTAACGAAAGCAAATACAAGGTGTTCATGATGGTGAACACAAGGAAAAGCAACAAACAAACAAAACATCATCAAACAAGAAGAAAAACTTAAAGTGCACAACTAAGAGAAGAAATAAATTCTAAGATAGTAACAATCCGATAAGCCCCAACTCTTAGACCAATCAAATAAGGTCTTCTGGCATAGAGCTTGTAATTGAACCAAAGATTTCTCAGTATCCTCAAAAGAGCGCCGGTTTCCTTCCGTCCAAACAATCCACATCAAACAGCCAGGAACCATATTTCATATTTTTGAATGAAATTTTCCCAGCCAATTGCGCCAACAATACACCAAACTTTCCACAGAGGCTGGCATAACCCATTGGATCCCAAAAATCTGATACATGTAAACCCACAGTGAGTGAGCTAAAGGACAATGTAGGAGGAGATGATCCACAGTTTCCTCATTACGATGGCACATACAACACCAATTCACCAAAATGCGCCCCCTAAGCATAAGATTATCCAATGTAAGGATCTACCCATGAACCGCTGTCCACACAAAAAATGCAACCCTATTAGGAATCTTAACTCTCCAAACACCCTTCCATGGAAAATTGGGGGCCGATGCACCTCGAATATTATTGTAATATGACCGAGTATCAAATTGCCATTCCCATTAAGACACCAATGAGAAGTGTCACTCCCAACACCCCTAGGGATCCAAGATTGAATGAACTCAAGGAAAGAGAAGGCAGCCTCTAACTCCCTTTCATGAAAACCCCTGTAAAATCTCACATTCCAAAATCTATCATTTCCACCCTCCCGATAGCATAATACATTAGAAATGCAAGCATCCTTCTCATTAGAACACGCATACAACTAAGGATAGAGCATTTTAAGTATGTTCTCTCCAACCCACTTATCATGCCAAAAAAGCCATCACCCACCACTAGGGCCACATGTTTGGAGAAACTCTCCCATCCATCATGAATACCACGCCACAGACCACATCCGTGGGTCCTTCTACATGCTTTAGTAGTCCACCCCCCTTGACTCTCTCCATATTTAGTTGCAATAACCCTCCTCCAAAGATGAGTGCCTTCTCTACCAAACCTCCATAACCATTTCCCTAACAGGGCTTTATTAAAGTGCACTAACTTCCTGATCCCCAAACCACCCAAATCTAATGGTAAACACACCTTCTCCCAAGCCACCAAAGGATACTTGAAACATCTAGGGCCACATGTTTGGAGAAACTCTCCCATCCATCATGAATACCACGCCACAGACCACATCCGTGGGTCCTTCTACATGCTTTAGTAGTCCACCCCCCTTGACTCTCTCCATATTTAGTTGCAATAACCCTCCTCCAAAGATGAGTGCCTTCTCTACCAAACCTCCATAACCATTTCCCTAACAGGGCTTTATTAAAGTGCACTAACTTCCTGATCCCCAAACCACCCAAATCTAATGGTAAACACACCTTCTCCCAAGCCACCAAAGGATACTTGAAACATTCCTCTGAAGATCCCCATAAAAAATTTCTCTGAATACGCTCCAACCTATCAGCCATAGCTACAGGGATGACAAATAAGGATAGATAGTACGTAGGAAGGCTAGAAAGAGTACTCTTCAACAGAGTAAGTCTACCCCCCTTTGATAAATAAAGACGCTTCCAACCTGAGAGTTTCTTCACCATCCTCTCCAAGATAGGATTCCAGACAGATGCTGTTTTATATGGAGTACCCAACGGCATTCCCAAGTATTTCATAGGCAAGCTACCCACCCTACATCGAAGAATGGCAGCCAAAGCATCTATATTTGCAACCTCCCCAACGGGAACAATCTCACTCTTCCCCGCATTTACTTTCAAACCAGTAACTGCTTGGAAGCAAGTCAAAGCCAGCCTAATAGACATCAACTGACATAGTAAATCCTAATCCCAACTAACATAGTAAACCCTAATTATTTTTAAACTACAATAATTCCCTTGACTTTAAAGAGAAATTCTAATAAAACTAATTAAATACCAGGACCTAAAATAAAATATAATTGAATCTAAAAATAATTTAAATTAAATTAAAATAAATCTTTCCTTGTGCTTCCTGCATCACATACTCCTATATAGTAGCTATCTCTTTTGGGTTTATAATGTTTATATATCCATTATTTTCTCCTGATTTACAGCTGGCCTCATGTTTTTCATTTTCTTTTCTTGTTTTGCTTTGCTGTTTTTCTTATTGTATACTCCCTGTATGCACTTTTTTTATTTTTTAATAAACTATCCTGATGCCATTTCCTTGTATTGTTGAACCTTAAGCTGTCCTTGTGTCATAGTTAGAGGTATAGAGTATAGGCAATGAATATACGGAATGTTCTTATGAAATTATGATTGTTGCATTAGGCAATTCAACTAAAATCAATAACTATTATCTTGAATAAAATCAATTCCTTTTTGTTTTGATATATGCAGTTATGATTAAACTTCCATTTGTGATAAAGTATGGCTTGCTTACGCAAACATGTAGATCAGCTGAGTGTCTGCCACAACAAATATGGGGCTTTTTTGCATTATATCTTTCTTTTTTCTTCCTCTTTTGTCTACAATTATAGAGGATAAATTTTGAAAGTGTCCTTTTATATGGTCTGTAAAGAGAAGCGACTCTTGAAAATGTTTCCCAACACCTTTTTTGGGACATTGTGAAAGTCATTAGTAGATGTTTTGCGAATCAAGATGCTTCAGTGGCAGGTTAACCCTCTTCTTCAATCTTGGTAACTGGTGATAAGGGTTTTTTTGGAGGTTTTTTAATATTGTGTTTTAACTTACAAAAGCTTTCGTGCACATCATTGCACATATATCCTCATAAGCAGTGTTGTTTTTTGTTACTTACCATAGTACAATACTGCATTATCTATTTAAAGTTTATGTTTGTGAGGAGCTGCAAAACTACATTAAATGGAATTTGCACTGTGTTCCTATAAGGTGGACCATGTTTAAGTAATTTCTGAGAATTTGCATGTGTTATTACTCATGGCTGTTCTATTCCATCAGTCTTGTGTTTTCTCTTTCAGGTGGTCAATAGTTCTCCAATTCACTAATCTTCGAACTTTTTTCCTTTCCGGGTCCAGGCCAGCCAGGAGTATATGTACTTGAAGATGGCATTGAAGCCAGGCTTACATGGAATGTTGAGAGACCCCATTTTGTGTCTTTACATCTGGTGAAGAGGGTCAGATAAAATATTAGTTTGTTTGGAGCTAGAACCTGTTTGTAACCAGCAAAATTGCTTTCTCTGTGTACAATTTTATCTAAATAAAAGCGCTTAATTTCTCATATTACATGAAGTGTTGTTAATGCATTCATGCCAAAATTTATTGGAATTACTAATTGCATTTGTCACAGTTGAAAACTCAAGTTGAATAGGTAATACAATAGAAATTCTAATAAAACTAATTAAATACCAGGACCTAAAATAAAATATAATTGAATCTAAAAATAATTTAAATTAAATTAAAATAAATCTTTCCTTGTGCTTCCTGCATCACATACTCCTATATAGTAGCTATCTCTTTTGGGTTTATAATGTTTATGTATCCATTTTTTTCTCCTGATTTACAACTGGCCTCATGTTTTTCATTTTCTTTTCTTGTTTTGCTTTGCTGTTTTTCTTATTGTATACTCCCTGTATACACTTTTTTTATTTTTAATAAACTATCCTGATGCCATTTCCTTGTACTGTTGAACCTTAAGCTGTCCTTGTGTCATAGTTAGAGGTATAGAGTATAGACAATGAATATACAGAATGTTCTTATGAAATTATGATTGTTGCATTAGGGAATTCAACTAAAATCAATAACTATTATCTTGAATAAAATCAATTCCTTTTTGTTTTGATATATGCAGTTATGATTAAACTTCCATTTGTGATAAAGTATGGCTTGCTTACGCAAACATGTAGATCAGCTGAGTGTCTGACACAACAAATATGGGGCTTTTTTGCATTATATCTTTCTTTTTTTCTTCCTCTTTTGTCTACAATTATAGAGGATAAATTTTGAAAGTGTCCTTTTATATGGTCTGTAAAGAGAAGCAACTCTTGAAAATGTCTCCCAACATTGTGAAAGTCATTAGTAGATGTTTTGCGAATCAAGATGCTTCAGTGGCAGGTTAACCCTCTTCTTCAATCTTGGTAACTGGTGATAAGGGTTTTTTTGGAGGTTTTTTAATATTGTGTTTTAACTTACAAAAGCTTTCGTGCACATCATTGCACATATATCCTCATAAGCAGTGTTGTTATTTGTTACTTACCATAGTACAATTCTGCATTATCTATTTAAAGTTTATGTTTGTGAGGAGCTGCAAAACTACATTAAATGGAATTTGCACTGTGTTCCTATAAGGTGGATCATGTTTAAGGAATTTCTGAGAATTTGCATGTGTTATTACTCATGGCTGTTCTATTCCATCAGTCTTGTGTTTTCTTTTTCAGGTGGTCAATAGTTCTCCAATTCACTAATTTTCGAACTTTTTTCCTTTCTGGGTTCAGGCCAGCCAGGAGTATATGTACTTGAAGATGGCATTGAAGCCAGGCTTACATGGAATGTTGAGAGACCCCATTTTGTGTCTTTACATCTGGTGAAGAGGGTCAGATAAAATATTAGTTTGTTTGGAGCTAGAACCTGTTTGTAACCAGCAAAATTGCTTTCTCTGTGTACAATTTTATCTAAATAAAAGCGCTTAATTTCTCATATTACATGAAGTGTTGTTAATGCATTCATGCCAAAATTTATTGGAATTACTAATTGCATTTGTCACAGTTGAAAACTCAAGTTGAATAGGTAATACAATTTTACTAATGCCAACCCTCTAGGATGTTATTGCAATATTTTTGTATGAACCCTTTGACATCCAATTTGCAAGAAGCTGATTTTGGCTTTTGACTGGGAATCAATTATACTTAGTTTCGCTACTGATTTACCACCAAGGTCCTTAAACTTGGTTTTTCTCTTAGAGAAATAAATAGGGACCTGGAGAACATTTATGTGACAAGAAGTGCAAAAGCTGTATGTGTTACTTTGTTAGCATTAGCATACTGATGGAATAGTAGTGTGCATGCTACATATCTCCTTTATGTTTTTTGGGCTGAGGATATGATATAAATTTTTGGCGAAAATTCAATTTAGTCACTTGACTTCTATTTCAATTTTCAAATTAGATAATTTTTCTTAATTTAGTTCATCACTTCGTCAAAATGAGCCAACTACATGATTTGTTAAATAGCGATTGAATGTTTAAACGATATATTTGGACAAAATGAGAGATTGCATTGACACAAATTAAATCTTAGGAATTAATTTGATAATTAAGGGAAAAATCAAGGGACTAAGTTGAATGTTAGCCTAAATTTTAACTTAAGAGTTCCGCTGCAAAACATTTGGGATTGAGCATATATGGAGTTTATTTCATCTAATCATCTTTCAATGAATGCAATTGGATGGCATCAAAAGCAAATTAATGGCATCTGGACTAATGATAATGATAAAAACGTTGGTGGGTTTTGGTATCATTTTAAATGACAAAGGTGAATTTTAGTTGGAATGGCACAATGTTATCGATCCAATTTGTTATGGACAAGAGCACTATTTGTTACACACGTGTTTTATTTGTTTGTTACACACGTGTTTTATAACTAAAAACGTGAGTTCAACTCACTAAAAAAAAAACTCACATTTTTAGTTATAAAACACGTGTATACACGTGTAATAAGTTTTCGCTTATGCACAATAGCTATTGTCCAAGGTATTATACAAGCAACGATTTTTTACTCGAGTAAATATTTTCGGTATGCGAGTGGGTGGAATGGAAATAGGGCTGCTCAAAGTTAAATCATGTACACTCTTTAAAGTGAACAAAACTAGAATATTTTCCTTAGACACATTTTCTATTTTTGTTAAACTTATGCTCTTGCCTCTTGCAGTCAAACAAAATGAAAGTGGTCCACCCCAATGGTTTGCATGTTGGATTCATCAACTTTGTTTTGACCATTTTTTTTTTTTTTGCCTATGGTTTGCATGTTATCACAATAGAATTTTGAGCAAGGCCGGCCCTAGATATTTTGGGGCCTAAGGCAAGAACTAAAATGGGGCCTTTTTTATACTTATATATTAATTAAATTAATATTTATTCAATATTTTTATATTATAATATATTTCATTTAAAATCTATTTTTCTTACCTTTTGAGTTGCAAATTGACTAATTAAATTTTTGTATTCAAGTTCATCTAACATCTTTCTTGGGACATTGTCGATCTTAGATATAATTTTATTAATTTTAATTTTGAAAAACTTCTTTCTAAAGAAGCTACTGTAACAGGTATTGTTAGTAAAATCCTATAAGCAATACATGTATTTGGAAATGAATCTAATATTTTTATATAATTTAGTATGTCAATTGGAGTGCAATCTTTTATTTGTAAAATTTCTTTTAAAACCTTTAACTCTGAAAATAAATCTAAACCATCAATATCATAATAAATATCATGTTTGAGAAAAGATTCAAGTTTAAGATAGTATTTTTGTAAACTATCATTATCTAGTGATTTCAATTTTTGTAAAATTTCTTGCTCATTTGTGATATTTTCATCTAAATACTGTGTTATATTTTGTTTATTACTAATAACAAATTTATCTATTGATCCTTTTTTAGACTCAATTAATTTTTTTTCTTTTTTTCTTTTTTTAAGCTTTTCATATCCAAATGCATATTTTCTAGTAGACATTTCTAATCAAACAATATATTTATAAAGACTAAAAAAAAAAAAAAAAAAACTTTCTAGTGTAGAGCAAATGAGAAATAAAAAAAAAAAAAAAAAAAAAAAGAAGAAAAAGGAAAAAAAAAAAAGGCAATTGGCTTGGCAGTCCTCACTCCTCAGAGTTTTCAGATCAAATGCGATCGGATGATTTAGATCGGAGGAAGCTTGAGCCAGGCAGCTAGCAACAGTGGAGAGAGAATTAGAGAGGCGGAGAGTAAGAGTTGAGAGAAAAAAGCAGAGCAAGAATAAGAAAGAGAAACGGTAAAAATTTTAGGGATTTGAGGTTTTTTATTTGTTTTGATTATTAATTGTTTTGTGGTTAATTTCTTAAACCGGACTTGTAGTTTATCTGGTTGAATTTTGGTTTGTCTAGAGGATAATGATATTCATTTTTGGACAATTGATTTTATTTAGACCCTTTTTTTTTTTGTGCTACCAATGTTTAACAGGGTATAACAAAAATTTTGTTTTTTGGTCAAAAGGATGTGCTGTATTTTTTTAGATTCATCTAAGGCTGTGTTTGTTTCGTGTAAAACGTTTTTCGGAAGATACATATTTTCCGGAAATGCTATTTTCCGGAAAAGGAAAATATTTTTAAGTGTTTGGTTGAATTATGAAAATTGTTGTGGAAAATTGAGTTCATGTGTTTGGTTCTATTAGGAAAATGCTATTTTCCTACCATTTTTTCACATTGATTCCGGCAACAACAACACAACAACAACGACAACAAATTGATTCCGGCGACAACAACGCAACAACAACAACAACAACAACAACAACAACAACAAATTGATTCCGGCGACAACAACAACAAAAAATTGATTCCGGCGACAACAACAACAATCAAACTTTAAACAAACAAAACTAAGATGGGTCTGGGTCTGGGTCTCGGCGATGGGTCGACGACGACATCTGGGTCGAAGGTCTGGGTCGTTGGTCGAAGGTCGAAGGTGATGGATCGAACGTCTGGGTCGAACGCCTGGGTCTGGGTCGAACACTTTGGGCTTTGGGTTCGTGGGTCGCCGGCAGAGGCAAGCTCGAGCGGAGGCGAGATCGCGCGGCAGAGGCGAGCTCGAGCGGAGGCAATTGAAGGCGATCACCGGCGATCGAAGGCGAGATCGAGCGAAGGCGACGAGCTCGAGCGAAGGCGACACGGTGCTTGGTGTGGATCGGAGCTTAGAGCTTGGAGCTCGTCGGAGAGTAGATCGGAGCTTGGAGCTTGGAGCTTGGAGCTTGTCGGTGTGTGGATCGTCGGTGTGAGCTTGGAGCTTGGAGCTCGTCGGTGTGAGCTTGGAGCTTAGAGAGCAGTTGGTCGAAGAGTGCGTGTGAGAGATGAGAGAGCTGTTTTCCGAAATTTGTTTGAAGTGAAAATGAGAACTTAATTCATTTTCCACCTTCATGTCTCTATTTTACGGTCAAAGGGGAAATGAATTACAGTTGACTGAATTTTACAAACCAACCAAACACACTAATTTTTCGGAAATGCTTTTCCGGAAGTGGTTTGAAGCCAAACCAAACGCAGCCTAAATTTTTTTTTCCCTACCACCCCTTCTTTTCTAAAATTCTAGGGCCCCCTTCCACTTGGGGGCCTTAAGCAATTGCCTAATTGGCCTAGTGGAAGGGTCAGCCCTAATTTTGAGTAGCTAAGAGTCTTATAACTCGATTAATTGTAACCATATTTTTAATAAAAACACCCAAAGTTCAAATTTTTTTCACTCCAACTATTGAATTATCATAAAAGTAGAAATTTGAGTACAACTCGTGCTTTGGCACATTTAGCTGAAGTCTTGGGGGTGTCAACAATTTGGTTTGCCCAAGTGCCTAATGTAATTGAACCTTATGTACTTGCGGATTTAGCAAAATTTCAGCAATGATTACTACTATCTTTACTCAACCCAAAAAAAAAAAAAAACAGTAGAATTTTGAGGTTTAGATATTCATTTATTGATTTTTTTTTTCTTCTTTTATTTTCTTTTATCCTGTCTTTTTGAAAAGAATATTTAAAGTAGAATAATTGCTCAAGTTGACGAAAATTCCATAATCAGTCCATTATTATCTTTATGAACAAGTGTGAAACAAATGCTTGTGGTTTCTACACTTACATCCACAAAGATCCTTAATAGAGAAGTGTGATACACAGAAAATTATAGATAAGGCAATTGGATAAGACAGCCCAAAACAAAAATCTCAGATTAGCAAAACCCTACACACACAATGCTGACTCTTCTATTGGATCATGTAGGACCAGCAAAAGAATTATGGCAATGGCTCTTCTTTAAGGGCCCCTGGTTCATATGTGGCAATCCAATCACAAAGGAAGATAGAACTGAACCTTTTTCTGCAACTCATTTTTTTGCATTACCAAATATCTGGGCTTCATAAACTCAGCCTGACTTTGAGCTAATCCAATGAATTGGGTGACATGAACTTCTGAATCATTATCCCAACCTTTAACAAAATCTTTTTTTTTTCTCTGTGGACATTAGAACCTTTAATAAGATTAAGATATCAAATTCTCAATTGTTTAGTCACTTTTTTCTTCTCAAAAAAAAAATTTAAGA
This sequence comes from Quercus suber, assembly GCF_002906115.3. Classification (NCBI taxonomy): domain Eukaryota; kingdom Viridiplantae; phylum Streptophyta; class Magnoliopsida; order Fagales; family Fagaceae; genus Quercus; species Quercus suber. The sequence continues at coordinate 2,088,769 of NW_027069481.1, forward strand.
TAGCAAAAATGTTTTTTTTTTTGCTTTGATCAAGGTCGCTTATTTTCTGTTTAAAAACATCAAAAATAAAAAGGAAAATGCTAGAGATACAAAGTTTTTTACAAAAAAACTTTACAAACTATTGATGTAGTGAGTGATTATTGATAAATAAAAAAATAATGTTGGTGATGGGTCCAGATGAGAACTAGTAATAAGTTGGCCATAACAACAGTTTGTAAAAATGTTGTAAAATAATTTGTGTCTATAACATTAAAAAGATGCTAGTATGCTACATTATCTATGCAAATTTAAACTTGTGTTCCTTTCCAAATTAGAATTGTAGAAAAAAAATTTAATGATTTTCTCACAATAAATTAACTAGTTCTCTATTTAGATTTTTTGTTTTTTTTTTTTTTAAGAAATGAAAATAACAAAGCTCTCATGCATGCTAGGATGATTAGGCCTATCATTTAATCCCAATAACTAGGCACCAATACTGAAATCTATGGTTTTCAAATGGATAGCTATCACTATGTTGCATGAAAGCAAAAGCATTGTATTGTTTAATAATAGAAGTAGACACTTGTTCTACACAATAAAGATAAGTTTAGTTGTCATACTTATCCTCCAATTAAATGGACCTCATTTAAAGATGTTCATAAAAGATAACTGCCCAGCTGAATTAATTAGTTTCGAAAAATAATAAATAAAAAAATTAAAATTTTTTAAACAAAAATCTCATGTTTATTTTAAAAATTATTTTGGCTTGGATAATTCCTTTATACTATTGAGAAGAAGTATAAAAAATAAAAATAAAAAATGTTTCAAGGGACAAAATTATCTAGTTTGACAATGAAAGGCATGCCCTCTTTTTTTGCCCCTTTCTTCTTGTAAGGTACAAAAGTACCGAAAAGTGTAGGATTGGATTGGGACCAATCAGGGCCAAGAGCTGAATGGTTGGACCCTCTTTACTCCACAAGGACTTAGAATCTCTGATGGCCAAGCCCTTAGCTCAGCTCAACTTATTCTTCAACCTTGTGTTGGAGGTGGGGTACTGCAATATTGTTTTATTTCAGCTTATTGGTGGTTGAGACTTGAGACCATGTTGCTAAATGGTTTTTAACTTATTCTTCAACCTTGTGTTGGAGGTGGGGTACTGCAATATTGTTTTATTTCAGCTTATTGGTGGTTGAGACTTGAGACCATGTTGCTAAATGGTTTTGACATTGATCAAAAGTTCACAATGTTTTGAACGTGGCATGGGATTGGTTGCTAATGACTCCACATCCTGAGCAATAGAAAGGGTAGGAGGGAGTGATGAGAAGAAAGCTGGTCAGTTTGATTAGCATTTATGCAGTTAGTTTAGTCCTAAATTTTGAAGTCCAAAACTTGAAGATGCTTGTTAAATGAGGTATTGATGGTGTGAAACTACTCTGTACCATTGGTTTCCAAAGGCAACTCACTAGTCTCATAAAAACTTAACTAATAGTCTAATACTAAAGGTGTTTTGAGAGTACAACCAACCTATAGAGTACAACCAAAAAGTTGAAAATAAATATTGAACTCAGCTAGAAGAAGCAGAATCTTGTTTCTCATGAGGATTACCTGGTCATTCAGGACTAGTTAGACTAGTAATACTAATAATACTAATCTTTATCATAGGTAACACAAGATATTATGAAAGTGGTTTAAACAAAAATAGTGACAGATTCAAATGAATATTAGTTTGAATAATTCTTTATATGTCAATGTCATTACAGCTAAAGCAATTATTTTGGAGTCAAAATTGGTAAGCAAGTGCTGCTTAGTAGGGAAAGCAATGACTTGGGTTCCTTAGATTTTGAAGAAGATTGGAGAAATTATTTCACACTTGTGGTACTAGTAATTGTGAATCTGATGCATAGGATTCATATGTTGGTTTACTTATATGTGAGAAGAATGAATAATACACCGAATGCACTGAATAATTTCAAAATCGGTGTAAATGTTTCGATTGGTCTAAAAATAGATGGGTCTTAAGTGAGATTTCATATTTTAAAAAGTAGACGTTTTCTTATCATGGATAATAAAAATGATGATTCCAAAGTATATTTTATTACAAATTTGCTGTTACTTTATAAAAAAAAAATTGCACTAAAAAAAAGATGGGCTATATAGGTGAGATTTCAAAATTTGGACCACACATTTGAGTAAAACCAAAGAAACTAATCTGCCATAGCCATACTAACGAGCCTTTTTAAGTTGAGTGGAAGAAAAACTAGCAAAAACTTGATGGAGTCGGAATCAATTAAAACAAAAGAGAAACTGTACACGAAATGGAGTCTGATATATAGAACATTTTTCCTTTCCCACTTTTAGTATATTACTGATTATAATTTAGCCCCACACTATCCTAATTAAAGCAAAGTTCATGCATGCACAACTTTAAAGAGAAATCGTGTAGTAGAAGATAATGACAAGGGAAAACACTTTTTTTGAGTTTGAACAAAAGAATCACTAATTGTTGGTCCCCCAAAAGACAATCTTGGCGTTTAATATAAATTTCTAGCTATCATTTTTGTTGACAAATAATAATTAATTAGTTTGGTGTGGGTCTATATATGTGTCACTAATGTTATTATTATATAATAATGTGGCAAACACCATCAAGTTTATGGCTTATGACCATTTGATTGCCGTGTACAATTGTAAGCATAAGATTTTTTTTTAATTGAATATTTTTTTTTGAGAAGGTTTTTTTAATTGAAATTGAATGCATAAGTTAAGTATTTAACACTGATAATTTGTTATTAGTATGGTTAGAGACCCTTGGACTAACTAGTATGGTTTATTCACTGGCCAAGGGTGCACTTAGACCAGAAATTTGGCAGTCTCTAGTTCAAACCAAATGTTTGTTTAGAGGCCCTTTTAGATATACACCATTGTAAGAGCATCCACAGCAGTGGAGCTAAAAATTTAGCTTTTTAGCTCCACCAAAAGTTACTTTATCTATTATACCTACACACATGCTGCAGCAGTGGATCTATTTTAGCTTTCAACATAATAAAATAATATAAACATCACAATAAAATAATATATCTACTACAATAAAATAAAATATCTACTACAATAAATAACAATCACAACCACCTGTAACCGTCACCGCCACTGCTACAGCCGCCGCCCCTCCGCCCCGCCGCCGCCGCCCTGCCGCCGCCGCCATCAACTCTTCCACCACTGCCACCGTCGCCGCCACCACACGATAGCAAATAATCATCTAATGTTAATAAGTAATTTTTTTAACCCCAAATTATACTTAATACATTTTTATTTTACTAAAACAATTTTTCAATCATCATGATAGCCTATTATCGTCTCAATTGTCTGGAAGTAATCTTGGAACAATGTGAACTATAAAATGCAAGAACTTTATAAAAAAACATATAAATGTCCAAAACTTAAAATACTTAGAATTATAACAATAGATCATGATTATGCATATCAAAACTCAAAATTTTCCTGCACACAGAAAATTCCCAAACTTACATATCCAACAAAATACAATGTCCAATTAAGATGTGCAACAGGACATATCCAATTAAAATTCCCAAACTTACATGATCATGCTCTGTTTCTAGTTTTGTGTAACAGGACATATCCAACAAAATCCACCCAAAACAGAGAACACCATCTTACCAAATCCATATCACAAAATTCATAATCATCATAATCATCAATGAGAAACAGAGCACTTACCAAATCCATATCACAAACATTAATCATCATCATCATATCACAAAATCCATATCACAAACATTAATTATCATTATCATCACTCACACTTACTAAACCATAATCATCATCAATCTACCAAAATAATGTACCAAAATCACCAAGCCAATAATCCAAAACAACAACAAAAAATCATATATCAAAAATAAAAAACAGAGACATCCAGTGGACCAAATCAAAAACTCAACCCGGCGGATCGGCGGAAGATTATACCCAAATCAAAAAACCCAAAGCATCAAAGACCCAAACCCAAAAAACCCAAAGAATGAGAGTGAATGAGACCGGATTTGATAAAATGAAAACAAAAAAAAGAAAAGAAAAAGGAAGCCGGGTTTTACCGGAGTGAGGTGGACGGAAGCTTGAAGCTTGGGGTGGACGGTTGAAGCTTGAAGCTTGAGGTGGACGGAAGCTTGAGGTGGACGGAAGCTTGAGGTGGACCGGAGTGAGCTTGAGGTGGACCGGCCGGCGAATGAGAGGAGAGGAGCCAGCAACGAGAGAGAGAGGCGCTGAGTGTTTGAGCGGCTGTGTTTGTGCAGTGGCTGAGTGAAATGAAGAGAGATGAAGAGAGTGGCTGAACTGAAATGAATAAAAAAAAAGGAGAGGTAGCACGGGCTGGGTGGGCTGGGATTAAAATATATTTTTTTTTTTTAGCTTCAAGCTACAGTACACATCTATTTTTAGATGTGTACTGTAGCAATTCATCTATAAATTATAAGTTTACCTCCACTGCTGCATGAGGTTTTTTGTGTTTGTGAAGCTAAATTTTAGCATTTTAGCATTTTAGCTCCACTGCTGTGGATGCTC
>NW_027069481.1:2098576-2110639 GCF_002906115.3 Quercus suber
ACATAACATCATCAAGAGACCCATGTAAGCAAAATCAAAATATCCTCCAAGACAAGAAATTTAGAACTTCAACTAACTCCAAATGAACCCAATAACAATGGAAAAATTAGATTTACCAACCATCACATGTTATAACTCAAAACCCCTAAATTTCCATCATAAATAAACCTTAGATAGTCATCATTAACACAAACCATAAACCCACTCATCAAATAATTTCACCAATACAAAACCCATACATATAAACACATAAATATTACTTTCAATACTCATAAATCACATGGGTATCATTATTAAATCTTAGATAAAAATAACCTCAAGCAAAAGCATTTAAACCCACCAAAAAGATTAGAAACTTTTACCTCAAATAAAAGATGAAGATTCTTAGAGGTTCTTAAGGATTTTCCCGTGACATTGTCGAAAAAATGATGGTGGAGATGGTGGTATGGATGTACCGGTGGGAGAGGATGAGCAAGATAGAGAGGAGTGTATGAGAGAAAAGAAAAGAAAATAAGAAGAGAGGGATGGTTGGCTAAAGGGAGTAGAGATAATTGTGAGATGAGTGTTGGGGGTTAAATGGGGTAGGTGGGCATATGTGGTCCTAATAAAATCTAACCATTACCCTCTTCTTCTTCGTCTTCTTCTTCTTCTTCTTCTTCTTTTTTTTTTTTTTTTTTTGGTGACTGGGATGTTACAGACATGCTTGGGGATTTGATAACAATCTCGAAGGTTCTTGAAAATGTTGGTCGTCATCATTGGGTAAAAGTCGTTGACAGTCTAAATTACAGGAAGGATGAAGGGACGAGTTCCACCATCCTTTTGACTTCCTAGACCTCTTCCCTTAGACGGTGTTCCCTTGTCATCCTTACCCTCGTCCTCGTTATCCTCTTTCTCACCCTCTTCCTCGTCCTCCCCTTCCACTTCGTCCATTTCTCCCCTTCTCCCTCATCATACTTATCCTCCACATCTCCTTTATCCTTTTTCTTGTTCTCATAACTTAGGGACTGGGTAGACAGCTCCCTTTCTGGGGACGTAGGGGAATCTTCCTCAGGATGATGCCCTGACTAAAAGACTTCATTGTAGCTCACACTCTCACGAATTGACGATAATAGCTCACTCGTTGCTTCCCTGTCTTACATTTATCCACCTATAAGCGATGGAGGTATTGTCTTAGAACCTATCTTGACGAGGTCTTAAAACATAAAAAAGGGGGAAGGGGGGAGGGGGCAGGATGCAAAGGAATAAATCAAAATGAGGAGAAGAAAAACTTACGATAGTAAGCGAACGAATTGAAAGCGACGATCCTTTCGAAGATTGATGATAGTAAGTTGACGGCGACGAAGGAGACAGAACGACAGCTCTCTCTCTCTTATGGCTCGTGAAGATGAAATAAGGAGAAATGGGAGGAGGTGAAGGACTATTTATAGAGGAAGAAGCCATGGTATACAAAGCGATGCTTATGATTAGACGCAAGGCCAACCAGTAAGTGTCAAGTGTTACTTGGCACAATTGACCAAGAGCCGCCTATGTCATTTAATAACACAAGCTCCAATAAAGACCTATTAATGGTCATAAATGCTCATGTACTCCGCGGTCCGTCAGCTAAAATCGACGGGACCACGGAGTAGGGGGTAGCTGATAAGGGTGTTCTTGGAAAGAAGTGAATTCGTACTCACAAGGAGGTCAATGGTTCCCATGGGCCTGTCAGCTTCATATATATATATATATATATACACGGAAGTACGAAAAAGACGATGCCGTAAGCAGACGACCTCAGCTCAATACTCAGCGGCATCTCCATGAAATGATGGGAATCAGGTTGACAGGAATAAAGAGGCAGACGAGAATAAAGAGCTTAACAGGTCCAGCGTGGCCTAGCTTGACCCCCACAAATATCTATACAAGGAAAAATCTTGTATCCCACGACTAACCTTAATCAAGGGAATCCTTATAAGGAAAGGATCCTGCAAAATACATGTATTAATGAGGATTTTCCCTACAAGGAAAAAACCTTTCCCGCCAAGAAATAAAGGTCATCTCTACTCTACTATAAAAACCCTAAAGCCCTCACAAATCAAAGGTACGCATAATTTTAACCCAGCTCTGGCATTCTAAAGTTATAAAAGTTCTCTAACTTAATTTTCAGAGGGTATTTGGCTAGTACTACACTAGTACTTTCTATGAGGTCTTTTTCTTCTTTTTTGTATGCTCTTATCACGGATGCTCTTATTAGTTTCCCTCATCTGTTTCTTTGTTTTTTGAACGAAGTTCATAAGAGTGCCTCCACTAGTCACGCCCTCTTCTTTTCGGTTTTCATTCATCGGATCTTATTACATTTAGGGTTAGAGGATTTCCTTGCTTCTGAGCCTGTTCATATTGTAGCTCCCATAAGTGCCACCTTTTTTAGGCAGAAGGCTGCTCAGTTGAGACTGAGCTCTAAACGCCCTAGGGTTGAGGCTTCTGGTACTGCACCCCCTCCCCCTTCTACTACAGGTACTACTTCTAGTGAGGCGTCTACTGATCTTGTTGATGCTACTGCTTCTGCTGTTCCTCCACCATCTACTTCGAATGATTTTAACATTTAACGTACGTTGGAGATTGTCATGATTGTTTAGGTGGCTCATGGTCAGCTCTTGGTGGACATGCTTGATGAGATCCGTGCTTTGAGAGCTAATTTGGAGCATCTTCGATGTTTGCCTTTACCACCTCCTTTTGATGATGGATTCTGATTTCCCTTTGCATTCCGTCACAAAAAGGGAGAGTATATTTGAGTATTTGTAGAGGAGATTTTTGTTTTAGGGGTTTTTTTTTTTTTTAGTTTTGGAGTTTGTGGAGTTATTTAAATTGTATCTAGGTGCTCCATTGTGCATTTATATATATATATATATATATTTGCTCTTGATGTGTTTTTGATGGGGGAGATACATTGTTTTTGTTTATATGTTTCTTGTTTCACTGCTTATTGGTTTATATTTATGAATTATTCATGATATATGTCTTTATTTTGATTTATGTGAAATCAAGAAGTTAGTTGTGTTTTACTTGTATTTTCCACACATGCGTTTATGCATTTTGTTTAAGTGTTTTAGGAAATATACAGGTTGATTCAGTCGTGCTGCTGTCTACACTTGCAATTGATAGATAATAGCTATGTTGGATTTGTTATAATGGGCATGATTTGTGTAATGGGCTTTTCTTTGTAAACTTTGAGCATTTTAGTTTGTGTTTTGTCATGGGTTGTCAAAGGGGGAGTTTATTAGGTTCTAAGTATTTCGGAACTAATGTATTAAAACTCTAATTTGTATTGTTGGCAAATCATGATCAAAACAGATTTTTAGTCTTGTTTAGACTTGCTTAAAGTGTATGCGTTTTATGTAAAGTTGTAATCGAGTTGCTGTAGAAGTTATAGTGTGATTCTGCTTGGCTCGATCAATCGAGAATTAGACTCGACTGATCGAAACTCGGGCAGAACGTTTTTCTGCAAAATTTTCCAACTCAGCCCTAAGCCCATATGACGTGTAGAGTTTTATGTTTTGCCCTAAGTATAAAAGAGAAAATCCTAACCACGTTTTATAGAGTTCCTTTTGCTCTGTGTGTGAATCTTTTGTAAGATCTAAAAGTTTTTGCCTTCACACATACTTAGGATTGTCAAGAAGGAGAACTCGATTCAAGAACTTGATGATTATTCAGTTGCTGCAATAAAGAGTTTAAAGATATACAAGCGGGAGTGCTTGTACTTGTTGGGAATCCAAGAAAGAAGTAGTCCATGGACTCGAAGCTATCATGGGGTAGTAGTAAGTTTCCTACTCGAGCTAGCAATAGCATGTTAGTGGTCTAAGTCGCTATTGTATAAACTTCAATTCTTTCATAGTAGATTCAGGTTTACCTTAAGGATAGGTAGGTTAAATCATCCCTAAGTTTTTATCGGTTTGGCTTCCTGGGTTATCATATTATTGTGTTCTTTATTTTCCGCACTTTACAATAATATGATGTGTTTGTGTTAACCTAGATCTGAAATTGGACTAAGTAATCAACTTGGCTAATTAACTAGGTTAATCTATTGTGTTTGCTAGAGTCTAAAAACGTACAAAAATAAAAAGAACAAGGAGAGATAGTAAATGTTAATGACGATGAAGAAAATTTTAATGAAAAAATAAGTTTGCAAAATGATAAACATGATGACAGCATTGACTTAGATGGGGTTTATTAGGCAATATGATGAAAATAAAAGTAATATATTATCACTTTTAAATTTAAACCATTTGAAGTGTATATTATAAACACATGCTAGGTTGATTTATTAAGTTAGCTTATTAAATATTATTACATAAGTGATATGAATAAACTAGTCATTAGTTGAATATATTTAAAATTTATAATGAATATACCATTTATATATGTATATCAATAATTTTTTATAAGTATTTGTATATCTTACAATACACGATACATTATATAGAAAAATAAAAAATCGATTCACGATACGATTTATGTTTTGATAACTATACTTGTAACTACTAAACTAGTACAAAAAGAAAAAAAAAAAAAAAAAAAAAAAAAATCATATTGTTGTGATAATGATCTAACAAACTGTACAACTTATAAGAGCATCCACAGCAGTGGAGCTAAAAATTTAGCTTTTTAGCTCCACCAAAAGTTACTTTATCTATTATACCTACACACATGCTGCAGCAGTGGATCTATTTTAGCTTTCAACATAATAAAATAATATAAACATCACAATAAAATAATATATCTACTACAATAAAATAAAATATCTACTACAATAAATAACAATCACAACCACCTGTAACCGTTACCGCCACTGCTACAGCCGCCGCCCCTCCGCCCCGCCGCCGCCGCCCTGCCGCCGCCGCCATCAACTCTTCCACCACTGCCACCGTCGCCGCCACCACACGATAGCAAATAATCATCTAATGTTAATAAGTAATTTTTTTAACCCCAAATTATACTTAATACATTTTTATTTTACTAAAACAATTTTTCAATCATCATGATAGCCTATTATCGTCTCAATTGTCTGGAAGTAATCTTGGAACAATGTGAACTATAAAATGCAAGAACTTTATAAAAAAACATATAAATGTCCAAAACTTAAAATACTTAGAATTATAACAATAGATCATGATTATGCATATCAAAACTCAAAATTTTCCTGCACACAGAAAATTCCCAAACTTACATATCCAACAAAATACAATGTCCAATTAAGATGTGCAACAGGACATATCCAATTAAAATTCCCAAACTTACATGATCATGCTCTGTTTCTAGTTTTGTGTAACAGGACATATCCAACAAAATCCACCCAAAACAGAGAACACCATCTTACCAAATCCATATCACAAAATTCATAATCATCATAATCATCATGAGAAACAGAGCACTTACCAAATCCATATCACAAACATTAATCATCATCATCATATCACAAAATCCATATCACAAACATTAATTATCATTATCATCACTCACACTTACTAAACCATAATCATCATCAATCTACCAAATAATGTACCAAAATCACCAAGCCAATAATCCAAACAACAACAAAAAATCATATATCAAAAATAAAAAACAGAGACATCCAGTGGACCAAATCAAAAACTCAACCCGGCGGATCGGCGGAAGATTATACCCAAATCAAAAAACCCAAAGCATCAAAGACCCAAACCCAAAAAACCCAAAGAATGAGAGTGAATGAGACCGGATTTGATAAAATGAAAACAAAAAAAAGAAAAGAAAAAGGAAGCCGGGTTTTACCGGAGTGAGGTGGACGGAAGCTTGAAGCTTGGGGTGGACGGTTGAAGCTTGAAGCTTGAGGTGGACGGAAGCTTGAGGTGGACGGAAGCTTGAGGTGGACCGGAGTGAGCTTGAGGTGGACCGGCCGGCGAATGAGAGGAGAGGAGCCAGCAACGAGAGAGAGAGGCGCTGAGTGTTTGAGCGGCTGTGTTTGTGCAGTGGCTGAGTGAAATGAAGAGAGATGAAGAGAGTGGCTGAACTGAAATGAATAAAAAAAGGAGAGGTAGCACGGGCTGGGTGGGCTGGGATTAAAATATATTTTTTTTTTTTAGCTTCAAGCTACAGTACACATCTATTTTTAGATGTGTACTGTAGCAATTCATCTATAAATTATAAGTTTACCTCCACTGCTGCATGAGGTTTTTTGTGTTTGTGAAGCTAAATTTTAGCATTTTAGCATTTTAGCTCCACTGCTGTGGATGCTCTAAGTTTCTTTAAAAAACCTCCTTCCCTCTCTCCGCGTGTGTGTTAAAAATACTTAGTATTCTAAAAAAAATGTTTGTTTAATGCAAAAAGTAACATTAGACAAATGAAGTTTTGCTCATAAGTATTACATTTTCAAAATAATATTACTTGGTTATTATTATTTTTTTATAAGCATGCATATAGTAAGCAGAATATTTATCTTTTAAAAGTTAAAACCATATAATAGGCAAAAGTTAAAGGGCATTTGGGCACTATCTAGAAATGAAATTGTTTCATTTAGATGCACTTCAGCTTCAAATTGTATTTTGGACCAAACATCAAAACCTATACCAATTCAACGATCCTTTATGTCAAAATATATATAGTATCAAATTATCAATTGAATTTATTAAATAAGTAATTAAAATTTTTAATTCTTTATTATTTTAAATCAATTTATTTGAGATCTATGCAATGGAGACCCAGGGGCGGCGCCAGATACAGGCCAAGGTGTTCCCAGGAACACCCTAACCTGAAAAAAAATTAAAAAAAAAATTATACTTAATCCATACTAGGAACACCCTCAATCAAAAAATTAGGAACACCCTCAAATTATAAAAAAAAAAAAAAAAATTATCTGTTCTACTTTCAAGCAAAAAAAAACCCCAAAAAAAATTTTTGAACAAAAATCTGAAAAAAAAAAAAAATGTATCAGAGACAAGCCACTGCCACGGCAAGCCAAGCCCACTGCCTACAGCAAGCCCAACATAATCCGGAGGTAGCAAACCCATCACCCATGGATTCTCACCAAAAAAAAAAGTATAGAGCAGATCAGAAATCAAACCAAGGTCACTTCATTGGCAGAGTAAACCAAACCCCAATACAATCTATACAGATCAAAATCAAACCAAACCCCATTACCCAATACTGCAATACAGAGTGTTTATCAACAAAAAAAAAAAAAAAAAAAAAAACAATACAGAGAGCAAAGTCAGCAAACCAAACACAATACAAAGCAAAATCAAACCAAACCCCACGGTGAGACGGTCACGTCGCTCGCAGGCGCAAGCCGCGCAGCTCGCTCCGTCGCAGATCGCTCGCCCCTAGTCGTCGTCGCTCGCTTGCGGCTCGCCCCTCCCTCGTCGCTCTCCCTCGTCGTTGATCGTCGCTTGCCCTCGTCCGCTCGCAGATCGGTCTCGGCTGCTCCGGTGCTCGGCGCCTCGGCCTCAAGGTATTTCTCTCTCTGACTCTCTCTCAGTCTCTCACTCTCTCTCTCTCTCTCTCTCTCTCTCTCTCTCTCTCTCTCTCTCTCTCACACACACTGAGATGAAAAATGTGAAGTGAAAATGCAAGTCTGATCTCTCTCTCTCTCTTTATTTTAGTTTAACTCAGTATCTCTTTCTTTCTCTCATTGGCTGCCGAATCTTTACTCTCTTTCTTTTTTTTTTTTTCTTTTTTTTTTTTTAGAGAACCAATCTTTACTCTTTAGTCTTTACAACTTTACTTTTTAAATTTATTTTTCTTTTTGCCTGTTTGTTTGGCTTTGTCTTATTCAGTACTATTGATCAGTGTGTGTTTGGTTGGTGATATTGATTGTCTTCTAGCATAAATGTGTATTGTGATTGTAAAATTTTCTGATTGGCAGGTTATGATTGGGACAATTGTGCTTGTTTGTTGGGTGGGGTAGATGGGTTGATGAACACATAGGCCGGGTAGTAAATAATAATTAAAGCAGTGTAATGTGCTGCACGTTACACTGCTTTAATTATTATATTGCACATAGAATGTAAAATGTTTGGCTCTTTTAGTAATGTGCACAAGAAACTAAATAATATAACAAATTAAAGTAATATAATTAATGACAACAAATTAAAGTAATATAATTTATTGTTATACTAAACAACAATAATTAAAACAATATAATTAACCAATACATTATAAAAGACAAATAAATTAAATTATGTTAGGTTAAATAATAATTAATAATTTATAATTAATGAAACAATAATATAATAAATTATAGTTTATAAAAGACAAACAAATTAATGAAATAACTAAACAATAATAATTAATAATTTTTTTAATATTTCAAATAAACTTATAGTCTATTGTTTATTCTTTAGCTAGAATTATGGACAAATATTTGATAAAAAAAACCACGTACTTTTTTTTTTTTTTTTTTTTTTTTGGCTAGAGATATGTTATCCCCATTTTATCAAAACCAAATTTAAGTGAAGGTCAGCACAAATGATGAGAATTCCTTTTCCATAACCTCTAGAGTAATGCAATTCCAAAAACAAAAACAAAAACAAAGAAAGTAATGCTACACCTATATATACTATCTTTTTCACAATAGAAGAAGTTAGTATTGATTTTTGAGAAATGATATGTCTACAATATTTTTACAACGTTTTTACAATAAATCTTATGTGGCAGGTTGTTACTGGTTGTTATTGTTGGGACAAAAAAAATAATCTTAGTGTTAGTTTCAAATTTTAACCAATAACAACTAACTACCTGTGATTTGTTGTAAAATTGTTATAGACGTAACATCTCTCTTGATTTTTATATGTTTCCCCGTTAACAGGAAGCACCATTTTATTACAAACTATTGATAACTTGACACCTCAAAAAAAAGAAAAAAAAAATCCTAATGTTCAAACTGAATAAAGGCCCAAATAATCCAGGTGAAATATAAAAGTTTAATTATGAGCATGCTTCATTATCAATCCAGAGAAAAAGGACCTATGCCTTGGCCCAGGTGTCTATTCCAGAATGGGGACCTTGCAACCAGCTTGCAGTGAAAAATCAAAATATGGTACAGCAATCCAATGTGGATTTAGTCTCAGATACCCACAAAATAACAAATACAGCTATTTATTAATGACCCACTAAAGGCAGAGAATATAGTATTTGAGCAGTGAACTGAGATTTCCTAGACAAAAGGTAAGTGCTAAAGTTGCTAAAATCATCAACATGTCATAGTGGCAGTTAAATACTACAAATCTGTAACCTGAAAAATATGCAAATTTTTTATATAAGTGATTGTTGTCAAGTAATTCCATTGGCTAGGACCCTCAGCTAGAATTTTTTTTATTTTTTATATATAAATCCACTCTCTCTTTTAAGCATTGAGAAAATCAGGTAAGAGTAGAGACCAGAAGGTCATGAATTATGTGGAATATGATTTCTTCTATCACTTAGCTTAAACTAAACAAAAATAAATAAAAAGGGATGGTTCCATATGGTCAATTGACTCAATTCTCCTTCAAATGTAAATACTTGCTTGTATATTGTTTTATTTCAGCTTATTGGTGGTTGAGACTTGAGACCATGTTGCTAAATGGTTTTGACATTGATCAAAAGTTCACAATGTTTTGAACGTGGCATGGGATTGGTTGCTAATGACTCCACATCCTGAGCAATAGAAAGGGTAGGAGGGAGTGATGAGAAGAAAGCTGGTCAGTTTGATTAGCATTTATGCAGTTAGTTTAGTCCTAAATTTTGAAGTCCAAAACTTGAAGATGCTTGTTAAATGAGGTATTGGTGGTGTGAAACTACTCTGTACCATTGGTTTCCAAAGGCAACTCACTGGTCTCATAAAAACTTAACTAATAGTCTAATACTAAAGGTGTTTTGAGAGTACAGCCAACCTATAGAGTACAACCAAAAAGTTGAAAATAAATATTGAACTCAGCTAGAAGAAGCAGAATCTTGTTTCTCATGAGGATTACCTGGTCATTCAGGACTAGTTAGACTAGTCATACTAATAATACTAATCTTTATCATAGGTAACACAAAGATATTATGAAAGTGGTTTAAACAAAAATAGTGACAGATTCAAATGAATATTAGTTTGAATAATTCTTTATACGTCAATGTCATTACAGCTAAAGCAATTATTTTGGAGTCAAAATTGGTAAGCAAGTGCTGCTTAGTAGGGAAAGCAATGACTTGGGTTCCTTAGATTTTGAAGAAGATTGGAGAAATTATTTCACACTTGTGGTACTAGTAATTGTGAATCTGATGCATAGGATTCATATGTGGTTTTACTTATATGTGAGAAGAATGAATAATACACCGAATGCACTGAATAATTTCAAAATCGGTGTAAATGTTTGGATTGGTCTAAAAATAGATGGGTCTTAAGTGAGATTTCATATTTTTAAAAGCAGACATTTTCTTGTCATGGATAACAAAAATGATGATTCCAAAGTATATTTTATTACAAATTTGCTGTTACTTTATAAAAAAATTGCACTAAAAAAAAAGATGGGCTATAGGTGAGATTTCAAAATTTGGACCACACATTTGAGTAAAACCAAAGAAACTAATCTGCCATAGCCATACTAATGAGCCTTTTTAAGTTGAGTGGAAAAAATAACTAGCAAAAACTTGATGGAGTCATTATGGAATCAATTAAAACAAAAGAGATGGTGAAAGAGAAACTGTACACGAAATGAAGTCTCATATATAGAACATTTTTCCTTTCCCACTTTTAGTATATTACTGATTATAATTTAGCCCCACACTATCCTAATTAAAGCAAAGTTCATGCATGCACAACTTTAAAGAGAAATCGTGGAGTATAAGATAATGACAAGGGAAAACACTTTTTTTGAGTTTGAACAAAAGAATCACTAATTGTTGGTCCCCCAAAAGACAATCTTGGCGTTTAATATAAATTTCTAGCTATCATTTTTGTTGACAAATAATAATTAATTAGTTTGGTATGGGTCTATATATGTGTCACTAATGTTATTATTATATAATAATGTGGCAAACACCATCAAGTTTATGGCTTATGACCATTTGATTGCCGTGTACAATTGTAAGCATAAGATTTTTTTTTAATTGAAAATTTTTTTGAGAAGGTTTTTTTAATTGAAATTGAATGCATAAGTTGATTAAGTATTTAACACTGATAATTTGTTATTAGTATGGTTAGAGACCCTTGGACTAACTAGTATGGTTTATTCACTGGCCAAGGGTGCACTTAGACCAGAAATTTGGCAGTCTCTAGCTCAAACCAAATGTTTGTTTAGAGGCCCTTTTGGATATACACCATTGTAAGTTTTTTTTTTTAAAAACCTCCTCCGCTCTCTCTGCGTGTGTGTTAAAAATACTTAGTATTCTAAAAAAAATGTTTGTTTAGTGCAAAAAGTAACATTAGACAAATGAAGTTTTGCTCATAAGTATTACATTTTCTGATATGGAAGAATTATGACTGGTACCATGGGCTTAACCCGTCAGCTTCTGCTCTAGCTGACGGATGAAGTTGTGACGTAAGCTAAACAAAGAAATACATGCTGACTGACCAAGACAAAACCGACGGTCTGAATTCCCAAGTCTAAACTGACGGAAGTTGGGAGCCCCTAGGCTATTGAACGGTGTGAAGCTGACACTAAGCTGAAGGGAAGTGCAGGCTGACGGTTTAAAAGCTGACGGCTCCACACAGACCATGACTTGGTCACCACGCATGGGTTTTAGGGAGATTGCTTGTATTCCACGCCCAGTATCAGAGTCCTATAAGGAAAGGATTCCGCAATCTACGCGCTTAAGGATTCCTATAAGGAAAAGACTTCTACTCCAAGGAAGAAAGGTCCACCCTTTACTACTATAAAAGCCCCAATACCCTCATAGGCCGAGGTACGCATAATTAACCCCTCTCTAGCACTCTAGAGTTGAAAGAAGTTCTAACTTGACCTTCGGAGGGTATTTGGCCGGCACCACACCGGTGCTCTCTGCGAGGTCCTTTTCTTTTTCACTGTGCAGGTGTTGTCTTTGAGCGTACACGCGTCGTGCAACTCACTGGTGGGATTTTCGGCATCATCA
>NW_027069481.1:2114344-2214308 GCF_002906115.3 Quercus suber
TTTTTTTTTTTTTTTTTTTTTGCCCTCATTGTTGATTTTTCCTAGACGGAGTAGCCCTTTTTTTCCCAATAAATACCTCTAATTTCTCCTTTGATACATAAGGAATGCAGTTTACACAAGTCCAAGAGGGTTTAGGTGGAAGTGGGGTGCACGTGGGAGAGTTTAATGAATTTGAAAGGTTAGCTAAAGGGGACCATTCTGACCTGTTAACACGTGAGGGAGATATGCACGTGACTAAGGGCTGAGTTGTCCTTCTTACATAAGTAGCCTCAGTAACAGGCTTAGTTGGGCAACTAGACTCCTTATTTGGTAAGACTTCTGAGTTCCCATCCACGCCTTCCATCACATCAAACTTATTCAGCTTTGAATCTATCTCTTGTAGAGTTTGCATAAAGTTTACTCCACCATTGAGTTGTCCCCTAAAACCCGGCAGAGAATCGTCCAAATCCCTGAAAATAGGGTATGAAGCAGCATTAGAGATATTTTGAGGCAGAGAATCTAGATTTACCTTGTCCAATGATCCCGTCAAAGCTCTGTTCTCCGATAAGGGTGCTTGATGAGGCTTCAAAAGATCTGTGATTTTCAAATCTTGTGAGGCCTTTGAAACTTTTTTCTGTTGGTAGAAACCTGGAACTGCAATGGTGGATTTTCTAATTTGGTTTGATAAAGGATCTCGTAACCAAGCCCTATAATTCTGATCCTTTGCTGTGAGCTTGCCTTCGTTGTTGATCCATAGTTCATAGTCTTTGTCCCTATGGGTTAAGCATCCACACCAGTAACAGATACTAGGCAACCTTTCATACTTAAAAGAAACCCACCCTGTGGTTCCACCTTCAAGGGTGATTTTATGCCCGCAACATAGAGGCTTAGATGTATCAAGAAAAACCCGAACACGCAAGTGATCACCCCCTTCCATTACTGCAAAATCAGAAGGGCAAACTTCACCTAAACCTGAGCATAATCCTTCAGCCACCGTTTTATTCATAAAGCTGATCGGAATGTCATATACTTGCACCCAGAAAGGGACTCTCCCAAAGTCCAGGTTTCGCACGTGAGTGCTATTGTCATACCTTTGAAAAGCCACCAGGAATTTGTCTAAACTCCAGGGTTAAGAGGAAAGGATTCTGTCACAGTCAAGCTTGTTCTCAATGATAAAATGGACAATATGGTTACCCTGATCCTTTATCTTAAAACCATTTCGAGTGTGCCACAGTTGGGAGAAGTTTCGAGCTATGCATCAATATTAAGAACTTGTTTTGTGAGAAATTTTGCAACCAAAATATGTTCCTTTGTTCCCATGTCAGATCGGAGATTGAACTTATCACTCTCCGGTCCCTGTAGAGACAACTTATTCCACCCCACAATAATCTCGTCCATTATAGCAAGTGAAAAGAAAAGTGTTTCCCAAAACCCTACAAAAAAAAAAAAAAAAAAAAAAAAAAAAAAAAGAAACAACCCACTAGCCTGAAGCAACCAAGAGGTTGCTAACAGGGACTAACTAGCCTTCAGAGGGAAGGGACTGACTCTTCCTCAACCGAGGAGAAGTTTGGAAACCCAAACTTCCGCTAGCGACAGAGAAAACTTTGAGAGTCACACATTGTAATTTGTAGATGAATTGAAAAGCTAATTTCATCTTGATAGTGAAAACTAAGCATGTGCACATGCCACTAAGGCCATAATATCAAATGATCCTATTATGAAAAATTAACCACATGTGGATGGACAAGCATGCATATTTCTTTTGCTTTTGTTTTTTTAAAGCAAGAGGCCCAGATGTTCTAGGAAGCAGTAACACTATTGTGATGGATTGAGTATTGAGTAATGCAATTCCAAAAACAAAAACAAAAACAAAGAAAGTAATGCTACACCTATATATACTATCTTTTTCACAATAGAACAAGTTAGTATTGATTTTTGAGAAATGATATTCTTACAATATTTTTACAACGTTTTTACAACAAATCTTATGTGACAGGTTGTTACTGGTTGTTATTGTTGGGACAAAAAAGTAATATTAGTGTTAGTTTCAAATTTTAACCAATAACAACTAACTACTTGTAATTTGTTGTAAAATTGTTATAGACGTAATATCTCTCTTGATTTTTATATAATTCCCCATTAACAGGAAGCACCATTTTATTACAAACTATTGATAACTTGACACCTCAAAAAAAAAAAAAAAAAAATCCTAATGTTCAAACTGAATAAAGGCCCAAATAATCCAGGTAAAATATAAAAGTTTAATTATGAGCATGCTTCATTATCAATCTAGAGAAAAAGGACCTATGCCTTGGCCCAGGTGTCTATTCCAGAATGGGGACCATTCAACCAGCTTGCAGTGAAAAATCAAAATACGGTACAGCAATCCAATGTGGATTTAGTCTCAGATACCCACAAAATAACAAATACAGCTATTTATTAATGACCCACTAAAGGCAGAGAATATAGTATTTGAGCAGGGAACTGAGATTTCCTAGACAAAAGGTAAGTGCTAAAGTTGCTAAAATCATCAACATGTCATAGTGGCAGTCAAATACTACAAATCTGTAACCTGAAAAATATGTAAATTTTTTATATAAGTGATTGTTGTCAAGTAATTCCATTGGCTAGGACCCTCAGCTAGAATTTTTTTATTTTTTATATATAAATCCACTCTCTCTTTTAAGCATCGAGAAAATCAGGTAAGAGTAGAGACCAGAAGGTCATGAATTATGTGGAATATGATTTCTTCTATCACTTAGCTTAAACTAAACAAAAATAAATAAAAAGGGATGGTTCCATATGGTCAATTGACTCAATTCTCCTTCAAATGTAAATACTTGCTTGATTTTCCTAAGTTCTTATCAATTTTTTCTTTTTATATATCATATATTCTTGACCAACATCGAGCAAACAAAATCCAGATTGAACACAATCCAATCATTATATCAATCATGTACTAAATTCTTCAGCAGTGTCAAATGCTTCTAATTTGTAAATATGTTCAGATTCTTTCTTAAACATGTACTGTGATACTTTACTTCCACATTTTCACTTTGTCTCCCTCAAAATTTAATATAATTTATCCTATATTATTTGCCAAATTTTCAATGTTTTTTTTTTAAGGACAAACTGGGCTTTTGCCCTTTTTCGGGCAAATTAAATAGCTTTATACTCTCTTTTCCAAATTAATTAGGGAAATGCCCCTCTTTTAAAACTTGATTTATGATAAATCGAGTTTTAAAAAAAAAAATATATATATCTGAAACCCTATAGTGGCGTTTTAAGGAGCCTATAGTGACGTTTTTAAGGACCTATAGTGACATTTTTTAACTCAACTTCAATGAAATCAAGTTATAGGCAATTTTTTTACCTATAACTCGATTTAATGGAAGGCGAGTTAAAAAAACACCACTATAAGCCCTTAAAAACGTCATTATAGAGTTTAACTCGATTTTGAGTAAGTCGAGTTTCAAAAGAATGGCATTTTTTTAATTAGTTTGGGAAATGGGACATAAGGTTATTTAATTTGCCTGAAAATGGCAAAAGCCCAAATTTTCCTTTTTTTTTTTTAATATAATAATTGCAAGTACGGTAGAATTAGGTAATGCTACCAAGTCACAAGGTTCTTGAGACAAAGTCAAAGTATTCATTTGCAGATTCACAAGGTTATCCACTACATCCTGAGTCCTAATTTATTATAAAATCAAATATAAAATTCCAAATAATAATATGCTGCTGATGGTTCCACAAGTGATGAACCATGTGCGCTACACTTGCCATCTAATAATTTACACAACAGGAGTGGCCAGTGCCTACAATGCTGTTCAAAATATAAATGGAGTTTGGTTCAAAATCAAACATACCACTATTGCTGATGGTTCCACAAGTGATGAACCATGTGCGCTACACTTGCCATCTAATAATTTACACAACAGGAGTGGCCAGTGCCTACAATGCTGTTCAAAATATAAATGGAGTTTGGTTCAAAATCAAACATACCACTAAGATTGAGACGAAAGACATTAGCTGGCTTTATGTTTTGTTCAACAATTTGTCATGGTTGTTGATGGTAAGTAGGGTCAAAGGGGCATAAGCCATAAGCAAAGTCCACAAATTTATAAGCTAATAGGCTTATATTTACTATTATAATGGATAGAAGTCAAGTGACTATGGCACCATTGGACCAACACTCAACCAAACCACCCAAGAAGAAATAAGATGGCATGGTCCTTTTCAGGATGAAATTACTCAATTGAAGTACATGGGTACTTGAAATTACTCATTTTATAAGGTCATAGGCTTATTAGTTACTAGTATAATGTGTAGAAGTCAAGTGACTATGGCACTATTGGACTATCCCTCAACTAAACCACCTAAGAAGAAATAAGTGATATGGGTCCTTTTTCAGGATGAAATTGCTCAATTGAAGTAAATGGGCACTTGAAATTACTCATTTTATAAGGTTTACAAGCTTTAAGTTACTAGTATAATGGATAGAAGTCAATATAGACAATGAATATACCACCAGTTGTTTTATTTGTACATACTGACGTAAGACAAACCAAAACAATACAATAGGAAATTAAATTGAAGAATAGGAAGATAAATATACAGAAGCTAGGAGTCATCATCTAAGCCTTCTTGGAGTCAGCACCAAGCAAAAGAGAACCTCTTAGAGTCGGCACCTAGGATTGGCTGGAGTCAGCACCACCAATTAGAACAATTTCAATAGAAATTTTATTCAAAATAAACCCCCTCAATATGAGTGCAATACTTTGCTTATATGGACTACTAAATCCTAATCCCAACTGACGTAGTAGACCTTAATTATTTTTAAATTACAATAATTCCCTTGACTTTAAATAGAAATTCTAATAAAACTAATTACCAGGACCTAAAATAAAAGACAATTGAATCTAAAAATAATTAAAATTAAATTAAAATAAATCTTTCCTTGAGTTTCCTGCATCACATACTCCTATATAGTAGCTATCGCTTTCGGGTTTATAATGTTTATGTATCCATTATTTTCTCCTGATTTACAGCTGGCCTCATGCTTTTCGTTTTCTTTTCTTGTTTTGCTTTGCTGTTTTTCTTATTTGTATACTCCCTGTATACACTTTTTTTATTTTTAATCAACTATCCTGATGCCGTTTCCTTGTACTGTTGAACCTTAAGCTGTCCTTGTGTCATAGTTGGAGGTATAGAGTATAGACAATGAATATATGAAATGTACTTATGAAATTATGATTGTTGCATTAGGCAATTCAACTAAAATCAATGGTCCGGTTATACATTAACAAATCCGTTTTTGGAAAAATTTTATCAGGAATTGAAAAAACTATCAAAACTTTTTCAATTCTCGATAAAACTTTTTAAAAAAATGATATACGATTTGCGTGCCTTTAGAGCACACATTAGTAAAATTTCAAAATCAATAACTATTATCTTGAATAAAATCAATTCCTTTTTGTTTTGGTATATGCAGTTATGATTAAACTTCCATTTGTGATAAAGTATGGCTAGCTTACGCAATCATGGAGAATTGGAGATCAGCTGAGTGTCTGCCACAACAAATATGGGGCTTTTTTGCATTATATCTTTCTTTTTTTCTTCCTCTTTTGTCAACAATTATAGAGGATAAATTTTGAAAGTGTCCTTTTATATGGTCTGTAAAGAGAAGCGACTCTTGAAAATGTTTCCCAACACCGTTTTTGGGACATTGTGAAAATCATTAGTAGATGTTATGCGAATCAAGATGCTTCAGTGGCAGGTTAACCCTCTTCTTCAATCTTGGTAACTGGTGATAAGGGTTTTTTTGGAGGTTTTTTAATATTGCGTTTTAACTTACAAAAGCTTTCGTGTACATCATTGCACATATATCCTCATAAGCAGTGTTGTTATTTGTTACTTACCATAGTACAATACTGCATTATCTATTTAAAGTTTATGTTTGTGAGGAGCTGCAAAACTACATTAAATGGAATTTGCACTGTTTTCCCAGAAGGTGGATCATGTTTAAGGAATTTCTGAGAATTTGCCTGTGTTATTACTCATGGCTGTTCTATTCCATCAGTCTTATGTTTTCTTTTTCAGGTGGTCAATAGTTTTCTAATTCACTAATCTTCAAACTTTTTTCCTTTCCCGGTCCAGGCCAGCCAGGAGTATATGTACTTGAAGATGGCATTGAAGCCAGGCTTACATGGAATATTGAGAGATCCCATTTTGTGTCTTTACATCTGGTGAAGAGGGTCAGATAAAATATTAGTTTGTTGCCTTACTCTTGGAGCTAGAACCTGTTTGTAACCAGCAAAATTGCTTATTTGGCATCAAACTTTCTCTGTGTACTATTTTATCTAAAGAAAAGCGCTTAATTTCTCATACTACATGAAGTGTTGTTAATGCATTCATGCCAAAATTCATTGGAATTACTAATCGCATTTGTCGCAGTTGAATGGGCCATACAACTTAACTAATGCCAACCTTCTAGGATGTTATTGCAATATTTTTGTATGAACCCCTTGACATCCAATTTGCAAGCAGCTGATTTTGGCTTTTGACAGGGAATCAATTATACTTGGTTTTGCTACTGATTTACCACCAAAGGCCTTAAACTTGGTTTTTCTCTTAGAGAAATAAATAAGGGACCTGGAGAACATTTATGTGACAAGAAGTGCAAAAACTGTATGTGTTACTTTGTTAGCATTAGCATATTGATGGAATAGTTTACAGTGCATGCAACATATCTCCTTTATGTTTTTTGGGCTGAGGATATGATATAAATTTTTGGCTAAAATTCAATTTAGTCACTTGACTTCTATTTCAATTTTCAAATTAGTCCTTAAGATATAATTTTTCTTAATTTAGTTCATCACGTCGTCAAAATGAGCCAACAACATGATTTGTTAAATAGCGATTGAACGTTTAAACTATATATCTGGACAAAATGAGAGATTGCATCGACACAAATTAAATTTTAGGAATTAATTTGATAATTAAGGGAAAAATCAAGGGACTAAATTGAATGTTAGCCTAAATTTTAACTTAAGAGTTCCGCTGCAAAACATTTGGGATTGAGCATATATGGAGCTTATTTCATCTAATCATCTTTCGATGAATGCAATTGGGTGGCATCAAAAGCAAACTAATGGCATCTGGACTAATGATAATGATAAAAATGTTGGTGGGTTTTGGTATCATTTTTAAAAGACAAAAGTGAATTTTAGTTGGAATGGCACAATGTTATTGATACAATTTGTTATGCACAAGAACACTATTTGTTACATGTTTTATACCAGTTGTTATGCACAAGAGCACTATTTATTACACGTGTTTTATACAAGTTGTTATGCACAAGAGCACTGTTTATTACACACGTGCTTTATAACTAAAAACGTGGATTCAACTCACTAAAAAAACTCACATTTTTAGTTATAAAATACGTTTATGCACGTGTAATAAGTTTTCACTTATGCACAATAGGTATTTGTCCAAGATGTAATACGAGCAACGATTTTTTACTCAAGTAAATTTGTTCAGAATGCGAGTGGGTGGAATGGAAATAGGGCTGCTCAAAGTTAAATCCAATACACTCTTTAAAGTGAACAAAACCAGAATATTTTCCTAAGACACATTTTCTATTTTTGTTAAACTTATGCTCTTGCAGTCAAACAAAATGAAAGTGGTCCACCCCAATGGTTTGCACGTTGGATTCATCAACTTTGTTTTGACCCTTTTTTTTTTTTACCCTCTGGTTTGCATGTTATCAAAACAGAATTTTGAGTAACCAAGAGTCTTGTAACTCGATTAATTGACACCATGGGTCCATTTGAATAGAACTTATTTTGCTGAAACTGAAAACTGAAAACACTGTAACAAAATAATTTTTAAATGTATGAATAATGTTGTGAGACTCATTTTTAATAAAAAAAGTTGTTGAAAAGTGAATTTTGTGAATCCCGTGAATAGTGCACGAGACCCCGAAACTAATGAAAAGAACAGAAAAGTCAACAAAATACGGCTATTGTTCATGAACGGTAGCATGAACAGTAGCCGTTGTCCCCCCTAAAACACGTGTTGCAGAGGAGAAAAAAAAAAAAAAAAAAAAATTTTTTTTTTTTTTTTTACCCTCTGGTTTGCATGTTATCAAAACAGAATTTTGAGTAACCAAGAGTCTTGTAACTCGATTAATTGACACCATGGGTCCGTTTGAATAGAACTTATTTTGCTGAAACTGAAAACTGAAAACACTGTAACAAAATAATTTTTAAATATATGAATAATGTTGTGAGACCTATTTTTAATAAAAAAAAAGTTGTTGAAAAGTGAATTTTGTGGGTCCTGTGAATAGTGCACGGGACCCCGAAACTAATGAAAAGAACTGAAAAGTCAACAAAATACGGCTATTGTTCATGAACAGTAGCATGAACAGTAGCCATTGTCCCCCCTAAAACGCGTGCTACAGAGGAGAAAAAAAAAAGCAAAAGCGAAAAACGCAAGAAACGCAATGCAACTTATATCCAAACCCACAACATATTTTTAAAGATAAAATTTAGTTACAAAATTAGTTGTAACTTTAAATTACAACCTTACTCAATATCTTTTTATTAGAGGTGACTTTTGACAAATCCACCATTAAATGAAATATTTTTCTTATATTCTCCATATTTACAAAATTTCTAGAAAATTAAAAATCAATAGTTATGTCATCAATAAATTGTTTAAATTACAAGTTTTTGTATTTTAAAATTATACATAAAATATAAGCTTATATATCAAATAGTAAATAATATCTGATTGACACAAAATTTGTATTAAAAGCGTAAAAAACATATAATTCAGTGGTTAGATTTTCAAAATATGTAGTAATATTTATTTTGTTGAGTAAGTTTGTAATCTTAGGTTACAACCAATCTTGTTACTAAACTTTATTCTATTTTTAATAGAAACACCAACCGTTCAAATCTTTTCACTCCAACTATTGAATTATCATAAAAGTAGAATTTTGAGTACAACTCGTGCTTTGGCACATTTAGCTGAAGTCTTGGAGGTGTCAACAATTTGGTCTGCCCCAAGTGCCTAATGTAATTGAACCTTATGCACTTGCGGATTTAGCAAAATTTCAGCAATGATTAGTTAATTACTACTATCTTTACTCAACAACACCCCCCCCCCCCCCCAAAAATTTGACAAAATTTCCATAATCAGTCCATTATTATCTTTACGAACACCATCCAAAGTGTGAAACAAATGTATGTGGTTTCTAATATTTACATCCACAAAGATCCTTAATAGAAAAGTGTGATACACAAAAAAAATTATAGATAAGGCCATTGGATAAGACAGCCCAAAACAAAAATCTCAGATTAGCAAGAGCCTACACACACAAGGCTGACTGTTCTATTGGATCATGTAGGGCCAGCAATAAGAGTTATGGATATGGCTCTTCTTTAAGGGCCCCTGGTTCATATGTGGCATTCCGATCACAAAGGAAGATAGAACTGAACCTTTTCCTACAACTCATTTTTTGCATTACCAAATATCTGGGCTTCAAAAACTCAGCCTGACTCTGAACTAATCCAATGAATTGGGTGACATGAACTTCTGAATCATTATCCCAACCTTTAACAAAATCTTTTTTTTTTCTTTTTGTGGACATTAGAACCTTTAAGAATATTAAGGTAGCAAAATTGTACATTTTTTGTTTTGATCAAAGTTGTTCATTCTCTGTTTTAAAAAATCAAAAGTAAAAAAGCTGCTACAATATTTATGCAAATTTAAACTTGTGTTCCTTTCCAAATTAGAATTTTAGACAAAATTTTACATGATTTTCTCTCAATAAATTAACTGGTTCTATATTTATTTATTTATTTTTGTTTTTTAAGAAATGAAAATAACAAAGCTCTCATGCATTCTAGGATGATAAGGTCTATCATTTAATCTTAATAACTAGGCACCAATACTGAAATCTATGGTTTTCAAAGGGATAGCTATCACCATGTCCATGTTGCATGAAAGCAAAAGCATTGTATTTTTTGGTAATAGAAGTAGAGATTTGTTCTAAACAATATAGATAAGCTTAGTTGTCATATTCATCCTCCAATTAAATGGACCTCATTTAAAGATAATCATAAAAGATAACTGCTCAGCTGAATTAATTAGTTTTGAAAAATAATAGATTAATTAAAAAATAAAAAATAAAAATTTAACAAAAAACTCATGTTTATTTTAACAATTATTTTGGCTTGGATAATTCCTTTATACTATTGAGAAGAAGTATAAAAAATGTTTCAAGGGACAAAATTAACTAGTTTGACAATGAAAGGCATGCACTCATTTTTTGCCCCTTTCTTCTTGTAAGGTACAAAAGTACGGAAAAGTGTAGGATTGGATTGGGACCAATCAGGGCCAAGAGGAGGTAAAGCTGAATGGCTGGACCCTCTTTGCTCCACAAGGACTTGGAATCTCTGGTGGCCAAGCCCTTAGCCTAACTTATTCTTCAACCTTGAGTTGGAGGTGGGGTACTGCAATATTGTTTTATTTCTGCTTATTGGCGGTTGAGACCATGGGGCCAAATGGTTTTGACATTGACCAAAACTGCACAATGTTTCTAACATGGCATGGGGTCATTGGCTGCTGATGACTCCACACCCTAAGCAATAAAAAAAGGGTAGGAGTGAGTGATGAGAAGAAAGCTGGTCAGTTTGATTAGCATTTATGCAGTTAGTTAAGTCTTAAACTTTGAAGTCCAAAACTTGAAGTTGAAGATGCATGTTAAATTAGGTATTGGTGGTGTGAAACTACTTTGTACCATTGGTCTCCAAAGGCAACTCCATGGTCTCATAAAAACTTAACGAGTACCAAAGGTGTTTTGAGAGTATAGCCAACCTATAAAGTACAACCAAAAAGTTGAAAATAAATATTGAACTCAACTAGAAGAAGCAAAATCTTGTTTCTCATGAGGATTACCTGGTCATTCAAGACTAGTTAGTCAGAAGTATTACTACTACTACTAATAATCTTTATCATAGGTAACTCAAAGATATTATGAAAGTGGTTTAAACAAAATTAGTGAGAGATTCAAATGAATCTTAGTTTGAATAATTCTTTATATGTCAGTGTCATTATAGCTAAAGCAATTATTTAGATTCAAAATTGGTAAGCAAGTGCTGCTTAGTAGGGAAAAATGACTTGGGTTCCTTAGTTTTTGAAGAAGATTGGAGAAATTATTTCGCACTTATGGTGTACTACACCTTTCTTACGTAATTTTAGATCTCATGTGCAGGATTCAGGCGTGGGTTTACTTTTACGTAAGAAAAAAGTATAATACACTAAATGCACTGAATAATTTCACTGAAAATTGATGCAAATGTTTCGATTGGTCTAAAAACAGATGGGTCTTAAGTGAGATTTCATATTTTAAAATGGAGGCTTTTTCTTGTCATGGATAACAAAAATGATGATTCCAAAGTATATTTTATTACAAATTTGCTGATACTTTATAAAAAAAATTGCACTAAAAAACAAAGATGGGTGATTGGTGATTGGTGAGATTTTAAAATTTGGACCATACGTTTGAGTAAAACCAAAGAAACTAACCTGCCATAGCCACACTAATGAGGCTTTTGAAGTTGAGTGGAAGAAAAACTAGCAAAAACTTGATGGAGTCATTATGGAATCAATTAAAACAAAAGAGATGGTGAGAGAGAATTGTGTACGAAATGGAGTCTGATATATAGAACATTTTTCCTTTCCCACTTTTAGTAATATTACTGATTATAATTTAGCCCCACACTATCCTAAAGCGAAGTTCATGCATGCACAACTTTAAAGAGAAATCGTGGAGTAGAAGATAATTACAAGGGAAAACACTTTTTATGAGTTTGAACAAAAGAATCACTAATTGTTGGTCCCCCAAAAGACAATCTTGGCGTTTAATATAAATTTCTAGCTATCATATTTGTTGACAAATAATAATTAATTAGTTTGGTATGGGTCTATTTATGTGTCACTTATGTTATCATTATATAATAATGTGGCAAACACCATCATGTTAATGGTTTATGACCATTTGATTGCAGTGTACAATTGTAAGCGTAAGTTTTTTTTTTTTTTAATTGAAATTGAATGCATAAGTTGATTAGGTATTCAACACTGATAATTTGTTATTAGAGACCCTTGGACTAACTAGTATGGTTTATTCACCGGCCATATATAGGTGCACTTAGACCAGAAATTTGGCAGTCTCTAGCTAAAACCCCAATGTTTCTTTCGTGCAAAAAGTAACATTAGACAAATGAAGTTTTGTTCGAAAGAGTCACATTTTCAAAATAATACTACTTGTTTGTTAATTTTTTTTTATAAGCATACATATAGTAAGCAGAATATTTCTCTTTTAAAAATTAAAACCATATAATAGGCAAAAAGTTAAAGGGGCATTTGGGCACTATCTAGAAATGAAAATGTTTCATTTAGATGCATTTCAGCTTCAAATTGTATTTTGGAGCGAAAATCAAAACCTATGCCAATTTAACGATCCCTATATGTCAAAATATAGTATCAAATTATCAATTGAATTTTTTTAAATAAGTAATTAAAATTTTTAATCCTTTATTATTTTCCATTAATTTATTTGAGATCTATGCAATGGATACCTACACTTTTGAGCATGTATATTTTGAATTAAAGTTTTTGAAAAACCACATTTGAAGAAAGCAAGAATTAGAGCAATTAGATGGGGGGAGGGGGGGCATCCATATAGGCAGAGTATTAATGGTGTGGTATCTACCATCTAATTTTTCATAATCTTGCAAGGTTGCATGCATTGGAATTGCCGAATTCAAAAGTCAAAGCTATCTCTAGTATTTTCTTAAACTCTTATCCAATAGAATGTCTTATAATTGCTCCTTTTCTTCTACTAAAGAAAAAAAAAAATAATGTTTTATAATTGAAGGATGATTAGTATTTAAAAAAAAGTTAAAAGGGTAAATAATTGATCACTCGTGACGATCTTATCTAAGCGTGATCATAATAACTCTCTATTTATTAAGGAATTAATGCCTGAGTGTATTGCTCCCTCAAATGAGTTAACCAGTAACTTTAGTTCCAATCCCATCTATGTTCAGTGGTATCAAGTCGAACCAACCAACATTACACTTTTCAATCCCCAAAAATTCAACTCTAACCTACCACAAACCAAGGGTCCAAGACTCTTAACTAATGGAGTGGACTATGACACTAGTTGATGATGAAAGGATGATCAATTAATTGAACCAGCAAACTTCCTCTTCATTTCACACATTGTAATTTGTAGATGAATTGAAAAGCTAATTTCATACTGATAGTGAAAACTAAGCATGTGCACATGCCACTAAGGTCATAATATCTAATGATCCTATTATGAAAAAATAACCACATGTGAATGGACAAGCATGCATATTTCTTTTGCTTTTGTTTTTTAAAGCAAGAGGCCGAGATGTTCTAGGAAGCAGTAACACTATTGTGATGGATTGAGTATGAGGGTCCACCAAATCCAGAAGCCAAAGAAGATTACGGTAATGGCTAGCCAAAATATGTGGCAAACTCATCCATAATTAGATAAGTCCCTCCTTTGGCTTAGGCTTTTGGCTGTCAAAAACCCCATCCTTTTTGGTTAGTTGTAACATCAAACTGTTCTATTTTATTTTATATGTATTCCCCATTAACAGGAAACCCCATTTTTTTACAAATTATTGATAACTTGACACCTAAAAAAAAAAAAAAAAAAACTAATGATCAAACTGAATAAAGGCCCAAATAATCCAGGTGAAATATAGAAGTTTATGAGCATGCTTCATAATCAATCTAGAGAAAAAGGACCTAGGCCTTGGCCCAGGTGTCTATTGGAGAATGGGGACCATGCAACCAGCTTGCAGTGAAAAATCAAAAATACGGTACAACAATCCAATGTGGGTTTAGATACCCACAAAAAAACAAACACTGCTATTTATTTATGACCCACTAAAGGCAGAGAATATATGGTATGTGAGCAGTGAACTGAGATATCCTAGACAAAAGGTAAGTGCTAAAGTTGATAATATCATCAAGATGTCATAGTGGGAAGCTTGGCAGTCAAATACTACAAAGCTGTAACCCGAAAAATATGTAAAATTTTTATAGAAATGATTGTTGTCAAGTAATTGCATTGGCTAAACTAAACAAAAAAAATAAAAAGGGATGGTTCCATATGGTCAATTCTCCTTTAAATGTAAATACTTGCTTGCTTTTCCTAAGTTCTTATCATTTTTTTTTTTTTTTTGTATATCATATATTCATGACCAACATCCAGCAAACAAAATCCAGATTGAACACAATCCAATCATTATATCAATCATTTGCTAAATTCTTCAGCAGTGTCAAATGCTTCTAATTTGTAAATATGTTCAGAATCTTTCTTAAACATGTATTGTGATACTTTACTTCCACATTTTCACTTTGTCTCCCTCAAAATTTAATATAATTTATCCTATAATATTTGCCAAATTTTCAATGTTTTTTTTTTAATATAATAAGTGCAAGTACAGTAGAATTAGGTAATACCACCAAGTCACAAAGTTCTTGAGAAAAAGTAAGTATTCATTTGCAGATTCACAAGTGTTCTTATCATTTTTTTTTTTTTTTTGTATATCATATATTCATGACCAACATCCAGCAAACAAAATCCAGATTGAACACAATCCAATCATTATATCAATCATTTGCTAAATTCTTCAGCAGTGTCAAATGCTTCTAATTTGTAAATATGTTCAGAATCTTTCTTAAACATGTATTGTGATACTTTACTTCCACATTTTCACTTTGTCTCCCTCAAAATTTAATATAATTTATCCTATAATATTTGCCAAATTTTCAATGTTTTTTTTTTAATATAATAAGTGCAAGTACAGTAGAATTAGGTAATACCACCAAGTCACAAAGTTCTTGAGAAAAAGTAAGTATTCATTTGCAGATTCACAAGGTTATCCACTGCATCCTGAGTCCTAATTTATTATAAAATCAAATATAAAATCCCAAATAATAATTTGTTGCTGATGGTTCCACAAGTGATGAACCATGTGCGCTACACTTGTCATCTAATAATTATTTACACAACAGGAGTGGCCAGTGCCTACAATGCTGTTCAAAATATAAATGGAGTTTGGTTCAAAATCAAACATACCACTATGATTGAGACGAAAGACATTAGCTGGCTTTATGTTTTGTTCAACAATTTGTCATGGTTGTTGATGGTAAGTAGGGTCAAAGGGGCATAAGCCATAAGCAAAGTCCACAAATTTATAAGTTAATAGGCTTATATTTACTAGTATAATGGATAGAAGTCAAGTGACTATGGCACTATTGGACCAACCCTCAACCAAACCACCCAAGAAGAAATAAGATGGCATGGTCCTTTTCAAGATGAAATTACTCAATTGAAGTACATGGGTACTTGAAATTACTAATTTTATAAGGTCATAGGCTTATAGTTACTAGTATAATGTGTAGAAGTCAAGTGACTATGGCACTATTAGACTATCCCTCAACTAAATCACTTAAGAGCATCCACAGCAGAGGAGCCAAATTTTAACTTTTTAGCACCACAAAAAATCACTTTATCTATTTTACATTTTCACATCCAACAACAGTGGTTTTATTTTAGCTTTCAACACAATAAAATAAAATAAACACTACAATAAAATAATATTTCATTCAACCACCAAAACACAACCACAACCACCATTAAAGCCATAGAAATCACTGCAAAGAGACATGGAGAGAGGAAAAGTAGTTTGAATGCAAAATGAAAGGTATAGAAATCCAGAGACACGAAGAGAGGAAAAGTAGTGTAAACACAAAATGAAATCATAAAAAAGAATAAAAAAATAAGAAAAGTAATGTGAATGCAAATTTATTTTTTTTTAATTTTTTTTATTTTATTTTTTACTTTTCAACTACCATGCACAGCAAAAAATAGTTATACACGATAGCTATGAAGCCAAAAAATATTGCTTTAGCTCCACTATTGCAAGGTACATTTTGAGTTTTAGTAATGCTAAAAATAGCTATATAACTAATTAGCACCACTATTGCTAGTGCGCTAAGAAGAAATAAGTGATATGGGTTCCTTTTCAGGATGAAATGGCTCAGTTGAAGTAAATGGGTACTTGAAATTACTCATTTTATAAGGTTTATAAGCTTTTAGTTACTAGTATAATTGATAGAAGTCAAGTGAATATGGCACTATTGGACCAAACCCTCATCAACCCAGCTAAGGAGAACTAAGAGATATGGGTCCTTTTCAGGATGAAATTGCTCAAATTGAAGTAAATGGGTACTTGAAATTGCTCAAATTGTAAGCTTATAATAACTAGTTTAATGGATAGAAGTCAAGTGATTATGGTACCATTGGACCAACCCTCAACTAAACCACCTAAGAAGAATTAAGAGATATGGGCGCCATGAAATTACTCAATTGAAGTAAATGGGTACCGGCAAGTAGGTGTAAAGCTTTTGATTGAATGCAAATTGTAATTTTGCCTTTGGAAGCATTCAGTAGGACAGTTTAGAGCCACAAACAATGCATTGGATACACCAACAAAATATTATGGAAGACAGTTAACAGATCATTGACTTCTGTGCCCATTGCAGGACCCGTCTATAAAGTTGCGTATTTTCCTGCTAAATAAAAATAATTTCTTATATAATTTCTTATATTAACTTCTTCTCTCTCTCCCTCTCTTCATAATGCCACTAAGATTTGGAGCTTATAATGTTCATTTTATGACGACTATTATTTACCATTAGATCAAGTCTATGGTGAATTGTAAGCAGATCAATGTATTTTTTATTTTTTATTTTTTTTGTGAATGGTGTTATTCAGTGATGATTATTCTTTATCATTAAGTTAATATTCTTTACTATTGTTTTTTAGGAAAATAATATTATTTACTATTAGGTTAATACATCAACAAATTTTTATTTTTATTTTCTGGGTGATATAAAGGGACCAATATGTTTCTCTTTCTTTTTTTTTGCAGGTTAAATTCGATAATTACTTTTTATTAATAAGTAATAACTAATAGGTATAGCCAACAACACACAAAAAAAAGGTATAGCCAATATACCTGTGGATTTTTCTTTTTTCAAAGTGGGACTTTAGCTAATTCAAACTCCTTTTTTTTTTTTTTCTATTTTCAGAATTTCTGTTCAGGAAATTCCATTGACAAATCTTAACGCTTTCAAATTATTGTGATCCCTCAAGCCTTCTTCCGTAAATGGGCAAGAAGAGTTAAAAAACCAAAACAAAAACAAAACAAGGAAATTTTGCTTTTAATTCAAGTGGGTTTTGCAAAAATTTTGACATGATTGATAGATTTGTTTGTCAATTACACCACGTTAACAACTAAAGCAGTTGGAAAACAACTTGATCCCGTTACATCCAAGAGAAATCATATCCAATGATAATAATAAAACAATAATTATCATGCTCATGAAATATGATGATCATATTCATGGTTATGGGGTCTAATAGCAGAAGGTGGAGAAGTAAAAAGAAAACTGAATTTAGAGAGAGGCTAAACAGTTCGAAACTCTTCAAACTGTTGATGATTCTAGGTCGAGGTTCTCAATCAACCACTAGAAGATATGGGTTTTTTTTTTTGGGCATGTTTGAAGATAAAGGCTAAAGGGTTTTCTGTTGCTTTAGATGTTGACGTATCAAATTGAAATACTAAAAGAATTTCATATTCAATATTTTTGAAGTGACACTCCCAAGTCCTAAATTATTGTCAAAGATATTAATTTTATTAGGGAAGGACCACAATGATTGAAACGTGAATTATAAAAAATAAATAAAGAAAAAATGACTGAAAGGTGAGCATTTATTTGGCCCCAACTTTTAAAAAAATTTCAAAAATAAATATTAGAACATTAGTTGAATCGGTAGATTTTTTATTGGATAAACTATATATTTAGTCTTTATCTTTTACACTATATTTTAATTTGGTCCTTAACATTTTAATTGTTTCAATTTGGTTTCTAACCTTTTAATGTCATGTCAATTTAGTCTCGGCCGTTATATCTTGGATGCAAATTACTAACATGACAAACGGTCAAAATAAAATTTTAATTTATTCTGACACCAACGAAAGCTAATTTTTTATTCTGGCCATTAGATACGTCATCAATTTTCATCCAAAAGATAACAGTAGGAACTAAATTGACACGGTACTGAGAGGTTATGGACCAAATTAACATAATTGAAAGGATCAAATTGAAATATGATATATATAATAAGGACCAAAAACATAGTTTATCCTTTTTATTTTATTTGGGACAAGTAAGTTTTTTATAGAGAGAGAGAGCTAGCGGACTATATAACCCGTTGAGATTAAATTAGTTAGAAAGTTGTTCAAAAAAATTAGTTAGCAACTTAACACTTGTGACTTGTTAAATTACTGATTATCCCAAAAACTTAAACTATTAAGAAATTGTGAGTTTAATCACTTAACCATAATTCTAACATACTTATATCAATATTTTTAAAATTTTGAAGCCATGAAAATAAATAAATTAACTCATACCATAACACCATTTCGAATTTCTTACCCAAAAGTTGGGTCAGCTCAATGGACTATGATACAATATTTAAGCTTATAATTTGGCTACGTAGCCTACATTGCGCCCGTGAGCCCACATGCAAGAAAAAAAAAAACTACATGAATGCAAGTCTTTAGCTACTGAGACGGACGACTTTGCCCAATCTCTGTCACATCTTTATAAGATTTCCCAATCAAGTATTACTTTTTTGTTACTAGCAACTTGCTGTTAATCCTTTCAAATTTTTAAAGCATAAATCACGCATGCACCTGGTGGCAAAATTCAACACAACCCATGAACACAACATGACACAAAATTAGTCAATTATTGGTTGAAGCTTAATAAATTTGTATTATATTCAGGTTGATACGACTAATCCATTTAATAAATATGTGTGTCCGTGTCCAACTCACAGAACCTATTTGACTCGTTTAACTAAATGTTATTTTACCAATATTTCCTTCAAAACTCTAGGTATATAAACTTATTTTCTTTCCTAGTTGCATTCTCCCAAGCTCCATGGCCACCTCTCACCCTTCTATCATTGTGGTGTCAAGCTGACGTCACCCTTGTCCTTCACTTCTCTCTATTACTCGAAATGCTAGTCGCCTTCGTCCTTTACTTTCATTTTTTAGCTCTCTATCACCATTGCATTGTCACCCTTACGTGCACCCACCTTGTTTATTATCAACCATATTATCAAATTCAAATGATTTGATTCCTTGATGGCACCTTCCAGTCATGCACTAATTGTGATAAATGCTCTTCTAGTAAATAATTCCCACAAAATTTTGATACATAATATAATGATGTGAAAGTTGTAAGATAATGTAGTACATAGCTAATTAGCTTTGGGGTGAGCAAATAAAAAAATGAGTAGCTCGGTTTAATTCCACCAAAAAAAAATCATCATAATCTCATTCAAATTGAAACTGAATTGCTCTCCCCAAAAAGGCGAGTGGTTAATACAAGAAAACAAATTTGGAAGTTATAAACATCCTTTTGAATTTTGACAAACAATTCTGTTAATTGTCTCTTTTCGTTAAAAGAGATTAGTTTGGTAATTTTTAAGATCTCATGATATTTATGAAATCCTAAATTTGAAATCAATCCTTCTAAGAATTTTTCTCTATAATAATCTAGTATATGTGAAACGAAAGATTACATATACTAAAAAACATAATCAAATTCTCAAAAATGTTTCATTATCATCTTTTGTTAAAAATAATAATAAATAAATAAAGGATTTTTTTTCTTCTTTTTCTTTTTTGAGAAGTAATATAAACACAGACAGGCCCTCAAAGGTCAAAGCGCCGCCATTTTAATTGACTAATTAACCTTTGCTTTTACTCTTTCATCACTGTTAACCGAATGAAAATAATGTGTACGTTGCTTCAAGGTTCAATGTCAATTCAAGCAAACTGGGCACGTGAACCATTTGTGTCCCATATCTTTTTTTTTTTTTTTTTTTTTGAGAAACTCGTGTCCCATATCTTTGACCTATATATATAGTATATAGTACTAACTGTACTATATACTAATTTCACCCGCAGCCTTGAAACTTGTGAATTACGAAAAACAATCTTTGTCGTGCCCATTGTAATTTTAATGTTTGTAAGCTTCATGTGACATTGATAGATAGCAGCCAGCTGCAAATGTTACAACGTGTTTGAAAATTGGTACTTTCATTTTTCGTGATACGATATTAGCTACACTCTATTCTTGTCAAGTAAGTTTAATTAGTAGATTGAAGGGAATAGATGATTTGTATTTGTCTCTCTTTTTTTGGTTTGAGTGGTGGGGGTGGTTGAAAGTTGTTGATTTTCATGTCTAAGGAATAAAATAATAATTATTGAGACACTTCGGAGTGGATAACTATGTGTTGTGTGAATGCGTGTTGAATCCTACATTAGATATTTACTTAATCAAACTAAATTATATAAGTGATTACCATGGCTAACAACTATAATTTGACTCATCATTTTGGAATATAACGATGCCTTAAATATTTTGATATTTTCACAAAAAGATGGTCAATTATTTTTTAACACACATTTATTGTATTCTCAAAATACTGAATA
Organism: Quercus suber; assembly: GCF_002906115.3. Taxonomy (NCBI): domain Eukaryota; kingdom Viridiplantae; phylum Streptophyta; class Magnoliopsida; order Fagales; family Fagaceae; genus Quercus; species Quercus suber. Next base: position 2,135,023 of record NW_027069481.1, read on the forward strand.
ATTAAAAACTATATGCATGTCAATAAGAATGAATTTAAATTAACGATGACAACAAAATAAGACAGGGTGGAATCATAAGTGCCTTATCCCCCTTTTCGAGGCAAAGACAATCATCTCAAGACGGATTTGAAGGTAATTTGAATCCCTAATTACAATAGTGATGAATAAGGTACACGTTAGATTCCAATTTATTGAGTAATAAAAAAAAATAAAAAAAGAGAGAGAGAGAAAGGAAGTTAGAGTCCAATTCTAATTAAATTAAATTTGAGCATTTGACTAGTTGTGATACGCACGCTAGAGAATAGAGACCGGAGATGAGTGGATTCTTTGGATAAAAAAAGGGTAGTAAAGAAACGAGTGGCACTGAAGCTAACAATGGTTTCGATTTACAAGAACTGAAACCTTTGTTGTATTTGTGTCAATTTTGCTTCACACGGCCCGGTGTAGGGCGTCGGGACCCAGGCCAGAGTCCAGAGCAGAGCATAATCCGAAACCAATCACAACAACAAATATTGGTTGACAACACAACACGTTGGTACTTCCATTTGGTAATTTTTTCACTTTATTCAAAAAAAAATTATTATTTTTATTTTCGAATATACAATTTATAATTGATGTGTAATAAAAATGATGTCTATAATAAATTTATGTAAAAACTATGTTTGTTATCTCAACAAGAAAATTTCTATTTCCCTAGTATTTCTCTCTTTGTTAGGTTATTTTGATGCACATTCCTCGAAGCCTCAAAATTTCACTGCTAATCAATGATGTGTTACTAATTATGTAAAAAATAAAAAATATAAAAAATTGATCATACTCTTATGTGGCGTTTGGTACAAGGTAATGTTTTAGGATTCCTAGGAATGTTTAAAGATTCCCATGTTTGGTTGCAAATCATGCTAGGGAATCAGATGCCAGGGGAATCTGGATTCCTCCCTTAAACCCCTCTCAGTGGGAATGTGGATTCCCTTTAAAACAGGTGGGAATCCAGATTCCCAAGCTTAAAGGAAATTGTATGTTTTATAAATTGACAATTTTAACCTTTTTTTTTAAATGACTTGGTAGTTCACATTCAAATCTAAGGATAAAATTGGAAAAATAAATAATTCATTTAAGATTCTCTAGGAATGTTTAAAGATTCCCATGTTTGGTTGCAAATCATGCTAGGGAATCAGATGCCAGGGGAATCTGGATTCCTCCCTTAAACCCCTCTCAGTGGGAATGTGGATTCCCTTTAAAACAGGTGGGAATCCAGATTCCCAAGCTTAAAGGAAATTGTATGTTTTATAAATTGACAATTTTAACCTTTTTTTTTAAATGACTTGGTAGTTCACATTCAAATCTAAGGATAAAATTGGAAAAATAAATAATTCATTTAAGATTCTTGGAAATAAACCAAACATAGGAATAGCTACATTCTTAGGAATGTGATTCCTAGGAATCACATTCCTAGGAATCTGGATGCCAGAAGTAATGTGGATTCCTCCGTACCAAACGTCACATTAGGGTATTTGTTAATTAATCATTTTAAGAAAATTTTAATAGTACTTTATGAAAAATAAAAAATAAAAATTGCCAAAAAAATTGGTCATTCTTTTTTTTTTTTCCTATAAAAATTTTCTAAGTCAAAACCCTTAAAATTGTTGATATTTACCAAAACTAAAAAGTAAGTAAAATTAAATGAACTTTAAAAAAATGGTAATAAATTATTGTCATTATCATTTTTGGTGGTGAGATATTGCTCCTCATGAAGATGCCAACCAGACACGTTTCTAGATAGAATCAATTCATCAAGACAATTAATTTTATAACTAGAGTAGTCTGAAACAAAAACTAAAAAAATAATATAGTGTCAGGCTCAGCCTTTTCAATGACATATCATTCTCATTATTTTTTGAACGATGGGGAATGAGTTTCAAATTCTAAAAATCTTTATTAAAAACGTTAAAAAGTGTCAATGACAACATTGGCAAGACTCTTGATTTTTTCATGAATTCTTGTACTTTAAAGTATTTGAGAGTCAAATTGTAAGTCACTCAGTACATTTACATTTCCTTTTTGTTAATAATTACAATATTACTTTTACGTAGTTCCATTTATAACGTAACTTTGTGTTATATATCAATCCCAATATACCATCTTATAAATGATGTGAAAATTTTTGTAGAATAAGACTTTCATTTTCACAACAAATCTATCATCTATATATACTAAAGAAATTTCAACCAAAGGTAAAACAAATTAAAGGGCAAAGAGTTCGTGTGGCAAATTTCAGTCACATCCCATTAGGTTTGAGGTTTCTAGATTTTTTTTTTTTTTTTGGATGGAAGAGGTTTCTAGATTATTTAGCGACTGTGATGCCAACCCCTACTTGAAAAGTCCTTAACTAATAATGCCGCAGTTGGTAATGTCACGGTTGGGGACATTAAAGGCAATGACGACATTACAATTTGTAGGTAGCACTCTCCCTTGTAAGGTATGTATTAACTTTCCGACTTTAATGACTGCATTAATATACACTTTTTTCACTTTTCTAAAGCTTCAAAATACGATTTCCTTATTTCATTGGCTAATTCTAGCTTCTTCTTTTTTCTCACTTTTCGTACACTCCTAAAATGTTCACTCATCTAGCAAAAGAAAAGGGAAAGGAAAGGAAATAAACCGAAAAATCAATAAGATAGTTTTTTGTATTTTAAATTGTTTGATAGTATCAGAAAAATTAAGTTAATGGAAAATTATTTTTAGTCAACAAAAGAGTATGACTTATTTTTAGAGATTGTTTTCTATTAAATATTTTTAAAAAACAACTCTATCTCACAGCAAATTAAATAAGAGAAGTTATGAGATTATTTTTCAACTCATTTTAGATTGTTACCAAACATTGAAAGATGAGATAGTTTTATAAAAAATACTTTTTACGAAAATAACTCATTTTCTAAAAAAAGTTATCTCCGAAACAAAAACAAAAACAAAAAATTAAAAAGTTCAACACATAAATAGAATTGGTAGGAGAAGATTACATTTAACCTATAATAAGGATTTTTTAAATAAATAAATAAAATCTCTACAGTATCTGAGTGTCCCCATATGTTGAACTATTATGGAAATTATTGAATTGTTTGGATATTAATATTTGCATCTAAACAAGCTTTCAAATTTGCCTATATATTTTATTTCTATTCTAAATAATAATAATTAACCTACTATATATTTTATTCATTAAGATTGATCTAAACGCGTTATTCTATACAGTTTCCTACTCTTTTGTCCATGCTTGATTCTCCTCAACAGCTAACATGTTTGACTAATGAGTCCTACTTTGCATGACACCCAGAGACAAAATCAAATTTTCAATGTATAATATAAAACATGACGAAAATATATGGGCATTTAAAAATAATAAAAAAATTCAACCGACGGTGCACCACGTCCATCCAATTTATGGAAGTGGGAAGTCAAAGATACCCATTTTTCAAGCAAAAAAAAAGAAGAAGATACCCTTCATTGTATTGAGCATAAAATATAATTTTTGAAGATATTATTGCCCTTTTGATTAGTAAATTACTCTCGTAGCAATTTTCAATAAAATAAAAAAGAGAAATGATTTTTTTTTTTTATAAAGTTTTAACCTATGGCCGCTTCTGTAATTTTTGTCATTTTTTATTAGACCAAAATATTAATCAGTAGTTTGTGTATGTGGTAATTGAATTTCAGATATCTTATTCACTTATAAATGGTAATTGTAAAAAATCTTTGAAATATAGGAATAAGTTAGGTGTTTGTAATCATGCATGGGTTAAGCGGGAGAGGAGTGCATGCAAGCTATTTTATTTGCTTTGCTTTCATAATGGGGCTTGTTGCAAGTGTAACAGCAATACTAAAGAGTAAAAGAGATACTATTTAACAAGCATTCTTTTGTTTTGCTTTGCTTTTCTTTCTCCTCCCGGCAAGTAAGCCATCTCCATTCCCTTTTGGTTTCTGAAAGTGAAAGGTTCCTCCATTTTTCTAATTGCTCTATGACAACATAAAACATGCATTATTATGTGTATTTGAGAGTGAGAGAGAGAGACGTAGAGATCCGAGGGTCATGATCATCATTTGAATGGTTGGTTATATATGTAGCCTTTTATATGAGCTATAAGCCTATAACGTGTGTCGCATTGCCTACAAGAATATTTACTTTCAGTTTTCGAATCCATCTAAAAGAAAGAAAAAGAATCAACTAGATTTAGTGGATATGGAGATTTAGTGGATAAAAATTAAAGTTATCATACATAATACAAAGAAAATGCCTAATTATTCAATACTTAACAAATAATGTTCTTTCCTCTCAGGCATGTGTTTTATAAATTAATTCATGGTGGAGTATTGAAACTCGCTATTTATGTGAAAAGAAAGAGTAATATTATTTATAGGATTATTTTCTCATAAAATATAACAAGTTAACAACTAATTAATACTCATTTAATCATTTAAAGTAACTTAATGTAGCAACTAAAATCATTTAAAGCAATTTTGTTTCCCACAATAATGACATTCTTTTTTTTTATAAGTTACTCTCACTAGTAGATATAGTATCTTGGATAAAATAAAAATCAGATATTTGTTCTTTCATTCGGATGATGTGTAATGTGTAACTACCGAGAAAACATGGAAGTTAATACTTGTTTTGATTATCAAATTGCAATGCCCCAATAAGCTAAAGTCGCAATATTCCTGTTCAATTGAAAGCAATGTAGCCTGATTATTGCTTCGTCTTTTCACAACATTTCATCGATTTGACACATTCCCACTACTTCTTCTTTTTTCTTTTTTTTCTTTTTTATAGGAAACACATTCCCACCACTTGTTTCCATAAAAATCTTTAATTAAATTGTGATAACTAAAAAACGGCAAGTAGTTTAGATAATAGTAATTCTGTGTGACATTGAACCTAAAATTTTCTTGCTGTGTTGCAACTTACAACTTTATATTACTAAGTTATTAGTTATTACCATTTAACAGGCTTCAAAGATCAGAATGTCACACATTTTTATTTTTAATTAGTTTTTTGATTAAGTCCAACTACGGCACGTGAATATTTTATTTGGATATTAATTGACAAACAAATTCGAATCTCTCTACCCAATACTAATTGTTCAAGCCTTCAAGGTAACAAAAGACATTAGTTAGACTTCAGAGTAATTATCAACCAGGATATTCTAGTTAGAGTACAAAACAAAATAATTTCACTCCTTATCTCTCACTGTTGAGACCTGATGATGCCGGAAATCTCACCAGTGAGTTGCACGATGCTTGTACGCTCAAAACGACACCTGCACAACAAAAAAGAGAAGACCTAACAGAGAGCACCGGTATGGTGCCGGCCAAATACCCTCTGAAGGTCAAGTTAGAACTTCTTTCAACTCTAGAGTGCTAGAGAGGGGTTAATTATGCGTACCTCGATTTATGGGGTATTGGGGCTTTTATAGTAGTCGAAAGTTGACCTTTTTTACTTGGAGTCGAAGTCTTTCCTTGTAGAAATCCTCTTGAGGAGTCCCAAACGTGATGGACAAGTCATATTCCTTATAAAGAAGATCTCCATCGATGCACGCAACTTCTAGAACCCTAATTGCGCTAGGACTCTAATCACCCCTAGAATTTAGGAGGTGTGCCGCAAGTATTCCCATATAGGGATTCTGTCTGACACGTGGCCAACAAATCCGTCCTCACTGAGTCTTGCACCTAATGGGCCCATCCATCAACATTGCTTGGATCCGTCAGCTTATTTTCTCCTCTTCAGTTGCCCCCTTCACCCTATGGGTCCGTGATCTCGGAGTGAAAGGACCCGTGGGTGACGGTTCGATTTGGATCTTGAGAGACTTGTCAATCTTTGACAGGCTAGCCCGAAATTATTTCTGGCGTAGAGGACCTAAATTTTGACCAAGGCACTTTTGGGTGACATGGTCCAACTGTCCTTCCGTAGGTAAGAAGACTTAGAATTTTCACCAAGGCATTCGCGGGTGACTTAGTTCGTCCTTCCACCCGTAGGTAGTAGGACTTAAAATTTGTACCAAGGCACTTGTGAGTGATTTGGTCCGTCCATCTACCCATTGGTAGTAGGACTTGGTCCATCCTTCCACCCGTAGGTAGTAAGATTTAAATTTTGTACCAAGGCACTTGAGTGACTTGGTCCGTCCTTCCACCCGTAGGTAGAAGGACTTAAATTTTGTACCAAGGCTCAAAAAAAAAAAAAAAAAGAGGAGGAAAACGCGTGTTTGGATTGAACTTATTGTTGCTGAAACTGAAAACTGAAAACACTGTAGCAAAATAATTTTTAAATGTGTAAATAGTACCGTGAGACTCACTTTTAATATTTTTTATTACATGAACAGTGCGTAAACAGTGTACGCACTGTTCATGCACAGCTTTTTTGTCTCCCAAAAGTAAAAAAATGCGGCAAAAAAAAAAAAAAAAAGAGGAGGAAAACGCGTTTGCTGAAACGCAAACGCGGAATCCAAACCCCCCCTAAAAGAAAGAAAAAGAATCAACTAGATTTAGTGGATAAAAATTAAAGTTATCATACATAATACAAAGAAAATGCCTAATTATTCAATACTTAACAAATAATGTTCTTTCCTCTCAGGCATGTGTTTTATAAATTAATTCATGGTGGAGTACTGAAATTCGCTATTTATGTGGAAAGAAATAGTAATATTATTTATAGGATCATTTTCTCATAAAATATAACAAGTTAACAACTAATTTACACTCATTTAATCATTTAAAGTAACTTAATGTAGCAACTAAAATCATTTAAAGCAATTTTGTTTCCCACAATAATGACATTCTTTTTTTATATAAGTTACTCTCACTACTAGATATAGTATCTTGGATAAAATAAAAATCAGATATTTGTTCTTTCATTCGGATGATGTGTAATGTGTAACTACCGAGAAAACATGGTAGTTAATACTTGTTTTGATTATCAAATTGCAATGCCCCAATAAGCTAAAGTCGCAATATTCTTGTTCAATTGAAAGCAATGTAGCCTGATTATTGCTTCGTCTTTTCACAACATTTCACCGATTTGACACATTCCCACTACTTTTTTTTTTTTTTAATAGGAAACACATTCCCACCACTTGTTTCCATAAAAATCTTTAATTAAATTGTGATAACTAAAAAACGGCAAGTAGTTTAGATAATAGTAATTCTGTGTGACATTGAACCTAAAATTTTCTTGCTGTGTTACAACTTACAACTTTATATTACTAAGTTATTAGTTCTTACCATTTAACAGGCTTCAAAGATCAGAATGTCACACATTTTTATTTTTAATTAGTTTTTTGATTAAGTCCAACTACGGCACATGAATATTTTATTTGGATATTAATTGACAAACAAATTCGAATCTCTCTACCCAATACTAATTGTTCAAGCCTTCAAGGTAACAAAAGGCATTAGTTAGACTTCAGAGTAATTATCAACCAGGATATTCTTGTTAGAGTACAAAACAAAATAATTTCACTCCTTATCTCTCACTGTTGGGACCCTTTAACTTTTCTTTTTCACTTAAAAAAAAAAAAAAAAAATCTGTTAGGAGAAGTCAATTTCACCCTTATTGAAGTATGCAAGTTAAACTTGAGCTTACCCCTTTGAGGGAAATTAACTCGGAGGCGCCATTAGACTATGTCAAAAGTTTTACAATTCAATGGCATAGCCTACTTTCTTTTACTAAGATAATCAAGGTTTAAAATATCTCCTTCCCTGTTATTGTCAATATATATATATATAATAAAGAAAATGATTTGGACAAATGTACAATTCTTTAAGTTTTCCAATTAAATTAACAATATGATACATTGATCAATACAATATAAATAATGTTATTCTTTTACTGATAATTAAATTCAACGGCTTGATTTACTAGTCAATTAAACTGCATGTTGAATTTAATTAAATAACTTAAGGTACAAAAAATGACAAAATTTTTTTAACTAAATTTTTTTTTAAGTAGCATACCAGATAGTAAATGAAAAAAAAAAAAAAAAAAAAGAACATGACTATATATTTAAAGATTTAACCATTGAATTACATGTTTTTTATATTCTTAAAATGCATATCAATTTCATTCAAAACGGATTTTAATTACTATTTGATCCATAAACATATTTTTATGCATAATTTAAGACTAAAAAATTTTGAAATTTAAACATTTGATTAAATTGATGACATAGTTATTAATCTTTGATATTTTTGGAAATTTGAATTATGGAAAATATAATAAGAAAATGTACTATAACGACAATTTTGTCAAAATTTACATCCAAAAAATATATAAGAGAGTTTGGAGGATTTATCTTCAAATTAGTTTGGAGAGAAACTTTGCCATAAGTTAAACTCCAAAATCTATAGAAGGACGATAGTACTCAATCCCATCCCTCTCCTTTGTCATGGGTTTGATCTGCCTCCCTTTCCCTGGAGGGGGAGAGGAGAGGGGTGGGGCGGGATGACTTTATAAGGTGGAGAATACTTTCAAGCGAAGGGAGGGAGTGACTTTATAAGGTGGAGAAATACTTCAAAGAAGGGAGGGGAGAGGGAGGGGGATGACTTTATAAGGTGGAGAAATACCTTCCAAGGAGGGAGGGGGGGAGAGGGGGGGGGGGATGACTTTATAAGGTGGAGAAATACCTTTAAAGGAAGGGGCAGGGGGGATGACTTTATAAGGTGGAGAAATACCTTTAAAGGAAAAGGGAGGGGGAGAGAGGAGGGGGGTGACTTTATAAGGTGGAGAAATACCTTTGAAGCACAATACCAACGTGACTTTTAGTAATCTTTATAAGGTAAAATAGATAAACAATTATCATATTTAGTTACTTCAGTTGATAGTTCATTAATCATTTTAACCTAAGACATAACAAAGATTCTTTCAAATCATAATATCCGGTTCATCAAAAACCAAATTAGGATAAATTTATGAATGCTGATTGTTTATTTTCCTATCTATTTCTTTAAATAAAGATTTAAAAAATTCCAGTGGATTACATTGATTTTTTTTCATGTTAGATCTTATAAGATATTCTATTTAGAGATGGGTTCAAGTTACACCTAGTGTAACTTTACAAAAGTTACACCTTTTTTAAACCGTCGATTTCTAAGAAATCTAATGATTAGAAAATCACTATAATCAATGTCATCTTTAAAATTAATTGCTTTCCATATTAGCTAACCTAATTAATTTGAGAAAATATTATATTATTTTCTTTTTAACTTTTTTTCTCTCTCCTAATCAATTCATCCTTAACCTTACACAAAAGCATATTCTTAACGTTCTTGGGCATGGAAATATGCACTGGATTGAAATGATTGTCTAAACTCAGCCAATTAATTCTTCGTCCAGGCTTGCCTGCTGTACAACTGAGATCAAGCTAGGTTCAAAATTTAGTAGCCAGAAGATTCATGCCTGAGCAGTCTTTTACTTGATTAGCCTTAGGGGTCTAAACATACAAGATTAAGCCAAATGGCTTCTAGATACTCGTGTTCTTGTAAATACCTTCTAAAAACTATCCTCTGATTGTGAAACATGCCCAATCATTAGCTTGAAGAAGTTGTTTAGAAGAAAGTATACTTTGGGGTGAATTGGCTTTTATTTTTTATGAATACAATCCTTGTTTCCTGAGAATATGAGATTTAACGAAATTTATACTATAAATCTGCCTAGCATTTGATAGGCAGATTTATATTATTGTTGCAGGATTTTCTGTAATTTAAGCCTAGCACTGGAGCTATTAGTGATGTAGCCCTAGGTAATTGTGAATGATAAAAGTTTGATTTTTTTGCAATTGATTTAGCGATGTGACATTCAAAAGCTATAATGGGTATGTTGAGAAAGATTCCCAGCAAAAGTATTTGTTAATTTTGATAAATCAAGAGAGCAATAATACAAGGGTTTTGTTTGAATATGCAGGACTTGGTCATTACACAATCCCTGATCAATGGCTTCTTTAACAATTGAAAGTCCATCACAACGGCCTTCATGCCTAAGAAAGTTGAGAATATGCTTTTGTGTAAGGTTAGGGATGAATTGATTAGGAGAGAGAAAGAAAGTTAAAAAGAAAATAATATAATATTTTCTCAAATTAATTAGGTTGGCTAATATGAAAAGCAATTAGTTTTAAAAAAGACATTGATTATAGTGATTTTTTAACCATTAGATTTCTTATAAATATACTGTTTAAAATAGGTGTAACTTTTGTAGAGTTACACCAGGTGTAACTTGAACCCATCTCTTCTATTTATTATGTGCTTATATTTATTCCTTTTGATTCTTGAAAGGGAAGAGAGAGCAATGGTGATTAACGGTATTGACCTAGTAATTTAAGATAATTTGACATGACATGACCTGAGAATGAAATTTAAGCCAAACATTGTCTTTGACAAAAAAACAAGAGGTTACTATACCATAAACGTACGAAACATTCAGCAAAAAAAAAAAAAAACCTACTTAACTTAATTAGCAAATTGCCCCTCAAAAAACAAAAACAAAAAAACTTAATTAGCTAATTAATGAATTATTGAAATACATAATTAGGGGAGAGGGATTTACATGATAAAAGAATACCAATCACCGTATGCAGACAATCATGATAGGATCTCTAAAATTTTTAGGGTACCTATGTCACAGTTCCTAAGATCCAATTTATCTACCTTGGATCCTGTCAAAAAAAATTTTATCTCACTTGGAGTGAGTCAATTGAATTTTGTTATATCATTAATAATTTAAACAAATCTTGGTTATCACTATTTTTGCATTTATGCAAATTATAAATAACGTGGTAAAAACTATTCACTAATTTTAAAATGGATGAATATGATTTTAGTAACTCTATGATGAAGCTACCTTAAGACTCTAAAGGGTTTTAATCTGCAAATAATCACCCATAAATTCCTTTTATTGTGTTCATGGTCTCTCGCTTGTTTTGAATACTACCCAATTTAATAACCTGACATTGTTGTTTGCTACTTTGCTTGCTTCAATGAAGGTGGAAAAAAAAGTTTAAACGGTTGAGCTCAAACTATAAGCAAAATAAATTTCTATATGTTTTGTTGAAAATTTGTACTTTTTTTTTAGAGGGATTGAAAATTTGTACTTGAAACTATATAAAAGACAAAATTTTTAAGTTAAGCATTAAATAAGTAAGTTGTCATTAGTCAAAGTTATTATATGTCTGTTTTGATAGAAAAAAATATAATATATATATATATATATAGGAAATGATTATACTCAAAAAATATATATATATAGGAAATGATTCACTGTCTACTCTCTCTCTCTCTCTCTCTCTCTCTCTCTCTCTCTCTCTCTCTCTCTCTCTCTCTCATTTGGTTGCCCTAATTTTCTTCCTAAATGAGGTGTGTAGGGTATATTTTTGTGGCCCAAACCCAAAATATTTGAATTATGAGCCCAATGAACCAAGAACAATGAATTTGTAGAGAATGGATGAAAGAGCTAGGTTGATTGTGGACTAAATAATCGTTAATTACGGTGCCAAGAAGGAACTGATAAATAACAGACTTCAAAGTCTTTCAATTTTATGTCTGAAGAGGAATATTATTGAGAGAAAAATCAATACAAATCTCCAAAAGTCCCTTTTTCTCTAAGCTTTTTCATTATATAGCATCCTTCCTCGTCATCTTCATTGTCCACTTGTTCTTCATCTAAGTGTCTACTGGAGTATGTGTCACATCAGATTTCTTCCTTAACTTTCTGTGAGTGGTGATAGCTAGATTGACACTGTTCAGGGGTCTTCTCCACATTAATGCAGCCAGAAAAGCAGATGCAGTGCATTTAATATGGTGGTGGCAGTTTTTCCTTTTAGATATTTCTCCATTCTTCTTATTTCCAGGCATGTCCAAAACTTATCTAGATTGCTGAAGTTATTAGTAAGATCATTCGAACCCCCTAGATATTTGCTTGACCAAGAATCTTTACATTCGAGGAGAATGATCTATTCGGAATGCTAGTGCTCTCTTCGGACGGATCTTCTTCACTCCCAGTTATCTTTCTTTCATGCGAAACACTCCTCAACAATTTTCGCCTCTTCGGACACACAATAACCTTCACATAAGGCTTTGGGCTCAATACATAAGTTTGAGTTTTTACCCCCCACAAGGTGAGTAATGAGAATTACCATATTCTTATGGTAAAAATTTCAAACTTACTCTTATACTTTGTCTGCGAATTCATAAATGAATGAAATGGAATATATTTAATTAATGAGAAAGAAAAATGGAATGAAATGATATTAATTTATCTTGATGGGATGTTTTAAAATAGAAAAATGTTAACGAATACTCTAAAAATATTGGTTTAAAAATGATTTTTAGAAATATTTTATGGAAAAATGATCATAAAACAATTAATTTTGTTGACGATTTTTTATATTTCCTATAAAAGTAATATCAAAATTTCTTAATATGGTTTATTAATAATTACCTTAAGAGCACTCATTAACATGACTCTTTAAAATAATATAATAATGTAAGTAACTTTATTTGAGACTAACATTAGAATAAATAGAATGAAATCATTTATAGCAACATTACTGTAGGGATAAAGGGCCCAAATATGAGTATTGGGCCATGGGCTGTGTCCGAGGACATCAAGTAGTCTAAGGATAGGTAATAATGATGGAGGTCTATAGGACAATGGTCCGTGGAAGGATTTTGGTCATGAGGAATTGGAAATGTTGTCCGAGGAGAAGTACCTCCTCGGCTAAACAAAGTAGAGGTCATAAGTCTGACCTTTCATAAAAAAACGAGGCAACAAACGATCATACTGGCAAGGAGAAGCATTAGGTGGGGATAAGACAAAAAAGAGTTGGGAAATATCTGAGAAGAAAGCTAGTACCACCGTATTATATACTCTGCAGCTAACCTCCTGGCCGCATTAATGTGGATGTGATACCTAAACAATAACATTCAACATTACAGCTATCCACAAAGATTTCAAGAATGTGCTAATGAGACAAGTATCAAAGTCAACAATCTGATCTATATGTAGAGGGCAAAGATGAAGTAAGGAAGGGGAATAAAAAGAAGAAAGATCCTACTACAAAGTGATCATCAAATAATTTGTAGAAAAATCACTGTACGCTCAAGAACTGTAATTTTGTATAAATCTAAGAGAAAAATATATATAAGAACAACCTTTCTCGGACTTAACCGAGGAGGACTTTTCTTGTCCAAACTTTTTGTTTATGCTTTCCAGTAACAACTAACCTATTGTGATTATTGTCCACCTCACTCATTGAAAGTTCAGTTTCAAGCCCACTTTCTACGAATTTATTGTTTTGGGCTCTTTGAGCCATTGACCTTATTTTTGGGCTTTAGGAGCAAAACGTGTCCTTACAATTACTATTATACCCCCCTATTTTAAAAAAATAAAATGTTGAAGTATAAAGATATTTTAGGAGTTTTAGTAACAATTTCATTAAATTTCATTTAATTCATTTCAACTGCCCTCAATTTTGGGTGGAATAAGAATTTGAAATTTTGAAAGAAAATTGAGAAATGAGTGTCTCATCCTACCATTTTTATTTTCCATTTAAACTCCTAAAAATAGAAGAAATATTCTAAAATTATTATTTTTCACCCCTCTTCCCATACAAAGTGTTCAGCAAGAAATAAGGTACCACTAGACTATAAAAGCTTTAGTCATGTAAAGTCACATCTAAGGGTTAGTACATTAGATGTTTGCCAAGATCGGCACAACTGATATTAATGAAGGGTGTACCTATATGTCATCACAAGACTTCAATGATAGTTTTGGCAGGAGGGGGAGTGCATCATTCCAACTTTTGCTATATTAGAGTAGTTTAGTTTTACTACCAAGTGAGTTGAGTCAAATGGTACCTCCCCATATTTGAAGTGCATGGAAGAACGCAGTTACTTCGGTTTTGAGCCCTTGGGAGAGGGATGGGGTATTTGTGCAGTAAACTATTACTAACCAGTTAAAAAAAGAAAAGAAAAAAGAGTAGTTTAGTTTTTTCCCCCCTGTAAAAAATACAAGAGACAGGAGAGTTCAAGGGCTAGCTAATATGGTTATAAACAATATTAAATAGTTTTCCAATTTTTGAAATGGTAAAAAATCTAAATAAGAGTGAGCAAGCCAACTTGGGTTGTAAACGAGCCGAGTTTAGTTGATTATTGAATGATCAAGCCCTTCTCAACAACAAATATAAAATATTCAAGCTTGGCTTAATCTTGAACAAAACCTACAAACTATGTTTGAAAGCTTAAGCTTTTGGACTATCTAACAAGCTCAAGCTCAGCTTGATTCATTAGTCAAGTTGAACTCGAGCTCAATATCAAGTTTTTGAGTTCGAAATCCAATACAAATACAGTATCAACCCCATATTAAGCACATTATCAAGCCTATTTGGTTTAGACATATGGTTTCAACCCCAATTTAAGCCCGACATGTATTTTATCAAGCCCTTTTATTCACAAGCTTATTCATGAACTTTTATTTTTTTTGGCTTAGGCTTGACTCATTTACTAAACAAACTTAAAATTAAGACTGAAATTTGACTTATTTAAAAACAAACAAACTAAAAAAAAAACCTTTTTTTGATTGAATCAAAGCAAAGCTATTTATGAATGGTTTGATTCATTTACAACCCTAAAGCTAAGCTTAACTTGAATAGCAACCTCGTGAAGATTTATCTTCTTCTTTTTTTCTTCAAGAAACTAGTGAAGATTTATCTTGCTAACTTGAAAGTGACTAGCCTCAATATCCTACCATTTATTTAATTCTAGAAAATAATAATAATAACAACCTAGTGAAGTAGTGAGTAACTCCATCAACTTTATAATTTATATAAATGTAATGCCTAAATTTTAGAGTCATTAAGGGGTGTTTGTTATTGTTGTTTAAATAATAGTTTTCAGTATTTAAACAACATTACACTTATTTTTACCAACTTTTTTACTTATATATATTTCTACAAAACAATAATAACATTACTAAAAATATTTTACCAAACAGGCCATAATTTTCAAAAGGTTGTACGTGTGCCTTGACAAATTGCAGCAGTGTCTGAGTCATGCAGATTACAGACTCACCCGTGACAATAATATATTATTCCTTTTTTGAGAGGTGTTATATGTATAATATTTTTACAATAAATCATAAGTGTTTAGTTATTATTGATTCAAATTTGAACTTAGCACAAAAATTACTTTTTTGTCCCAACAATAACTATCAGTAACAACTTGTCACTTAAGATTTGTTATAAAAATATTGTAAAAATATTATAGACATAACATTTCTCATTTCTTTTGAAGGCACACATGATAAAAAAAAAAAAAAATCCTACAATTTATTTACCTAGAAAAACTTTTAGTTACGCGCCTACACCGCACCTAGAATTTATACGCTGAAATCTGTATCCAACAAAATTCAAAGACCACGGTTTTGATTACAACCATAATTGCATAGCAAAGTCCAAAAACCCTTAAAAGATACATTTAAAAGTACTATCCACCGTACACAATCTATTTTTTTTTTACTAATCCTCTCACGCGCTTACTAGTGAGTGGGGATTTTTTTTTTTTTTTTCTGAAAAACATAAAAATTTTCTTCAGCCAATAAAGAAGGAATTGCGACCATTTCGGGATTGAGTTCAGAATCTGTGTGTTTTTATCAAACAGCCAAACAGACCTTTACCTCAAATACTTTTTTTTATTGCTACACAACTTTTTAACAATAAAAAAAATAAAAAACAAAAATTAAGGATTTAAAAAAAAAAAAAGCATAGGAAAATAAATTATATAAATTCATTGGATGAAGCTCCGCGTCATTTTGAGTAAATCCAAAAATATAAACAAAATAAAATAAAAGATTATACGAGAAAAAGGCCAAAATTGTGGGTCCCAAAGCACCTTCATAGTGGCACCCACTTTTACCTTTCACTTTCAGACAACACCCCCATTACTCAGTCAGTGTGTTTATTTAAGCAGAGGTATACAGCACATTCATTATAGGCAAGAGTTGCAAAACCATTTCACGCGACAAACAAACTTGTTGTTATTATTATTATTATTATTATTATAGCAGTGTTGTAGTGTTGTGTTGTGGTGGGTGTGAAATTCTCTCTCACACCAATTATTTTTCTTTCACTCACAAAAGAAAAGAAAAGGAAAGGAAGGAAAAGGAAAGACAAAAACCAGCTGTGTTGGTTTTCCTTTACTTTCTCTCTCCAAAAGAAGCTTAGAATAAAGTGTTTATATAAGAGAAAGAAAAGAAAGAATAACAAAAAGGCCACTGCTTTGTTAAGTTGAAGCTGCTTATACAAAAGAGGATTACTTGCTTGCTTTGTTTGCTTCATGGTCACCATGATGGGGTTGAAGCTTGTAATGTGGAATGTGATAGTGGTGGTTTTGTTGGGTTTAAGTGTTGGTATTGCTAAAGCTTCTGTGTCCTATGATTCTAAAGCTATCACCATTAATGGGCGGAGAAGGATTCTCATTTCTGGATCCATTCACTACCCAAGAAGCACCCCTGAGGTATTTTGCTCCAAATGTGCTTTCTGGGTCTCTTTTTTTTTTTTCTGGTTTTTCTCAGTTTCTCTGGTCTTTTGTTGTTTTTCTTTAACTGGGTACCTCTAAAATTCCCCCCCTTTATAGCTTTTTCAATTTTTTGAAAAAAAAAAAAGCTTTATTTTTGTTGTTTATTTTTGTTTTCAAAGTTTTAGTCTTTTTGGTGTTGTTGCAGATGTGGCCAGATCTTATTCAGAAGGCTAAGGAAGGAGGTTTGGATGTGATTCAGACTTATGTTTTCTGGAATGGGCATGAGCCTCAACCTGGCAAGGTAATGGATAATGGCAGATGTTTTTCTTTTCTGTGAATCAATGTTATATTTATGGAATAGAGTATTTGAATTATGTGTACTGATACTACTTATTTGTTACAGTATTACTTTGGGGGGAACTATGATCTGGTCAAATTTATCAAGCTGGTGAAGCAAGCTGGCCTTTATGTTCATCTCAGGATTGGTCCTTATGTTTGTGCTGAGTGGAACTTTGGGTAATACTAAATTTATCTGAATTCTAAAAATATAAATATGTACATAAATTTACTGTAAGTTTTGAAAATCTGAGTGTGAGAATATAATTTATTTTCAGGGGATTCCCTATTTGGCTCAAGTACATTCCGGGGATCAATTTCAGAACAGATAATGGGCCTTTTAAGGTTAGAAGCTTCTGATTCTTACATCTGAAATACCCTCATGTATCTCAGTTTCTTTCATATGGCATTGATTTGATTTATTTTTCAACTGGATTTTGATTTTCAATTTGTTGTAATGAAGTATCAAATGCAAAAATTCACAACAAAGATTGTCAATATGATGAAGGCTGAAAGGTTGTTTGAGTCTCAAGGTGGTCCAATAATTCTATCCCAGGTTGGCACAGCACTGTATTCTACTTCTTCACTTAATCCAATGAACTTCTATAATTTTTACCAATAGAACTTAAATTTGTATTCATTTAATAATAAGAGGTAGTAAAGTAAGAGGAGTATCTTTCTCTGCCAATGTTTGTGACAGATTGAAAATGAATATGGACCCGAGGAATATGAAATCGGTGCACCCGGTCAAGCTTACACCAAATGGGCTGCCAAAATGGCTGTGGGGCTCGGCACCGGTGTCCCATGGGTAATGTGCAAGCAAGATGATGCCCCTGATCCTGTTGTAAGTGCAGCCTAACTTTCTTTCCTTTTGTCATTACCTTTTTACCTTTACTTAGCATGTTCAATTAACTCAAACCAACCCTTGATGATTACTTGCTGATGCTACGTTCCCACAGTCCCTAGTGGGGTTGCCACTCAATAGTGTGATGTCCCCATGTTAGCCATTGAGGAAATGAATAATTATTCCTCATTGCACATGGCTAAACACTATTCTATCTCTGTCCTGTCTGTGACTGTTGCAATTATTTAATTCACTTTCGCAATTGAGATTTGTAACAGAGATTTATGACTCTGTTTTCTAATTAATTATTCACACATACATACACCTTCTAACTTCTATAGTGGCACAGATAAATAATACCTGTAGCTTTTCTAAGCTTGTAATCCTAAGTTAATTGTTACGAGTCGTGTATATTACGTTGGGTGCTTTCCAATAAAAATAAAAAATTGGTGTGAGTCATGTATCTTTGGTTGACTTCTTGGCTGTTGGAATTATAGTTTTATTATTGCTTTGTGCTCTGGTGGTTTATCCATTCTTTCCTCTCTTTTTTTTTCTTTTTTTTTTTTCTTCTTCTTCTCTTTCTAATTTCAAATATGTATCCAAACAGATTAACACTTGCAATGGTTTCTACTGCGACTACTTCTCTCCCAACAAAGCTTATAAACCCAAGATGTGGACAGAAGCCTGGACTGGCTGGTAAATATGTGTGCTTTTAGCTTGAACTGGGCACTAGATTCTGTCATTCTTTGTTGAATATATAAATTTATTATGATTCAACTGCTAACCTAGAAGTAAGTGAGTAGATTGCTTTAAGTTATTTTCTGATTAATTATCCTTTGTTCTCTGTAACATGTACAGGTATACTGAGTTTGGAGGTCCAGTTCCTTATCGACCAGCTGAAGACTTGGCTTTTTCAGTTGCAAGGTTTATACAGAAAGGGGGATCATTCATTAATTATTATATGGTAACTTCATTGTTTCTGTGGAGTGACTCCTATGTCCTGAATAATTGATTGAACTGAGCTTTATTTGTTTGTTTTCATGTTTTCAGTATCATGGGGGAACCAATTTTGGCCGAACCGCTGGTGGTCCTTTCATTGCTACTAGTTATGATTATGATGCTCCTATTGATGAATATGGTATGCACAAAGGAGTTATGTTATTAAACATTTCATTTGTGTATTTTTATTAATATAGAACCATAACTACTTATATGTTTTCCAATCGTTTGTATTCGTTTTAATAGAATATTTTTTCATCATCCAGTTTTGCTACACTTACATTAGTTTTCAAATGTCACTTGGCGCCCTGTGCCACATCATGGTGGAGTGGTTGCTGCTGTCACTTCACCATAAAGCAAGAGGCAATTCTTCTTTTTTTAAAATAAAAGTAAAAAATCCCCCCATTTATTTTTTACTCTGGTGTAATAGCGACTATATTGTCCTTATTATGCACGGGGTGTGTTTGTGATGGAAATATCATGATAATTCTAATGACTATGTAAAATCTGATAATTTGATTAGTTATACAATATATCTGGTAAGAAAACAACTGACCATCATTTGATGGGTAACGCACGTATATCTAACATTACAAGCTAAAGATTGACTAAGATGACTGCAACCTAACTAGTTGTTGTATCATTTAAACCTTTGGCATTATAGTCATTTTCATTGTACGCAGATTGTGATAGCTTAAGAAATTACTATGATAAGAATGAAAAGATTTTGGATGGATGTAACCCATCATCTGGCGGTTCCTTCCCTTGTGAAACAATCAAATCTATAATCATTATAAATTTAGGGTATTTGTATAG
Source organism: Quercus suber (assembly GCF_002906115.3). Lineage (NCBI taxonomy): Eukaryota > Viridiplantae > Streptophyta > Magnoliopsida > Fagales > Fagaceae > Quercus > Quercus suber. Next base: position 2,154,572 of record NW_027069481.1, read on the forward strand.
TTTTATTGATGAAGTAAAAGTTCTTTGACTATTTAACAGTTTTTCCACCTAAGGAACACACACTGACACAGACAAACAAAAAAGTTATTAACTCTACTTTCTCCAGAATTTATTTTCTCCCCTAAAATTAGAACTGGATTGCACTGTATGAATTTTAAGAATTGCTACTTCTTTCTCTATGTAGGACTCCTGAGACAACCTAAATGGGGTCATTTGAAAGATTTGCATAGAGCAATAAAGCTGAGCGAACCAGCTTTAGTATCTGGAGATCCCACTGTGACATCACTTGGAAATTATCAAGAGGTTAAATGGATTTCTGTTTACTATGAATTGGTACTCATTCAGTCATTCCTCAGATTGCCTCAACTAAAACTCACTCCCAAAATTTCATTTTTCTGGTACAGGCTCATGTATTCAAATCAAAATCTGGAGCTTGCGCTGCATTCCTTGCCAATTATAATCCAAGAACTTTTGCAAAAGTGGCTTTTGGGAATATGCATTACAACCTGCCTCCTTGGTCTATCAGTATTCTTCCAGATTGCAAGAACACTGTATACAATACTGCCAGGGTGAGAAAAAAGGCTTTTGATACTCTCTGTTGAATTTCATTGGTCATGGTTGTCAGTACTCGAGACTTACTCTGGTCCGCGCATATACAGGCTACCTTGAAAAAATATTTGTGATTTACTACAAAGAATGCAAATGTTAGCTCTACCAAATAAGTTTTGATTTCTTTGAATCTTTATTAGAGGGTATTGTAAGATACGTTCATATTTCCACGTGATACTTATGTTTAGCATCTAACTCTTTGTGTTTTTTAACTTATATATTGATCTTCCTCAAAAACGAAAAAATAGGATTTTCCTGTTAGAAGCTTCCTGGTAAACAAACTTCGATAATTTATACCAAAATTTCTGTCAGGTTGGTGCCAAAGTTCACTAATGAAGATGACTCGGGTTCCCGTTCATGGAGGATTCTCTTGGCAGTCATACAATGATGAGACAACCTCCTCTGATGACAGTCTTTCACAACGGCTGGGTTGTTGGAGCAGATAAATACAACAAGAGATGCCTCTGACTATTTGTGGTACTCGACAGAGTGAGTAACATAAGCCCATACATGGTTTTTTTTTTTTTTTTTTTTTTTTTTTGAGGTGGGGTGGCCTGGGTGGGGGAGTGTTTTTGTTAACAAAATATTTTCTTATAAATTTCATATGCCCTATGGATTTCCAATCTTTTAAATGTATTATTTTTCCTCCCCAGTGTTAAGATTGACGCCAATGAAGAATTTCTGAAGAGCGGATATTATCCTTATCTTACAGTCTTATCTGCTGGCCATGCTTTGCATGTTTTCATCAATGGTCGACTATCAGGTAGGCAGCATATTGCCTGTTTCAGGCATTTTCTTAACCAACTTCTATGGATAGTAACTTCCAATAGCCACGGCAATGATGAAAGGAATTTTGTTTAGTCACTTTCATTGATAGTGCTTGTTTATAGTCGTATCATTCTGTATGCTCTCAAACACAACCTGAATAAACAAGGTTACTTTAACTAATAGTGCTTAATCACTTTGTGTTCTGCCCTCTTTAACACGTTACTTTCTTGATTTTTATCAGGAACTGCCTACGGAAGTCTAGAAAACCCAAAACTAACATTTAGCGAAGGTGTGAATTTGAGAGCTGGTATTAACAAAATCTCACTTCTAAGTGTTGCTGTTGGTCTCCCGGTTTGTCCTCTCTCTCTCTCTCACACACACACACACACACCCCTTATTTTTTGTGAACAATGTGCATGGCCATTTTCAATTTAACCTTATTGTCTTTCCTGCTGTCTGTGATATGTTCAGAATGTTGGTCCACATTTTGAGACATGGAATGCTGGTGTTCTTGGTCCAATTTCATTGAGTGGTCTTAACGAGGGGAGAAGAGACTTGTCATGGCAGAAGTGGTCTTACAAGGTTTGTCTTCAAACATATATTCTGTATTCTTTCCCTGAAATGCTACAGAATCACTTAATTTCTTGTTTCCCATCAGATCGGTCTTAAAGGAGAAGATTTGAGCCTTCATTCACTTAGTGGAAGTTCCTCTGTTGAGTGGATTGAGGGTTATTTAGTGGCCCAAAGGCAGCCACTGACATGGTACAAAGTGAGTTTCTCAAACCTTAAGTAAAGCTTCTTATTATTAGTGAACTTTGTAAGGTCTTACTTAGGGGTTCCATCAAGATATAACTAGTGACATAATTGTGGTATTCTTGGTCTGGCACTTTCTTATATCTTGTTTTTAGTTCTTAAAAAGAAACGTAAGTTATGTTTGGAGTTTTAGCTGAATTACAACTTTTCTTTTGAAAAAGGAAAATTTAGATAGAAATTTATATCAGACATGTTTTCATATGATAAGGAATATGCAAGCAAACCCATTTAAGCGGCAATTTGCTGCTAAGGCCAGAACTGACTTCCCTGTGTCATGTTTCAGACTACGTTCAATGCTCCAGCTGGAAACACCCCATTGGCCTTGGATATGGGCAGTATGGGTAAAGGTCAAATATGGATAAATGGACAGAGTGTTGGCCGATACTGGCCTGCTTATAAAGCATCTGGTACTTGTGGTGAATGTAATTACGCTGGAACATTTGATGAGAAGAAATGCTTAAGCAATTGCGGTGAGGCTTCCCAAAGATGGTAAGAGAAAAGTTATATTGCTTTAGAGCTTTGTTGTGCTGATAATGAACTATTGGGAACTTACAAATGCTAATAAATTTCAGGTATCACGTTCCTCGTTCGTGGCTAAAACCTGCAGGGAATTTGCTGGTTGTTTTCGAAGAATTGGCAGGAGACCCAAATGGGATATTTTTAGTTAGAAAGGAAATTGATAGTGTATGTGCTGATATCTTTGAGTGGCAGCCAAACCTCATGAGTTGGCACATGCAAGCCATTGGTAAAGTTAGTAAACCAATTAGACCTAAAGCTCATTTATGGTGTGGCCCTGGCCAGAAAATTTCTTCAATAAAGTTTGCTAGCTTTGGAACACCAGAAGGTGCTTGTGGAAGCTTCCGCGAGGGAAACTGTCATGCCCACAAATCATACGATGTCTTTCAAAGGGTATACTACAATCTTCCTTTACTTATGCCATCTCTTTTTGCCCTTACTTCTTCATAATCCATTGCTATACCAAGTCAAGATGCTAAATGATAGCCTCATGCCCTATTCCTGAGAAATATATACCAAGTCAATAATGCCATGCATACTATAATAGATGCCCACTTCTAATTTTAATGCTTGGATGGTGCTCCAACTTAGCTGAGTTATATAAGGCATAACTTTTGAAAACTTTCATCTTTTAAATAATCTAAAGTGTTGAACCTGGAGGCCAACTAAACTTTTTGGCCTCTGCTCACTTTTTTATTCTTTCGTACTTGATTCCTTAAACAACTAGTTCTTCTTGCAGAATTGTGTTGGGCAGAACTCCTGCTCAGTTACTGTAGAGCCTGAAAATTTTGGAGGAGATCCATGTCCAAATGTCATGAAGAAACTTTCAGTGGAGGCTGTTTGTAGCTGAAGTGAATAAAGGTCCTACATCGATTTTCTCAAGACCCCAATACAGAAATTTCAGCTGATATATTTTTGGATAAATTATCTACACGTCCAGAGCATCATGACCATTCATTTTGGCTTTTCCAGGGTGAAGTTGTACAAATATACAACACACTGACTGGCTGAAAGCATATACGGATTGTGAAAATGATAGTTGATGAGTTATATGTATACACTAGCCATTGTTTTGATTGGTGGCCAGCATGTTACATGAAGGTAGAAGTGAAAGGACACGTTGAAGTGAAAGGAATGGTCAAGAGCACATCGAGATGATACTATTTGAGTCCATGTGCAAATTTTTTTTTGTAGTTTTAGAATTTGGAAGCCTCTGGTTCCTGTAATGTTATGTTTCATTTTCTTGTAAGAAAGGTTTCAAATCTAATAAAAATTATCAAGCTTTTTTAATTGTTTTGCATTCTTCCACCTTTTTCCAGGGTGAAGTTGTACAAATATACAACACACTGACTGGCTGAAAGCATATACGGATTGTGAAAATGATAGTTGATGAGTTATATGTATACACTAGCCATTGTTTTGATTGGTGGCCAGCATGTTACATGAAGGTAGAAGTGAAAGGACACGTTGAAGTGAAAGGAATGGTCAAGAGCACATCGAGATGATACTATTTGAGTCCATGTGCAAATTTTTTTTTGTAGTTTTAGAATTTGGAAGCCTCTGGTTCCTGTAATGTTATGTTTCATTTTCTTGTAAGAAAGGTTTCAAATCTAATAAAAATTATCAAGCTTTTTTAATTGTTTTGCATTCTTCCACCCAAAAAAAAAAAAACACCTTGTGATGGTGCTTTCTTGTTTCTGCATGCACTGAATTAGTGAATTTACAATAAGAATTGACAACAGTAGCTGAAATAAGGTACTGACTCTTTAAAAATCCTCCTACCTTCTTCTGCCATGGAATGTAAAATGGATGGAAAAAATTATAAAACCTAACAAATGGAAAATAAATGAGCCTACTTAAAGTAGACATGCACCTTTCTTTTACTGTTATATAGATAATATATTGGTCTTATATATGCTTTGATCGGTGATCACAATGAAAGAGATATCCAAAGGATGTTGTATTTATGCAACTCTGCTTTCGTGTGTTAAAAGGAAATTTGGATTTTTTTTAATTAAATTTTTTGTGTGGTTTTTTGAAAAGCAAATAGTAGTGAAATTCATAATAAATGAAGAAACCAGCTTTTTTTAGTCCATTGATGACTCATTAGACCATACATTCATAATAAATGAAGAAACCAGCTTTTTTAGTCCATTGATGACTCATTAGACCATACATTCATAATAAATGAAGAAACCAACTTTTTTAGCCCATTAAAGACTCATTAGCGGGCTACAAGCTGTGTAGTTGTCCAAAAAAGACTACAAAATAATAAATCTAAACTTTAGTTATGGTTGTGAGATTTAATATTATTAAGAAGGGAATGTCATCATAGAACCTTCAAGTAACGAAATAAAACAAAAGTATTACAATATAGTTTTTTATATCAAAAGAAAATTTGTAATGTGATAGCCTTTTGTGGCCTCTTCTGCAAATATCCTTAAGCAATGCAATAGAAAAATTTTTAAAGCAGTAATCTGTGGCGACCTTTTACTGACTTAGTGAGAGTCATATAGACCACATATTTTTCAACAATCGGTTATGTTAGCATAATATTTATGATGAAAGAGGTAAATTATTCAGTACTTTCTATGAACCAAATCACATACACCCTTGAACAATGTCTAAAGCCTAAGTTTTTTAATAAGCTATCTAAACAGAAAAAGGGAAGGAAAAAAATATTGAAATTTAGTCACAGATCCCAATTTGTCATCTCTTTCTTTCATAAGATTGGGATTGTGTCCAGTGCATCAGCTGTACTGGATACTTTAAGATACGAACATATGTCCAAAACTGGATACGTATTCATATTCCAATGTGTCTAGTGCACTAATGCATTGGACATAAGTTGTGTCACTCTTTTAATATGAGCTTCTTTTTCATCATAATTTCTTTACACATAATCAATTATTATTAACAACAGTGGTCGCAACCCATGCCCAGTATTAAAAATTTTCAACACACAAATATGATAAATTTTGACAATTTATAATTGTAAGTTTGCCTACTAATCACTTCTCCCAAATCTTGCAAAAGTAGTCAAGTTTTGCAACTACAAAACTAAAATAATAATGAAAGAAATAAAATTACCTAATTGGTCCAACCGTAATCAATCTTTTTGCTAAAAGCAATTCCCAAATTTCTCAAGAGTAAATTGCAAAAGGTGCACATGAATGATGTAATTTAGGTGTCTTCTTATCTTAAATAAATGTAATATAGAAATCATATATGGGAATTAAAATTAAAAAATAAAAATAAAAATCTAGAACACTTGCTGACATGGCACAACAGGAGATTAGAAAAATTAGCAATATATTTTTTTTCATATAATTTTCACCATGCAGTGCATGGATTCGACTAAGAGAGAATTTTATTTGGAGCTAAACTGCAAAGCAGAAGGAACAACGAACTGAAGGATTTTCTGAATATGGGTCTCCATATGGTCTAGAAAGACTAGGTTTAACTCAAGCTCAGGTTAAAATTTTATTCAGTTAGCCACATAGCTCAGCCCCAATATATACCAGCTTAATGTAAGCCCATATCTCAATGAAAAAAGCCATGCTAGTCTAATAAGAACCCATCCAAATTAGTCCAAGTAGTGGCAACCGTCCTAAAGGCCCAAACTCATCCCCCCTTGTTTAATGCTTCAAGTTCCAATATCAAATCCTAAGGTCACATTGAAAAGAAATACCATATTACTAGCCCAAATCTCACAAGACCCATAAGAGTAGCAAAAGAATTCCTAGAACTTGCAATGCAGGAATGGGCTTTGTCCCAAAAAAGAGGTTTGGGCACATACTTGTTGGTCACGCTAGAGTTTACTTCATAGATGGGGTGTTGGGCTTGTATTTGCACATGAGTGAGCAATTCAACATTCTACATTTGCAACATGAAGTTGCCCCATTCAAATTGAAACCAAGTTCGTAGATACCATTATTTTGTTTCATTGAAATGTCCTTTTTTTTTTTTTGGGGCCAAATTAAGAGTATCTTCTTGACACTTAACTCATTTTTTTTGGGCCTTGTTTTGTTTACTGTTTCTTTAACTATCATTTTACTCTTTTCCATATTATAATAATAATTGGCCAAGGTTTGGTAACAAACTTAGTTGCTCAATATCTTTTTATTAGATGTGAATTTTGATAAATTCACTATTGAATTACTTTTTTTTTAATCCTTTTTGCTTGCAAAATTTTTAAAATTTTAAAAATCATTAGCTATGTCACAATCAAATATTTAAATTTCTAAGCTTTTTATTTTTATTTTTATTTTTATTTTTATGAACTAAGTTATTGGATTCCAAAATTATGCATAAAAAATAAATTTATAAATCAAATGGTAAATATTATCTAATTAGTACGAAATTTGACGTTTATTTGAAGAACATAAAGGGTACGTTTGGTACACTGAATGAAGATTACGGTAGGAATTGTAATCTTTATTACTAGTAATAAAGTGTAATGTAATAATTAAACCTATTCACTAGTTTGCTTGTAAGTTATAACATTAGAATGAAACTTAACATTTATTTTAGGAAATATCTTACTCATACAATTATATTTCCTTAAAAATTTTTATTTTTAAATTTAAGAGAAATATGTATTATTTTTTATGATTTTTTATTTTTATAATTGTTAGATGTATATGGAAAGTTTGTTTATTTAGAAATATATTAAATTTTGAAATTATTACACTTGCTAAGGAATAGCCAATACAACCTTTTAAAGAGGAATAACTATTCATCATTTTGAAGAATAGCTATTCATAAGGAATGACTATTCCTTGTAATTAAAACATAACCAAACTAAAGAATAATTAAACTATAGGAATAACTATTACATTACAACACTTATTACAGTCTATCAAACATGTCCAAACAATATGAAATCTAATTGTTAGATTTTCAAAAAAAAAAAAAAAAAAAAAAAAAGGTAAGTAGTGGCAACCGTCCTAAAGGCCCAAACTCATCCCCCTTGTTTAATGCTTCAAGTTCCAATATCAAATCCTAAGGTCACATGGAAAAGAAATACCATATTACTAGCCCAAATCTCACAAGACCCATAAGAGTAGCAAAAGAATTCCTAGAACTTGCAATGCAGGAATGGCCTTTGCCCCACAAAAGAGGTTTGGGCACATACTTGTTGGTCACGCTAGAGTTTACTTCATAGATGGGGTGTTGGGCTTGTATTTGCACATGAGTGAGCAATTCAACATTCTACATTTGCAACATGAAGTAGCCCCATTCAAATTGAAACCAAGTTCGTAGATACCATGCTTTTGTTTCGTTGAAATGTCCTTCGATTTGGTCCTTTTTTTTTTTTTTTTTGTGGCCAAATCAAGAGTATCTTCTTGACACTTAACTCTTTTTTTTTTGGGCCTTGTTTTGTTTACTGTTTCTTTAACTATCATTTTACTCTTTTCCATATTATAATTATAATTGGCAAAAGTTTGGTAACAAACTTAGTTGCTCAATATTTTTTTATTAGATGTGAATTTTGATAAATTTACTATTGAATTACTTTTTTTTTTAATCCTTTTTACTTGCAAAATTTTTAAAATTTTAAAAATCATTAGCTATGTCACAATCAAATATTTAAATTTCTAAGCTTTTTTATTTTTTTTATTTTTTATTTTTATGAACTAAGTTATTGTATTCCAAAATTATGCATAAAAAATAAATTTATAAATCAAATGGTAAATATTATCTAATTAGTACGAAATTTGACGTCTATTTGAAGAACATAAATAATATGAAATCTAATTGTTAGATTTTCAAAAAAAAAAAAAAAATTAGGCTACAACTAAGTTTATAGCCAAAAAAATTTCATAATAAACTCTAAATTTTGTTTATTGTTGCTTTAACAATATCATTTACCCTTCTTCATTTTAAAATTTTAAAAAAAAAAAAAAAAAAAAACTTTAACCATTACTTGGGGTTAGACACTAGACTATTCGATCACAGCGACGGTCAATTTAGCTGACACTAGAGATTACGTAAGGCAGTAGATTAATAAGGTTTTTAAATGGTGATTTGGAACTATGATTACATAGCTTGTTGCTTACTCTACAATTTGACCTAATATACCTTAACTAGGAAAGTCATTACATCAGATGGTCGGTTCCAGTTGACCATTAACCTGGATGGATCTGATGCTTTTGAAACCGTCAAAAAAGTAGACTCCACCTTCAACATCAACAATTTATTTTAACAATAAAATCTAGCACATAACTTTTACCATAATTTATTATTTTAGTAAATAGAAACTACTTTTTCCATAGTTTTGTGCGCAATTTGTTAAAATGATCATTCATTTTACATAAATTATATCACTTTTTTTTTTCACCACTCATAATCAATCACTAAATTATACAAAAATTGTGTTTTTATATTTATTATAATTTTAAAATAATTATACAAATATGTGACACATTCAAAGGGTCAAGTTTAAAACCTTATTACCCCTTTAAAAAAATTAGTTTAAAACCTTATGACAACCCTTGAAAAATATTTTTAAAAAAGAACCTTCTTGAGCGAAAAATATTTTTTAATAAGATGAAGACACAGTCTCTAAATCTTGAGTGCATGACCCATTTAGCAATAAAGACCTCTCTCTCTCTCTCTCTCCAAAAGAAAGAGTCCATTCTTTTTTAGAAAGAGAAAGAGTCCATTCTGAGAGGTGTGTAAAATTAGTTTTTAATGGTCCGTTTAAATAAGCATTTTCCGTTAGTTAATACTTAATGTACTTATTTTTATAGCATAGTTTTTTTTTTTTTTTTAATTCAATCTTTTTTTAAGTACAATTATATTCTTAAAAAAAAAAAACCTTCCATCAATATATATATATATATATATTCTTACAACAAAATTTAATCCAATCATACATTAATCTATTAAACTTTGACTATTGAAGTTTTGTCCGAGGAAAAAGTTTCTACAGATAATCAATGCGCCAAGTGCGCCTTTTGTTATAACACTGAGATCATAAATATTTTTTCCTATTTTAAAATCAAATTATATAGAAACCAAAATCTATTGCTTGGCTGTGTGCTAGCTATATATGTATATACTAGAAAAAAGCATATAAATATGTTGGGAATTTTTTTTGAAGAAAACAATTTTATATTATCTAAATTCTAATAAAAATTCAAAGCCTGTTGGTTATAATAATATTGGGTAAGCACCAAAGCAAAGGTATTAGTTAATTTATATATAAATAAATTCATCAAAAAGATTTATATGAAATAAATATGTATATTTGATGATTAATTGCAAATATCATTGAGCATATGACATGGAGCTACACATATATTGAAAACTGAATATAGTTACCACTTAAAAAGCTTTAGTCATGAACTTTGGTAATACTTGTTAGGGAGAGATGAATTTAAAAATACTATTTATAACCTGTATGTGTGTGTGCATGAGAGAGAGAGAGAGAGAGTAAATTGATATAGGAATGGATGTAAATTATACATTATATGTGTGAATGTGTGTGTCATATTCTTATTACATTTGAATGGATATAAATTAAACATTTTTTTATCAATAAAACCATAAAATTAATTTATTATATAATCTTCTTATTATATTCATAAATTAAAATAAGCAACAATCCCAAATATACAACCCTTGATATAGGTAACACAAATAATATTAGTAAAACTGTTTATTTTGAGAGAGAATTTAAAATGACTTCACCCATTCATGTGAGTTAGTCAAAAAAGGAAAAAGAAAAAAAGGTTGCGATCCTTCAAATGTGGCTAGTTGTGATTGAAGTTTAGTTGTAGTCTTGCACTTTGGTGTTGGTTGCCATTGTGAAAGGGCTCCATTACAACAACAACAACAAAATTTATTTTTTTTAATAATCAAACAAGTTTTCAAGTTGTTATCTTCTAAAATTATTTGACAATAAATATTTATAAAAAAATTTCTAATTTAAAAACACTAAAACATATATCAATCTTTAATTTTTTTAAAAATAATAATAAAAGTCTTTTTTAGAGTTGTATTTGAAAACTCAAACTAAATAAACCTTAATTGTTGTCCTTTTGATAAATAAAAAATAAAAAAAATTCAGAGAGTTTCAACGTATGGCACCTGCTACTAATGGTAGCTCTTTATCATCAGACCAATACTTCAATTAATTTTTGGTGTAGATAGAAATTGAACCCCAAATCTCATATACAACTATCAAAGGGTTTAGACCAATTGAATGAATTGGAACCAAAAAAAATTAAATTTGACTAAAAAAAAATTTAATAATTAAACTACTTGGAAGCTATAATAAAATGCTTTTAAAGAGTATCATAAAGGTGAGAATTTTTATTGTTGAAGTGGCCCTAGGGTTAATATTAATAAAGTTCGATCCAATTTCACTTCCCAATCATATGTGTTTTTATTTTTTTGAATTTGAACAAGAGGACCACACCACACGGTATGGTTGACCTTTCCAAGCTCATTTCACACGGCTGTAAATCAGTCAGTTATCCACAAAACAAAAAACAAAAAAAAATGTCACACACATCAAAGCCCACCGTCACCGTAGCCTTGTCAATCTTCTTTTCACTTTTGTTTTTGTTTTTGTTTTTGTGTCCCACAGATAAAGCAACAACAACAAAAGAAAGAGAGAAACAACATAGAAAAAACATCATTCGCAGTATCATCATCAAATGTGGAACCTTCAAAAACACTGTACTGCACTATAAAAAAAAAAAAAAAAAAAACAAACAGAACCTCGAAGTACAACATTTTTTTAGTTAGTTACACAATCACAGACAAAAACCCTCTCTCTTCTTTCTCGTTTCAATGGCGGCTGTGCTTTCGTTTGTGTCAAATTCTGAGTCTAATTTTCCGTTTTCGATAGAGAATCACTCGCAAATATACAAACCCATGTTGTATTTTTGCTTCTTGGTCTTCTTCTTCACCTTCTTTCTCCTGGTTATCTCGTACTCCACGTACAAGAGGTTGAAGAAACCTGAGCAGAACCGAGAAAAGGAGGATACCCAGAAGCCAATTCGGAGCGACCAGTTGGAATTCGAGCGTGCTTTGGATGAAACATCGGGTGCGGCCCGTGAAAATGACCCGACCCATTTGACCCATTCGCTTCTTTTGGAGATCTTGCCCTCTGATTCTCCCAAATGGGACTGTTTGTTTGGGGAAGAAAAAGGTGGTGACCCGGATTCGAACGGGTCGGGTTTGGATATGGATGGTGTGGACCCGGTTGGGGATCAGAGGGTGATGAAGAAAAAGAAGAAGAGGGCCAAGAAGAAGAGGATGAATTCACTAGCTGAAGAAGGTGGCGGTGGTGAGAGGCCGTGTGTGGAAAGAGGAAATTCGGGTCAGGGTTCTCGGGTCAAGCAGGAGTTGGTATGTTTGTACCCGTTTACATCATCAAGTAGTGCCATGCAGAGGAGGATCAAGCAGCAGTATGATGAGCTTGTGAAGTGCAATGAGACCAAAGGATTGACGCTGGCACAGGTTTTTTTTTTTTTATTGTTTTTCTACCCAATATGTTAAAAAAATTGTGACTTTCTTATTGATGAGGGTGACTTAGAAGTTGGTCTTGTTTTCAGTTCTATTATGATCTTTGTGCATTTTTATGGAAAATACTGCGAATTTTATTAAAAAAATAAATTTCTTCGAAACTGATGAGGCAATAAATAGGAATGGCGTCTTATCAACAACGTAAAAAATAAATTAATCAGTTTGTAAATTTCTATATAGCAAAAATTTTAATACTTGTAGGCTTGTTGAATTACTCAAATTCCATTTAAAATTTTTGTAATGTGACAAGGAACACTCTTAAAGGCTTTGGGTTGTTGCTTGTTTCACTCACTCTTCTTGCCTGTGCTATGGCAGATAAATACATGCCAGGGATATGAGTAATTCCTTCTTTTTTAGTTAGTTGGTTGGGTGGGGGGGGTGGTGGGGGTTGGGGTGAAGCTCTAGCTTTTGTAAACTTTTAATCATAATAATGCAAGCTTAATATGTTTGGTTTGTGATAGACTTCAACAAGAAGGGAGATAGTTGACATGGCCTGAATAATACAGCAAGCTTTTGAACGAGTCTTTTGATGGGATGGGTTAAAACTTTCAACCAGATAGGTTGTCCATGCAGGTAGAGAGATTACTCGATCAAATAAAGAGGAATTAGGCCAGGTGGAGAATGCGATAGTTAGCTAAATGTTATTTATGAGTTGATATCAAGACCTTGATTATTGGACTAAAATAGGTGGTGGCAGATTTATCAAATGTATATGGGGTCTCTGTTGAGTAATTCTTAGGTACTCCCGGAGTATGGAGAATGATGCTCCCTTCCCACCATGAATGTGAGAGAAGAGAGCACCATTTATACATATTCTGGGAGTACCTAAGAATTTTCCGTTTCTGTGAACTTGAGAGGTTCTTGGGAAACATTCTCCATTCTTTTGGGGGGTTGGGTGGGGTTGTGTACACATTCTCTCTCTCTCTCTCAAGGAAACATCCTCCATTCTTTTGTAGCTTCATTTGTGTTTTTCCAAAGTTTTCTTCTTTAAATTAAACAATCAACTGAGGTAAATAACTTGTGCCAGGGTGATTTATTTGTGAGCCTTATACCATGTCTTGGTTCAAGGAGAGGTAATGAAGGATTTTGAAGGTTGTCTCAAGGCCGAGGTTGAAATCAGTATACATTTGCCTTGTACCCAGCTCATGTTTGAGACACAGAATCATAATTCAATGAAAACTCAGGTCTTCCTAGGGAACTGGTCCTTGTGACTGCAAATATCTCCTTATGCACAGCACAAATGCACTTTAGAAGTTTTTGTAGATGTTTTGTTGCAAGAGCAATGAGATGTAGAAGAATTGAGCTATGAGATTAAAGCCTATAACTAGTTTTTGCACACACCCACATATTATTGCTTTGCTCACAGCTCAAGATATGTTGTTGTTCTCTTCCTGAAGACAATTGATGGTTCACCAACATCGTGTCAGAGTCTATTTGCCCTTGATGTTTTGATTTGATTGCTAAGAACCACCATTTATAAAATTATGTTTGTCTGCATGTATCTGCCACTACAGAATATCTGAGGTCCATACTATTCATTTTCATTCCCTCTTTTGGATATGTATTATACATGACAGGTGTTCTATTCTTTTTTCTTTTTGTGTATGTTAATTCTATTCTTATTGTTGTAATGTAATCATCTTTGAGAGCGATAAATTTCACAAAATTTGATTCAAAAGATAAGATTAATCCCATGGTATTTCTGATTTATAGTTCATGAAACTTGTGAGATACATTCCCTTTTTTAAATTGGATGATTGACTGATTTTTTATCTAAACACCAAGTATCTGCAATTGTGATGGCTTTACATGTATCACCAAGCATTTGTGGTTGTCATGACTTTCTGTGTATACATATTGCAGGTTGGAGATTTTGCCAATTGCTTGATTGAGGCTAGAAATGAGCTACAGCATAAGTATGTTCTAAATTATTTTGAGGAAGCTAAGTTTGTCCATTATGTTTGTTTTCTTTTATAAATGTTTTTGGGTTGGAATCATTGTTTAGACTCTCCTAGTACATTGCAACTTGTTCTTCAAGTATATAAACTTATACTGTTGTGTGCCATTCAGAAGCTCACAACTTATTGATAATTACATTGAATATTGGGAATAGTTTCTTGATTGTTTAGTTAATGGAAAAATTTTCTTCCTAATTTCCCACTTGACCCCAATAAACTTGGTTATTTCTGAGTTTCTTTTTAAGATATGGAGTTTTTAAAAGCACTGACTACTGTAATTTCACCTGATAGTTTTCCAATTAATTTCTGATTTCTGAAATACTCCTTGCAAAATTTAGTATCTCCTTTTATTTTTTAGGTATGCACAATTCTCTTTTCTCAAATACATTTCTATTATCCTTTTTTCTATGACAGGGCTGATGTCATCCAACGTAGGTTCACTATTACTAAGGCTCTACTATTCAAGGCAGACAGATCTTCCTTTGACCGCCTCCGCCAACAGGTTGGTACTAAATTTTTGGATTTGTAGGAAGCTGATGTGTTTTCAAGTATCTTGCCACACCCCCATAAGTGGATTAAATTTAATTCCTTGATTTTTCAGATATACAAGCTAGAATTAGAACAAAAGAGACTAGAAGAGGATGCATTTGTTTATAATTGGCTTCAACAACAGCTAAAACTCTCACCGGCATACAAAAAGGTACAAATTTAAGTCTTATTTTTTGAATAAATATTTTATTCAGGCCTTCAATATAGATGGTTGGTCTGGGAGACTGGGAAACTCTTTCTTGTTCCTGTAGAAGCTGCTTATACAAGCTAATTGTGTAGACAAGTAATCAATAATCATCCATGAAGTTTGTATCCCCCCACTACGCAACACTTAGTCTTAAAGTAATTGCTAATTCTTATATTTACAGAATTAACATTTTCTTTGCACACTAAGTATTACTGGATACTGATAATAGTGAACTTTGTCAAATTCCACTCCTAATACTCTCTTATGAACAACAACCAAAAAAAAAAAAAAAAAAAAAAAACCTACTGCCAAAACATCCTTTCTCTTCTAAAAAAAAAAAAAAAAAAAAAAAACCTACTGCCAAAACATCCTTTCTCTTCCCTCAATTCTATCAAACCAGATGGAGTCTGTAGTATCTTTAAAGGGGTAAAAAAAAAGGGATGGAGTCTTTAGTATCTCTTTCTGCACCGTCTTTGATAGGATATGCTAATGATTCTAACATCCTATCTCTTATGAAAGATGGTCGAAATTAGCGCTTCCATGGAATTGAAGGCAAAATCTGGGGAGCTGGTGGAAAGCGTGGACACAGACTTTGCTGACATTTCATTTGAAGATTTTTTAGCACAAGAAAAGAAGGATTCATTTTGGTATGCTTCATTTGTAGGATGACTTTTTTGTTTGTTTGTTTTATTTTTGTGCCCTGCTTATATAATCATATTTTCCATTGCTATGTGTAGGCAAAGAAATGGCAAATCAAGATCATTCTCAAGTTGATGACAGTATTTGCTCTGCTAACCATAATCATGAGTTTCAGTAATTCAGTTCAGTTGTATGTATATCCAATACCCAAGTCTTGCACTGTCACGGGAACTTTTTTGGCTGCCGGTGCTTCTTCAAATAGGAATATAACCATTGCTAATATATGTTCAAATTTTCTTTATAGGATTTTTCTATGGAAACTAGCCCATCGATATGGATTTTGAATGTAGCATACCATGTTCAACTGAAATTTGGCATATTTGCTAACTACTAACATTGCCTTTTAAGATTTGAAATGCAATAGATGCTTGTAGATCTTATGCGGTTTGTCACACGAGTCATATATGTTTTTTGTTAAGAGCTTTTTCTAGCTATAACTTAAACATTGTGATTGATCCTGTAAGCTTTACCAGATGGTGCACAGCTATATGTTTGTACTGTGTAGTTGAGGATGTGACTATTGTGTATAAAATGTTAGACAAATACTAGCCTTTGTGCTTGCAAAATCAAGTAAGCTTTTAAGTGCTAAGGTGGGTGGTCAGAATCATAGTGGATATCATGCTTGTAGATAAGATATGATCTCAAAGGCAAGTGCAAACAAATTGTCTATTGCAAGCATTTAACACCAAGTTGTTTGAGAGTGCTACCAGGTAAAGGTAGTACTTATCAAGAAAAAGAAATCATTTTTCGTTTACGTTTTGTGATGTAGAAGGTATGGCTCTAAATGGTTATTGAAATATCAAGTATGGAATGCGTAAGATGGTAAAGCTTTGCAGATCAGAATGACTAGTACTAGCATGTCACGCTCAACGGCGTGTACAAATTTAGGACATCGAAAACCATATTTGAAAATGCATTTAAAACTAGCTCAAGGACTGAAAACTTAGAAGGGGAGAATAAGTTTAACAAGGTGAATCCTACATTTACCATCCGAAGTCGTGGCCCAACGATTAAGATCTTAACATGGTGTAGTTCTCGAGTTCAAATTTTGAGGGTGACAATGAGGCTTGATTAGACTTAAGATCTATTTCCTTTCCTCCACCTTTTCAAACCATTGCTGCTTTAGGTTTGGTTGAGATTTAGGACACCTCTAAGCATATTTGAAAGCGTATATAGTCATGGACTTAAGATCTATTTATTGATTCAATAAGGTGAACCTTATACTTACCATATATAGTCATGGCCCAATGATTAAGGTCTTGGTATGGGTTAGATCTCAAGTTCTAATTTTCAGGGGCAACAACATGATACTGGTTTGACTTAAGGCCTATTTCCTCCCACTATTTGAAAAGCTATTGGTGTTCTAGGTGAGGTTGAGGTTTAGGACACCTCCAAACATATTCAAAAAAGGTTTTTAAAACTAGACTCCAAGGCCCAAAAAATAGAAGAATAACTTCATCTGTTGGAAAAAAAAAAAAAAAAAAAAAAGTGCACTATGCACGGTTCAGATACTGTTTAGGAGACACTACCAACTGTTCAGTGGGTCCCGTGCTCTATTCATGGGACCCACAACCACTTTATTAAAAAAATATATTAAAAATGATTCATACGGTACTATTTATACATTTAAAAATTATTTTGCTACAGTGTTTTCTATTTTAGTTTAGGTGGTTCGAGGACAAACGCCTCCTTAGCTTAACAGGGTAGAGGTCAGAGGGCTTGGCTTGCCATCAAGAGCAACGTTTGGGTAGTTCTATGGATAAGGTTAAGCATTAGGGAGGAATAGGACAAGGGAAAGGTAAGAAATATCTAAGGGAAAGCTGCTACCACCACATTAAATGCTCTGGAGCTAACTCTCTAGCTGCATTAATGTGGAGGTGACACCTGAACAGTGATGTTCAGCCTTACAGTTACATCTAAAAACTTCAAGAAGGTGCTGATGGGATAAGGATTAAAGCTAGCCATTTGATCTACACGTGGAGGGTTGAGATGAAGTAGAACCTAAGAATGGGAAGAAAGACCCCATTACAAGGGGTCATCTGAGATTCTGTAAGAAAAAACACTGTTGCACTAAGGACTGTAATTGTAACCAAGTCTAAGAGAAATCTATTCAAGAACTACTTTCCTCGAACTTTGCCGAGGAAGAATTTCTTTACATAAAACTTGCTTGTCTTTGTCTTCTGATCATCTTTAATCCATTGTGAGTGTTGTCCTAGTCATTGAAGCCTAGTTTTCAACAAACTCTTTACAAATTCATTGCATTGGACTCTTTGAGCCTTAATCCATTTATCTTTTGGGCTTAGGTTCCAAAACCTGCCCTTACATATATAATAATATTTATAGTTTCTATAACATTATTCTAAATTATTTGCTGACTATAATTCTTTGGAACATGATAGTTTCATTTAGAAACATCACCCTTGCCTAGGAGGTGGTCTAGCACAAACATCACCCTGCCTAGCACAAATAAACATTCAAGAAAGCAGTCTTCACATCCATCTGATAAAGTTTGAACTTCAATGACATGCTAGGGCAAGGAGAATTCTAATGGACTCTATACAGGAACTGGGGCAAATGTTTCATCATAGTTTACTCCTTCCATTTAAGACTATCCTTGAGCTAATGGCCGAGCCTTGTTGCGGATCACATTGCCTTTTTCATCAGTCTTATTGTGGAATATCCACTTTGTAAGATGATGTGCTCACCCTCTGGTCTAGGTACTAGAGTCCAAACATCATTCCTTTGAAACTGAAGCAGTTCATCATGCATTGCTTCGACCCAACTTTCGTCTTGTAGTGCTTCCTCAACTTTTGTAGGTTCAACTTTGACAAATAGCAAGAATAAGACACAAGATTAGCAACACATTTATCAACTTTACGTTTCCTTAATGTGA
Organism: Quercus suber; assembly: GCF_002906115.3. NCBI lineage: Eukaryota > Viridiplantae > Streptophyta > Magnoliopsida > Fagales > Fagaceae > Quercus > Quercus suber. Next base: position 2,173,107 of record NW_027069481.1, read on the forward strand.
GTTCATTCATGTTTCCCACAATAACTTCTAGAGGATGATTTAATTTAATCCTGGAGGAATGTCCTTTCTCCTCATAGATTCAGAATCTGGTGAAGTAGGTATGTCTGCAGAATCTTCCACAACAATGGGAGTACTGAGAGTATTGGAGATGTAGGTTCTTGTTCAACAATGTCTTGAACTTCCTTAGGCTCAGGAGGAAAATTTCCTTGGGGAGTTCCTCAATACCTTTCTTAAAACTAGAATCTGAGGACTCATCAATGACAACATTTACTATCTCCATTACCTTCATAGTTCTTTTGTTGTATACCCGATAGGCCTTGCTTGTAGAAGAGTAACCTAGAAATATACCTTCATTACTCCGAGAGTCAAACTTTCCCACATTCTCTCTATCCTTAAGGATGAAACAAAGTGCTTCCAAAGATTATGAAATACTTCACATTTGGCTTCCTTCCTTTCCATAACTCATAGGGACTCTTTTTGGTACGGGTCTAAAGTGCACTCTATTAACCGTATGACATGCAGTGTTGACGGCTTCTCCCCACAAATTTCTAGCCACATCTTTATTATGCAACATGGCTCTGGCCATCTCCTGAATAACTCTGTTCTTTCTTTCTACCACACCATTCTGAGGAGTAATAGGAGCAAAGAACTCTTAGATATACCTGATCTTGTGCAAAAGGACTCTATATATGAGATCTCGAATTCTTTACCATGGTCACTTCGAATTCGATTAATCTTTAGACTCTTTTCATTCTGCAATCTTGTACACAAAGCCTTAATGTGCTTAGGAGCATCAGACTTGGATCGTAGGAGAATGACCCAAGTGTATCTAGTGAAGTCGTCTACCACAACCATGATTTATCTTTACTATCAAGAGACTCGGTTCTAGTTGGACCTATATGATCTAAATGTAAAAGCTCCAATGGTCTAGATGTAGCTGATGTCTAAGTACCTGGATGCTTAGCTTTCATCTGTTTTCAAGCTGACATGGTCCACATACCACATTGCTCATTCTACTAAGCTTTAGTATCCCCAAGACTGATTCATGCTTAGATACAATAGAAAAATGCTTGTAACTAGCATGTCCCATTCGTTGATCCATAGATCTTTATTAGGCAAATGAATGCTATTACACACAATATCAACATCGAGAACTAATCCATAACAGTTATCTAAAGTGCGAACACCACTAATGAGTTTCTTTCCAGTCTCATCCATGATAAGACACTTTCCCTTTGAGAATAGTACCATGATCTTGATCACATATCTGACTTATGCTCAACAGTGTCACCCTTAGACCTTCTACATAAAGAACATTTGCAATGTCTTGCAGTCCAGGTAGAGAGATGATTCCCTTCCCTTTAATCTATGACTTGCTCCCATCACCAAAAGTGACATTGCCACCTTTCCTAGACTCGAAAACCTTAAGAGAGATTGGTCTCCAGTTATATGTCTTGAGCAACCACTGTTAAGGTACCACAAACATGTGTCATCACTTTAAATGTAGACTTCATCATAAAACACACTTCGTGCTTCGATGACAAATTAGTGGGAATTGTGCTTTCTCTCAACTATCTTTTATGAGCTAAGCCTTCAACTTTCACTCTTCTCAGACGAACTCCTTTGCAAATTTTCATTTTGAGACAGTCTAGTTTCTTCTTAGCCAAATTGAGATCTTTTCGAATAGTCATCATAAAAAAATTCAAATAACTTTTAGACTTGTATTTTCTGAGACACTCAAACAAATAATGATTAGAAAAACAAGATGTATTTGACAACAAAGATCTCTTCAAGCCAATTACAGCCATGACAACAGGGGTCAATAGATCAAACAGCAAAGATTAAACCTAATCAGAGTGTGCCTGCTCTGATACCACTTGATAGGCCAAAAACGTATTGACCCATTGTGATTAAATTAATTGATTAATTAGCAAGTTATGAATTAATCAAATTAACATGCAAATACGTGGTAGCACAAACAAATCACAAATAAACTAATAATAAGCGAAAAATAAATAACACATGATTTGTTTACGAATAGGAAAAACCTGTCGACAAAAACCCATCAGGTGATTTTCAGGTCACCACTCCCGAAATTCTACTATTATCACAACAAGCGATTACAAATAAAGAATCTTAAGTACCTTACCAACCTACATTGAACTCTTACCCAATACCCAATTGAATTTGTTCTGTAGTGACAATTTTCCTTTTTGATACACGCTCCCAAGTACGTGACTAACCAATTGCGCGGATCTCAGTATGCAACTTCAATCACCAACTAGAAAGAGTTGTTGGTTGCAAATTCTTAGTTCATCCAAGATGAAGATCAAGAAGATGCTTGGTCACAAAACCCAAAGGTGCACATACATAGCAACTTCTTAGAAGAGATGAACTAGGGCAAAATTTTGTCTCCTTCACAAATTGCTTAACAGACTTTGCTCAATGCTTGTGCAACTTGTGTACACTTTGACGGCCCTTAAAACAATCCTTTTATATGTCTAGAGTTAGGAGAAAAGAAGCCCAAATACATAAACACGGATTAGAGTCAAAACAGAACTGAAATTCTGTTTTCATAAACCTGACAGATACCCTATCTGTGAGCTGCTGTTAAGCCATGGGCTGAACAACTCTACAGGTCTCGATAGATGCTAGCTGTCGAGATTTAATAACAGGCACTTTTCAGCTTGAATCTTAGACAAACTTGAAGGCTTCAACACTTGATCTTGAAACATGATTTCTTGAAGTATTTCNGGGTCAATAGATCAACACAGCAAAGATTAAACCTAATCAGAGTGTGCCTGCTCTGATACCACTTGATAGGCCAAAAACGTATTGACCCATTGTGATTAAATTAATTGATTAATTAGCCAAGTTATGAATTAATCAAATTAACATGCAAATACGTGGTAGCACAAACAAATCACAAATAAACTAATAATACAGCGAAAAATAAATAACACAATGATTTGTTTACGAATAGGAAAACCTGTCGACAAAAACCCCATCAGGTGATTTTCAGGTCACCACTCCCGAAATTCTACTATTATCACAACAAGCGATTACAAATAAAGAATCTAAGTACCTTACCAACCTACAGTTGAACTCTTACCCAATACCCAATTGGATTGTTCTGTAGTGACAATTTTCCTTTTTGATACACGTCTCCCAAGTACGTGACTAACCAATTGCGCGGATCTCAGTATGCAACTTCAATCACCAACTAGAAAGAGTTGTTGGTTGCAAAGTTCTTCAGTTCATCCAAGATGAAGATCAAGAAGATGCTTGGTCACAAAACCCAAAGGTGCACATACATAGCAACTTCTTCAGAAGAGATGAACTAGGGCAAAATTTTGTCTCCTATCACAAATTGCTTAAACAGACTTTGCTCAATGCTTGTGCAACTTGTGTACACTTTGACGGCCCTTAAAACAATCCTTTTATATGTCTAGAGTTAGGAGAAAAGAAGACCCAAATACATAAACACGGATTAGAGTCAAAACAGAACTGAAATTCTGTTTTCATAAACCTTGACAGATACCCTATTGTGAGCTGCTGTTAAGCCATGGGCTGAACAACTCTACAGGTCTCGATAGATGCTAGCTGTCGAGATTTAATAACAGGCACTTTTCAGCTTGAATCTTAGACAAACTTGAAGGCTTCAACACTTGATCTTGAAACATGATTTCTTGAAGTATTTCAACACATCCTAGATTTACCTAAATACAAGTAAAGTGCGTTTTGTCAAAGGATTAGCCAATTACATAAAATCATGACATATGTTCTTAACATGTGAACCACATATGTCCTAACTCCTAACAAGGTTATGGGCGTTCCTTCATATGAGTTGAACTATAACCTAATCTCAACCCCACCTAGTGCACTAATTGTTTCAAACAGTGGGAGGAAATAGACTTTAAGTCAAATTAGTATATCACATCGTCGTACCCAAAAATTTGAACTTGAGATATATGTACCATGACAAGTACAACCTTTAGATGGTGAGTTTAGGATTCTGCTATGGTTTAGACTTCAGACAACACCAAAAGGAGATTGCATTGCACGTGGATAACAATATATAAGAAGATATAAGCTTCACCAGTAGATTAGGATGAGAATTTCTGCAATAAATTAGGATTAGGATTAGTATTTGTATTTCAATCCAAATAGGAGTTGGATCCTATGTTTTAGAAATTTGTTGTGATGAGTATCATCTCCTCACTAGTATTTATGTATGTAAGAATTATAAATGAAGCAAGCATAAATTAAACCAAAAACTCTATTAATCCTTTCAAGTTTAAGACGCTAGTCACCTCGAATTGACTAAGGGGACCCTGTGTAATTCGCATGCATCAAAAAAAAAAGGGGGGGGGGGTGGGGAGGGGGAAGACGCAAATGCACAAACACCCCTCACAAAACACAATCCAAATGCTCATATAGCACCTAAAAAAAAAAAATTCTAGGGCCCAAATAATTTCTGGATGTTCCCTTTCTCTAGAGTCTAGTCCCTGATATATGTGATTGAATTTGAACATAGTGCATAGCCCGTCATAACTTCACACTTTTTTGGTCAAAGTGCCTAAGTGAAAAGTTCCAAGAAACCTGAATTATGCCCAACCTCTACTATTATTTTCAATACCACGGCTCATTATCAAACACTGGAGGTTCCGCACAAGTTGCCTTGCCAGATTCATCTTTCAAAATTTCACGTAATTGTGCATTGCTCAAGCAAAGGATTAGATTCTCCGTGTGCTTGTGGACTAAAGTAAATACCCCTTTTGATCTACTTCCATTATGCAATCACAAAATTTTGGAGGCAAATAATTTTATGGGATAATTACAGTAAACCCACCTGAGGTTAGACCCGTTTTCACTTTGCCTACCCGTAGTTTAAAACTTATCACTTTGCCCACCTGAGGTGCCTTCCGTTAGAGATCTATTACCCACCTCTCTCTTTGCCGTTAGAAAAACACATTTTTAGAAAAAAAACAAACATAACAAAGATCAAAAAGTTAAGACTTTTTATTACTTAGGAACTTCTTTAAGAACATCGGCGTAAGCTTTTGCTGCACAAAATGTTCACATGATAATTTAAACTACCATGCTATCCAATCCTAATCATTTAATTATCATCGAATACCAATCTTAAGAAATGAAACGAATAACAAAGTATGATTTTAACAAGGGTTAAATAGCAAAATAACAAGACCCATCTGAGATCTAAACCCAAACTAAACAAATTATCCATATCCACATCCAATAACCAATAAACAAATAAACACACATTAATCAAACATAACATAATATAAATTCAAAAAAAAAGAAAAAAAAAGCTCAAATTATACAGGTGGTGTCATCGGCCTTCTCAGCCTCAGTCTGGAGATCCACCTTCAAATCCTCAACAATGCTCTTACTCTCCGAATCCCAAATCTTAATGCTCTGCTCCGTGGCCCAGATCTTAATGCTCTGCTCTGTGGCGGTGCAAAGCCAGTACCTATTAGGACTGAAGCAGAGGGCATGAATAATCGCACCCGCATCAAGCGAGTACATCGAGGGAGAGCCCGCCGAGGCGGAAGAGGCTCGCGCAGATCTTGACGAGTGATGAGGCCGAAGAGGCACCGTGGAGGCCATCGGGGGAGAGCCTGCCAAGGCAGAAAAGGCACATACCAACGAGGTTTGTGCAGATCCCGACTAGCGATGAGGCGGAAAAGGCGCCGCGGAGGCCATCGGGGAAGAGCCCGTTGAGGCGGAAGAGGCTCAAGCGTATCAAGCTTCCCGAAGATGAAGTCGAGCCCAAAGAGGAACCACCACAACAAACTAAGAATAAGAACAACAAGAGTAACAAGAAGGAGAAGGAGAAGGAACCTTCGCAGAGCAGTAGCGAAGAAGAGCCACTGCAAGAGGATGCGAAGGTGATCGGCGATTCCATTAGGCTTTTTCTTGCTTAAGAAATACTGTTGATTTGTGTTTTATTCTCAAAAGAAGTTTTTAAGTAATAAAAAACCCTAACTTTTTGATCTTTGTTATATTTGTTTTTCTCTAAAAATGTGTTTTTCTAACGGCAAAGAGAGAGTTGGGTAACAGATCTCTAACGGATGGCACCTCAGGTGAGCAAAGTGATAAGTTTTGAATCACGGGTAGGCAAAGTGAAAACGGGCCTAATCTCAGGTGAGTTTACTGTAATTATCCCTAATTTTATTAAGGCCTTGAAAACAGTATTTTTGCTATTGATGGTAATATTTGTTTTTCCATAATAACTTTTAGTTGAAAAGTCATAATAAGGTCGAGTCTATTTTGAGTGGACCCTTAAAGGTCTATAGTTTATGATTTTGCATTTAACTCAATTTTGCCATTTTAAGTAAATTTTGAAATTTTGTCACCTAATGGCATAATTAGTGCGAATTAGAGTTTTGGACGTTTTCTAGACGTCACAAGGTTTTACTTTCAATATTTATATGTTTTGTAACCATCAGAGGCAAATCAGACTATTATCAATAAAATACAAACTTTTGTCAATTTTTTTTTCCTAGTGGATTCCAATTTATCTCCTTGTGGATTTTGAAAAACCCTTCATGAATTTGAGGTTTACTACTAGAAGCTAATAGTTTAGTTTCTGTCCCATTAAGAAAGTATCGTGTATGCTATTTTCAAACTTCCGCAACATCAAATTCTATAAACCAAGAGAAATGGTAATCGGGAGAATTGAAATATTAATATAATGCTCCTATGAAATAGTTATCATCAGTGCATGGTGCTTCTATTTGATCATTTGATATAGTTTATTTTATGTGTTTTATTATATTTAAATAATAAAATAAATAAAAGACATTTATATCTAAAGAAAATTAAAAGGAAAAAGTGTAAAACAGTAAAACTATACATTAACAATAAAATAAAATAAATAAATAGGACAAATTAACCAAACAATCTCAAAATCTTCTAAATATAATTTTCTTTTGCATGTGGGCGAGATTTTGAACCTAATGCTTTTCCCAATTTCACTTCAGATATTATATTACAGTGATTTTTCAAACAAAAGTTCAAGCAAACTTTTAATACTCATCATATTTGGAACTCACCTACAAAATTTTACTTCAAGGAAAACGTGTGTGGTTTGGCCTTTAATTCCTTGTGTCAGTGTCTCTCTAATATGCAATTGACCATGAAATTTCAAAGTCGTCCAACAACTCCAGTACTGATCTATCAACACCACGATGATATAGTCTCAAGCAGTGGACTATAATAGAATATTGGCGTGGAGACTACATTCATCTATTTATATGCTTCTTTCCTGTTATAACAATTCACAAACACCACACTGGGAAAGAAAATGGAAATGGCTCAAATTAGACAAGAAGGTAATGATATGATAGAACTCTACAAGGCAGCAGGAAATGGGTGTAAAACCACGTTGGATAGGTTGATCCTTAAAGACCCACACTTGCTTAATAAAATTTCATTGACTTCTTTGAGCGAAACTCCATTACACATATCAGCTTTAATTGGCCACCTTGAATTTAGTAAAGCCCTTCTACTTCTAAAACCCCAACTAAGTCGAGAGTTGGACTCCCACAGACGTTGCCCACTTCACTTGGCTTCTGCTGAGGGCCACACAGAGATCGTCCAAGTATTGTTAGATGAAAATAGCGATGTATGTTTGGTTAGTGATCAAGATGGTAGAATTCCTCTCCACTATGCAGCCATGAGAGGACGAGTTGAGGTTGTAAGGAAGTTGATCATTGCCCAACCTAACTCAATAACTCAAGTTGTGTTAGATGGGGGAGAAACTGTTTTGCACTTATGTGTCAAATACAACCAATTAGATTCTTTGAAACTGTTGGTGGAATTTGTGAGTAACGAAGCAGGCTTTCTCAATTCCAAAGACCACGAAGGTGGCAACACTGTCTTGCATTTAGCTGTGATGCTACAGAGTAGGGTTGGTTTTTTGGTTTTGTGTGTTTTTTTTTTTTTTTTTTTTTTTTCATATATTTAGTCTTTCATAAACAAAATTTTCATTTTTGCAGATAGTAAAATATTTGCTTTCTGTGTCTAAGTGAAAGAAGGAGCAGATGCCTTAAATAAGATGGGTCTTACAGCCTCAAGGTCTTAAATCACTATCCAAAAGACTTGAAATGCTCCTCCATTCAAAACATCTTCATGGGTGCCTGTGCCGTAAGAACAGCGAAGAAAAATAATCTCTCACCATCATTAGAAATTGTTGTTGGTCACCATGATTCAGCAAAACGAAAGAGGTCAACAAGAAAAGGTGGAATAAATGGTTAAAGTACTTGAGGTACCAAGGTGATTGGTTAGAAGAGACGCGGGGTGCACTAATGGTGGTGGCTACTGTCATCACAACTATCACTTTCCAACCAGTAATCAACCCCGTAGGCGGTGTTTTGCAACCAAATGTGAACGATACTTATGGTGGAAATACGACCTAAATTCAACATGTATGGCTGGAAATTCGGTGTTAGCATGTGACTTTAATCATAACTACGGATTCTTAATGTTCATGATTTACAATACCATCTCTTTCACTGCATCTTTGTGTGTCGTCTTTTTGCTTATTAGTGGATTTCCTCTTAAGAATAAGGTTTGCATGTGCCTCTTAACATTTGCCATTTGTACCTCTCTCACATTCTTAGCCTTTGCCTATTTGTCTGCATTCAGCGTGCTGATCCCATATACCTTTTTTGATGGGTTTGCGCATAACGCGGCGTTGGTCACAGCAGGTTGTGTTCAGCTTAGTTTGATGGTTGTGGTTGGAATGGTTCTTCTGATTCACACAATTCGCTTACTCGCCTGGTTGGTAGTGAAGATACGAAAGTTCACCTTATACATACAAAAGCGCCAATAAGTTAAACGGTTCGGATTGGACAGACTCGAATCTAAGACCGGAGACTGCAATTTGTATTACTAGCTGAAATTTTAATCGTTTTCTGAATTGGAAAGTGACATGGCAGGTTATATAGTTCTCTACTGGCAATCAATATATACTAGATTGGTATCATAGTGCGTAGGCTACTTTCCAAGCCCAGGTCTTTTCTTCTTCTTTTTTCCTCTTATTTACTTTTCCATTCTTTTGTGCTTTTTGTTGAAATGAAAATTCGAACTATGATCCTATGTAATTCATTGTACCTAACAAAGATTATATGTAACAGAGTAGAGTTATTAGTTTTTAAATTTTCTCACTTTAACCAAGATTGGTGATGGAATGTGCAAGAGATTCATCCCAGTCTAGCTAGATTGGAATGGTTGAAGCATTCATATCCGGTTTCTACAAAATATCATATTTTACCATTTTAAAAACTAATTTATCTATCATACCATACCACTTTACAACACACGTAACATCTCAAACTTTATTTCTTTTGTCGCTTTATTTAAATATTATTTTTTACTATCTCTCTCTCTCTCTCTAGGCACTGGTCACAACAGGAAAAAAAAAAATCACAAAAACCTAAAACCCTGTTGATTATTTAGGTTTGCAAACAACTTTTACAGCCATCTGTATCTCTTTTTTTCCCCTTGTTAAAACACATTCAATTTGATTAGGATGTTTTGTTTGTATGTGTGTGTGTATGCGCGTGCACGCACGTGTATGTGGTAAATACTCAAATAAATTGTAAGGAATATTTAAAATAAAAAAGTAAATTATTTCAAAAAAACAATGTAAAAAAAAAAAGTCTAAACACCAATAATTAATATTAAAAATGGTATTAGATTTGCTATATAACCAAAATAAATAAAATCAATTGTGTCCTTTTCTATGGAGAACATCAACAATTATAGAACTTCATTAGAATTAAGGTAAATGGTGTGTAAAGCTTCGTACATCTTCTCTTATCACTAATTAAAAAGGAAGTTTTAAAATAGAACTCTATCAACATCAAGAGAAGGGAAACTCACAGATTCCATGTCTCTCTCTCTCTCTCTCTCTCTCTCTCTCTCTCTCTCTCTCTCTCGGTTTCAAAATTTTGTTGAATTTCTCAGTGACTTTCTATCTATGAACAACATCAACAACAATGTTAAAATAAACTACTTTCTATCTATTTTATTTGATAAATAAAATAGAAGATAACTTCAAAAAGAAAAAAGAAATTTGTTAGAATATGGAAAGGAAAAGATAAAATAACTTGGAAAAAAAAATGAAAAGTTAACAAAGCCATACCCTTTTTTTTAAAGGATTCTTTTGTTGCAATTGGAGTTCATAGTGTTATATGTTAATATATAGTGCAATTATCGTCTATTAATAAAATTGAAGGTTTTTATTTTTTAGTTTTTTGAGGAGATGAATAGGCATGAGTTACAATACTAAAGAAAATGAAGAGTTATGGTTGATCGATTATGTGACCCATTTGTTTAGGTTTTTTTGGCTGAGTTAGGAAGTGGTCAACACTGGGTTAGGTGGTGGTTTTGTGGCTGGGTCAGGGTGGTGATTTGGAATGGAGGGGAAGGGAAGAAATGAGGAAGGGAAAACAAAGATTGAGGAAAAAAAAAAAAAAAAGAGACAAAGGGAGAAGAGGAGTCTAGTACGATGAGAGAGAAAAGAGAAAAAGTAATTAATAATATGGTACACAACTACAGTAATCGTTGTATCAAAATATTAAATATACACATTTATAAATTCATTGACGTGGGTAGTTTTGGGGTAAAAATATGTAAATTTAACACTTTTATTTTTTATTATACACAAAGTAGGGCTAAGAATGGACCTAGTCCGCCTGACCAAACCGCCCGACCCAAAGGGTTTTGGGCGGGTTGAATGGTTGCTCGGGTCGGTTCCGGGTCAAATACTTGGGTCTAGGGTCCAACCCGACTCGCCCAATCTAAGAGAGAGAGAGAGAGAGAGAGAGAGAGAGAGAGAGAGAGAGAGAGTAGGGAAGAAATGAGGAAGGGAAAACAAAGATTGAGAAAAAAAAAAAAGAAAAAAAAAAAGAAAAGAAGAAGAGACAAAGGGAGAAGAGGAGTCTAGTACGATGAGAGAGAAAAGAGAAAAAGTAATTAATAATATGATACACAACTACAGTAATCGTTGTATCAAAATATTAAATATACACATTTATAAATTTATTGGTGTGGGTAGTTTTGGGGTAAAAATATGTAAATTTAACACTTTTCTTTTTTATTTTTTATTATACACACATTGAGTAGGGCTAAGAATGGACCTAGTCTGCCTGACCAAACCACTCGACCCAAAGGGTTTTAGGCGGGTTGAATGGTTGCTCGGGTCGGTTTCGGGTCAAATACTTGGATCTAGGGTCCAACCCGACTCGCCCAATCTGAGAGAGAGAGAGAGAGTTATAACATTTGCCATCTTCATTTTTTTCCTGTTCAAATTAATGTAAAAGAAGAAGAGGAGAAAATATTAGTTTTTTTTTTTTTTTTAATTATTAAAGAAGAAGAAGAAGAAGAAGAAGAAGAAGAAAAGAGGTGGGTTTTGAAAGCTTGGGAAGTGGTAAAGGAAGGTTGGGAATTGTTCCCGATCTTCTTCTAATTTTGTACTTTTAATGGCTTTCACTTTTTCTAATCATGCATAAAAGTATGATATTTATACTTATATTCCTAATATAGTATTCAAAAAATAATTATTCCTAATATAGATTTCTTTCTTAACTTACAATATTTAGTTAAATCTTTGCCAGCCATAACCATCTATTGGAATTTTCCTAATGCAAACCTTTTGAAAATTAAAGTTTCCTTTTGAGTTATGTTTTCCTCCATTAAATCTTGATTCTAAATTTGAATCCTATTTTGAATTTGGTCATCCATGACAAATTAGGAATTTTGCAACATGCAAGTCAAACATAAATTCATTTGTTAATAAAAAAAACCAAGCAATTTAAATATATTCTAAGAATTTATACTTATCAATATGGTTGTAGCTATATATGTAATTGTATATGGTAATGTAGATGTATAAGATTAATATTTTGTTTTATTCTTTCTTGATTTTTTTTTTTTTTTGAATAACAAGGAAGGGTTTTTTTTTTTTTTTTTTTTTTTTTTCTTTTAATAAAAAAAGACCCAAGACCAACCTGGAACCCAACCCAAGCATAGACCAACATCTTTGGGTTGGATTGGGTTAGGTTGGTGATTTTGGCATTTAGCCTGATTTTGCAAACAATTTTGTTAGTTGATAGGTTTTGAAAACAAATCTGCTAAGTAGTTTACCACTGATCCTTCTTCTTCTCTCTAGATTTGACCCTTCTTCTTCTCTTTAGATCAATCCCAAATCAGGCCTTGGAGGCCGAAGCTACTTCTCTCCAAAAGATTTGACCCTTTGATGCTCTCCTCTCTTTCTTCTTCTCTACTTCTCTTTCTTCTTCTTCTTCTTCTTCTTCTTCTTCTGTGCTAGTCATGTGGTTTCTATGGAACTTGAGTCTTTCCTCATTGAACTCAAGTCCCAAAGACTTGAGATGTTACTTACCAAATATTTGGTTTACTTGTCAACTAACGAGTGTTAGCAAAATCAAGCCAAATGCCAAAAAAAAATCTGGGTCGAGTTCCTCCTAAAAAATTCTAGACGAGTTGTGGTTGGTTGGGAACTCGACCCAAACTCAACCTTATTGGTGAGCTATTATTCTTTCTTTCTCTTCTATGTGTATCCGAATAGAGTTAAAATGTACAAGATACCTTATTTGCTTGAAAATGATGAGAGCCTGCCGAGAAGGGGGGGGGGGCATATCTTGTACAAAAAGAGAAATAGACATGGCAAAACGGGCTAAAATTCCCTGACTCAACCTGGACCTTCCCGTTTTTACCCAACCCGAATAAAAAATGGGCCAACTTTGGGCATGCCTTTTTTTTTTTTCTTTTTCTTTTTTTTTTTTTTTTTGGTGGGACAACTCAGCTTGACCTGACTCATTTTTAAAATTTTTTTTTCCTAAAAAATATTTAAACTACATGGTAAGGTGCTAAGTGCATAACATTAACATAAAGGCACAATGCATTGGTGTGTGCTCCATTTACTAAAAAAAAAAAAAGAGTTAAATGAAAGGAAAAAGAATACAAAATGCAAACTCAAGCATCTATAAGTCTACAACTTCTACACATCTATTGTATTGTCTAGACTACTAATTACAAATAGTCTAATAAACTAACACTGACTAAGTTAGATACTAAGTACCAGCCAGCCAGAAATCTAAGACTAATGGCTTGTTTGGAAGTTTAGAGAGGGAGGAGAGTAGAGGGGAGTAGAGGGGAGGGGAGTAGTGGGGAGGAGAGTAGAGGAAAATGATTCCCCTCCACCTTGTTTGGATGTTTTTAAAATTAGTAAGGGGGAAGGGAGTAATTAGCCCCTCCCCCTCATTCCTTAAAAAACTTCCAAACAAGGTAATTAGATTACTCTCCCTCCCTCTACTCTACTCCCCCTCTTTTTTTAAACATCTAAACAGGCCATAAGTTACCAACTATTACTAACACTAAGTCTAAGTCCAAGTGTCAAACGAGTACAAAACACAACAAAAGTAAAAGCAACAAGAATTTATGCAAATAAGATGGCTAATAACTTGACATGGTTCATGATATATATATATTTTTTTTTTGTAGTTCTTTTTTTGGAATGATATCATTAGTGAATTTTGAATCTAAAGTGCATAGATTTAGAATATATAATTTTTTGTGCTCCTTAGGATCTATCTCTCTCTCTCAAATTGTAAATTTGTAATTATAAGTATTCTAGCTATGAGATATTAACAACATTACATGGAAGATTTTGTCATCATGGCTATGAAGAATTTCAGCAATGCTTAAAACTCTCAAAAATTAGAATTGCAAATATATGGAAAGTTTTATGTTTTTTGGTTTCTTTGTATTTTCCTCTCCACATGTATAATAGTAAGTTAGAAACAAATAGCCTAACAATAGAAGGTGCCCATTTAACCAAAAAGTCATTCATTTGTTTTGTTTTGTTTTTTTTTGTTTTTTTTTTTTTAAATGTGAAAAATACAAGTTGACATGATCCGCTTGCAACCAGATTGACCCGACCCATTTTTAGCCTGTGTTATAGCCATTATTTAGCCCCACTCGTTTTGACTCCCAACTTGATTGACTGACTGTTTGTCACGTGACCACTTCTAACAAAGGATAAAACTTAAATACAGTACCTTATATTTTCATCTTAAAATTCTATCATATGATTTTTTTTCTAATTAGATAAAAGTATAATTTTTAATTAATCAGCCGCATAGAATGGAAGTGTGATTCTTTCGGTGAGTTGACTCCTTGATATCCCGCCATCCACGCCACTTAACACGTTCCTAAATTCCATCCACGCTGGGACCTTTATCTTTACACATACCGACTTCTCTGTGGGCCTCTTTTCTCTACTCATCACAAGATTCCCCGTTTCTCCCTGGTTTTGGACGAAGAATTCATGTGAAACTCGTACGGCCGAATTTGCAACTTTTTGACGTGCAAATTACAATCCAAAAAAGTTAATTTTAACTATGTTACTATCTATTAGCACAAAATTTCAAAACGTCCTCCAATCTCCAAAGATCGTCAAAACCACTTACGCTTTTTACAACACACTACTTGTCAAGTTGTCTTTGTCAGGAAGGTTAGATCAAATTTTCACTTGCCTTGCTTGTCAGATTTCCTTTTTTCTTTTTTTTTTTTTTTTTTTTTTTTTTTTTTGGGGGGAAAATGGAACATTCATCTATTTATATCATAAGAGAATCTTGATACAAGGCATTCATAACTGGTGGAGGTGAGTACTCCATCCAAAACACATCCTCAAAAATATTCCAAGCATGCTGTGCAAGAGCATGAGCTACCCTGTTCCCCGTCTCCTTATACAGCTAAAATTAACCCAATGCAACCCAAGAACCAAATGGCAAATATCATCCACCACATTGCCTAACAAAGGTAGATCAGCCATTGAAGAAGATATTGCTCTCATTATATTACTGTTGTCCCCTAGAATTACAAGCTCTGAAAATCCAGCATTAATGGCGAACTCCACTGTCTTTCTGCATGCCAATAACTCCGCTTCTTCACTACTGCTCACAAGTGGCCCTCTTGCCATCATCGCTGCCATCACCTCACCCTTGTCATTTCATATAATAGCACCAAACCCAGAGCTTTGAGTTTCCATGAACACAGCTGCATCAAAGTGTTAGAGATATATATTAGTTATATTAGCCCAATGTAATAGGCCCAAGCCCAGTCCTGCTTGTATTAGTAATCTAAGGTTTAGTCGCCTATATATACTCATGTTAGGGTTCATTGTAATACAGGTTATTGTACTACACTCTTATACAATAAAGATGTAGCCTTTAAGAGATTCCTCCGTGGATGTAGGCCGACAAGGTTGAACCACGTAACTTTCGTATTCTCAGTATTCTTATTCTATGCTTCTTCTTCCGTATTCACTCTAGCATACATAACATAATATAACACATTGCATTTACTAATAATAATATTACATTTAACATGGCTTTCAACCGCTATGGCACGCGCCGCCTAGGTTTCCGGATTCTCCTCCACGTGCCGATTGAACACGCACGTGCATGCCACGCCCCAAAAAACTTGATGATGTCATCATGTCCACGTCAGTGACCTGCAATCATGCCACATCATCAGACACGCAAGCCCTAGTCCACGTCAGCGCCACGTCATCAAGATGATGTCAGCGGCACTACAGCTCGATCCGTGACCCGACCCGAAAAACTCGGAACCGACCCGGACCATGTAGCCAGTGAATTTGACCCTGATCTGTTGACTTTGACTTTCGCGTTGACTTTTGACCAAAAGTCAAAATTTTTGAAAAGGCCTATCTTGCTTAGTTTTTTGCGTAGATTCCAATTTTGGACTTTTTTTCTTCATTTGAAACTCCAAAATTGGTCCATTGGCATATTCTTCATTGTGGTTTCTTCAAAGGCATTCTTCAAGGCATATCTTAGTGATCTTCTCGTGCGTATCCAACCTCAAGCCTTCATCGAGCTTCCGCCTTGAGTTTGAGGGAGGGTGTTAAAGATATATATTAGTCATATTAGCCCAATGTAATAGGCCTAAGCCCAGTCCTGCTTGTATTAGTAATCTAGGGTTTAGTCGCCTATATATACTCATGTTAGGGTTCATTGTAACACAAGTTGTTGTACTACACTCTTATACAATAAAGATGTAGCCCTCAAGGGATTCCTCCGTGGATGTAGGCCGACAAGGCTGAACCACATAACCCTCGTGTTCTTGGTGTTTCTATTCTATACTTCCTCTTCCGCATTCACTCTAGCATACACAACATGATATAACACATTGCGTTTGCTAATAATAATATTACATTTAACACAAAGTTTGATTTGAAGACTGAAAGTGGGGGCAGTTTCCATACTTCACCAACAAATTGTACCGCATCATCAACATGCAGATAGTCCAGAGCAATCTGATATTCCTCCTAGTACTCCACAACTCTCTTGCATAACCAATTTGGATCTTGAATCTTACCCACGTGCAACAACTTGTTTCCTTGATTCCAAATAAGCCACGCCTGAACTAAAAACACTTCCATCTCCTGCAGAGAAAGCCAAAAGTACTACAGCAGTTCAAGCATATCAGCTTGGCCACGCGAACACTTCTGCAATTTCAATAAGCTCCCATCCCACACTCCCGTAGCAACCTCACAATCCCACAATGCATGTATAGTTGATTCAAGGAACCTGGTGCAATTTAAACACACACTGTCATGAATAATTCTTCGCTTTGCAGAGTTCAATCATGTTGGCAATATCTCATGACATGCCCTCCACCCAAACACCTTAATCTTACTAGGAATTCATAGTTTCCACAGAGCAGTCCATACAATTTTTCCCACACAGCCACTGGAATTCTCAGTCCACTCATCACCCCTCTAAATCTGCACAGCCACCTTGTATGCTGATTTTACTGAAAACCTCCCATTCTTGTTATACATCCAAAATATTGTATCTGGTACATGTCGATGACTCAACAAAATTCTGCATATCGCCTTAGCATCTTCAGTGTGAAACATTGACATGATCAGCTCTCTTCTCCGCTAATGTAGGTTTAGATCAATGAGGTCATCCACCAACAATCCTTCAGTTTCTTCATTGGCCGGGTATAGTACTCTATTTGAAAGCCACTTTTTATTTCCAAATAGTAAAAGTATATGCCCCCCCCCCCTCCCCCCCCAAAAAAAAGAGTAAAATTTTAAGCAATGATATATTACTCCTACTTCATCCTATGTGAGATGAGTTTGGCTTACCTCTAGTATTTTTTTAACGAGACATTTTTTGTTATTTTTAATATACGATAACAAGTGCTTTTATTTAGTTAGTGGGTGATCTGTCAGTTTCTCTTCAAACAAATAAAGATTCTAGAATTTTTTTTTTTTTTTTTAAATGTACTAAGGTAATTAAGCCAAGCCTACTTGGAATTTCACATTCACACGCCTGCATTTCTTTTTAGTAATTAATCATAAAATACAAAAAAAAAATAAAAATACAAGGATACATCTTTTTGTTAAATTACCGATTGTTACAAAAGTTTAAACTATTGGAATATGTTAAATTTAATCATTTAGCCACATATTTTTAACACTCCCCTTCACATGTGGTTTGAAATTACATTTTAAAATATGTTAGGGCATATGTGATTCAATGTTGGGAATATATGTCACTATTTTATGCAATTGGTTAATCCTTTGACAAAACGTACTTTACTTGTATTTGGGTAGATCTGGGATGTCTTTAATACTTCAAGGAACAAAGTTTCAAGTTCAAGTCTAAGAATTAAGTGAGAAAGTGCTAGATTTTAAAACTTGACAGCTAGCTCGATAGCTAGCATTTATCATGGTTTAAAAGTTGTTTCAGCCCATGGCTCGACAGCTAGCTCGATAGATGGCTATTTATCGAGGTTTATGAAACTTAGTTTTTCAGAGCTGTTTCTCATCCAATCCGTGGGTATATGTTTGAGCTTTCTTTTATCATAACTCTAAACATATATAAGGATTATTTTAAGGGCCGTCTAGGGTTGCACGAGTGTGAAGCAAAGTTTTGTTCATGCAAATTGTGACCGGAGACAGAATTTTCCCTAGTTCAACTTTCTCTTGAAGAAGCTGCTGTGTTTATACACCGTAGGATTTTGTGACCAAAGAGTTTCTTGATCTTCATGGTGTGATGAACTAAAGAACTTTGAAGCCAACATCCTTCTCAAGTTGGTGATTAAGTTGCGTACTGAGATCTACGCATTTATTGGTTAGTCACGTACTGGGAGTCATGCATTGAAAATGAGAGATTGTTACTACAGAATAAGTCTAATTGGGTGTTGGGGTAAGGGTTCAACTTGTAACTGCTTGTTGTGATAATAATGAATTCTTGAGAGTGGTGACCTTAAAATCACCCAGTGGGGTTTTTACCGTGTTAGTTTTTCCCATTCGAAAACAAATCACCCGTGTCAAATTTAATTTTTGCTACATTTAGTTTAATTGGTGATTTGTTTGTACTATCACGCATATTGTATGTTAATCTGATTAATTAATTGGTTAATCTATCATAAGGGGTCAATACATTTTTGGCCTATCAAGTGGTATCAGAGTAAGCACACTCTGATTTGGTTTTGATCTTTGTTGTGTGATCCATTGACCCTTATTTGTCATGGATAGAGGACAGTCTTTTATTATACCTCATTTATTTGATGACACTAATTATGCATACTAGAAAGTATGCATGAGAGATTTCTTGTAGTCTTTAGATGAAAAAGTGTGGCAAGCTGTGGAGATAAGTTGGACTAAGCCTACGGAAGTATCGGCCGACTAAGATGATGCTAAGATCAAGGCGAAAAACTTCAACAGCAAGGCGTTGAATGCTTTATTCTGTGCAATCGCAAATGAGGAGTTCAAGAAAATATTCTTCACTGAAACTGCAAAGGAAGCATGGACCATCCTTCAGACGACTTATGAGGGAACCAAGGTTGTTAAGGATTCAAAATTTCAAAGGCTCACGATAAGCTTTGAAGAAATTAAAATGGAGGAGGATGAGTCATTCAATGAGTTATATGCCAAGTTCAAAGACATAGTGAACTCAACCTTTAATCTTGGGGAAACCATTCCTGAGCGACACCGAGCCAGAAGATGACTTCGATAATGAGGATGATGCAATCCTAAATGCCTTCACTGCCACCGTAAATCCTATTGAAGGGATTGTTGAAGATGTGGATGAAGAAGAAGACTTGGTGGAGTCTAAATTTGAAAAGATAGATGAACAAGATGACGTCCACACAACCTATGCAAAGTTATACAAGGTCTCCGAAAAGCATGAGAAGTTGTATAGGTTGGCCACCAAGAAGCTTAGTGATGTGGAGCTTAAGCGAGAAGAAATCTCCACAAAGTTTGATGAAGCTAATCAGACTATTGGAGCACTGAGATTTAAGAACAATTTCTTGGCTGAGAAGATCAAGAAGCTTGAGGCAAAACTGTTCCAAGTCAGAGCTCAGTTGGAAAGGACTTCAGGTGCTAAGCTCGATGAGATGCTCTATCTTTAAAAATCTGCTTCCGATCGAATCGGTTTAAGGTATGATTTCTCTTCTCCTAATGTTGCTACTTCTAGTACTATTGTTTTTGTTTTTCCTGCTATTAAGGTTGAATCTGAGAACATTAATGTCAAAATTGTTTTACCTAGTGAGAACATAGACAAGGGTAAATCTATCTTAGGAGCACCCCTTAAGCAGGATAAAAATTAAGTTAAAAACCCTAGTGCTAAGAACGGAAACTCTCAAAAGCCTAAACAGAAGAAATAACATCTCTATCATCACTGTGGAGCAGCTGGACATACTCGACCTAATTGCTATAAGTGGTTAGCCACTTAACAGAGTAACAACATGATCGCGTCAGTAAACCAAAATTAGTTTCTATCTTCCTTTGCTCCTCTTGGAGATCTTCTCAAAACTCTCATGTTCTTTTCGAACTTGAACGATTTTAATTCTTCCGCCTCATTGCTTAATCAAGGGTTTGCTAAATAGAAAGGTTTTTCCAAGTTGTGGAAGGAAAATGGCTCCAAGTGATTCTGTCTGTCTCTCTCTCTCTCTCTTTGCTTCTTGTTTTTGTTTTTGTATTACTTGTGTGTTTTGCTTTCGTATTTTAAGTCAGTCTAATTTTATGCATTGCCTTGTTTAAACATGTTTTTGTTTGTTTATTTTTCAGTTTTGGCTTATTTTGTTATTCATATAGTAATATATAAAAAAAATTGAAAAATTAGAAAAATACAAAAACAGTGTGTGCTTGTGTATATTGGTACTTGTGTACCTTGGATGGCCATTGAAACAAAGTTTTCTAAACTTTATATCTTATGTAGCTTAGATGAGCATCTCTATGCACAACTAAGCAAATGAGATTTATGGTTCGTGTTTGTGATGAGTAAGATTAAGTAATCTCTTGTACTTAACACTCGTATCACTCTTTTTGACGGAAAGGACTAGAAAATCCGAAAATAACCATATCACCACTGTTGACCGCCAATCATGAAATAACATTTGTATACTTCGGCATAATAAAAGTGGAATGTTAAATGCTTAAAATAATTGGGTGTTTCTTTTCTATCTCTTATATGCCCATGCATGGTTTGCTTAAAAGAAAAATATGCAAAGAAAAATAAAAGGCAAAAATAATCAAAATGCTTTATATATGATTTCAAGCGTGTATTCTAGGAGATGTGAGAGTTATAGGATGTATCTCGAAGGTGATAGTCCCTATTAAACAATTATAATTGTGTGTGAGTTAAAGTAATTTTCTCATTTCTCAAGTCATCATAACATGTAGACACTTATGCAATCTTGCGATATTTTTCACACACAGCATGCAATATTCTTTGCTACTTTTGATACATATGTTGGTACAATGTGATTTGGTCATCATAAGGAATACATGTGTTAATGTATGCTCACTAAACTATCTTGACTTGTTTTTGAAATATAAAATTGGTTAGACTTGTTTAGTGTGTTTGTGTGTTTTGGATCTAAATGCTTGACATTTTTCTTGAGGAGAGATGATTTTGAGAGCTTAAAATGTTGTTTAGATTTTTGGTTGAGTAGCATGCTTGATTGCATTCATATCTGTGTTTTTCTCTTCTTTGAAAAACTATTTTTAAGCAATCTCGATAGCTTCTCGATACTTCTCAACAACTAGGCTATCTATCTAGACCCTTCAACTGCTTTTTTTTGCATTCTCGATAGCTCTCGATAGCTACTTCGATCTATCGAGAAACATTCTGACCTCTCAATACCTTCTTCGATCCATTGAGAAACTTTCTGATCTCTTGATACCTGCTCGATAGCTATCTCGATCGATCAAGAATCTTTGTTGTGGACACCTCTCGTTAGCTCCTTGATAGCTCTTTATAGCTCTCGATCAATCGAGGTTTATCATTTTTCTATAAAAAGGTTCCTTGTGATTTTTCTGTCATTCCTCTTTGATCTCTTTCGATAGTTAATCTCTTCTCTCACTCCCAAACTCCTCAAACTCAAACCCCTCACATTCCTCACTTGATCTTCGGCCTAATTCAAGTGTTCTTCATCTGGTATGATACTTTATCACTCATTAATCATGCATTTCATTCTTTTCTGACCTAAGTTTTGGTTTTTGAAGAATTTTTGGGGGGTTTTTCAAAATTGATGAGATTTTGTAAAAATGTTTAGGTTGGGTGTTACTTCAATGAGTTTAAAACTTCATGCATTGCATCATGTGTGCATTATAGCAGAGTTTCATGCATTTTAGATTTGTGTTTACTTTGTTGTTATGTTGTGTGCTGGTAGGTTTGGATTGAGCTGAGCTCATGATACATTTAAATTTGCATGTCACATGTTCATGCATTTTCATGCATACATACCTTACTATTTTTATCTTTTGATATTAAAACTTTTTTGTGCTTTTCTGATTCTCTCTCTCTCTCTCTCTCTCTCTCTCTCTCTCTCTCTCTCTCTCTCTCTCTTGTGTTAGTTGCATCATGGCACATAAACCCTTATCTTATTTTTTAGGATAACTTCAAATTGGTCACCAATTTGTCCTACTATGCACCTTCCTCTCCCAAAGTAAACTTTTTTTTTCTTTGGAATGAAGGAGAAATTTATTACATCAAAAGGAGGGGCATGGGTCCAGTTCAGCCCTCCTAGGGGGAGAAAATTCAAAGGGGTAAAGGAGTGGAAATCAGCCCATCCACACTACAATGGCCCAATGGGCAGTCCTTAGAGCTATGGTCTAGGTAATTAGCCTGTCTATTTACAAAGCAAAAACCCAACATACAAAAAGTGTATACGTCTGATTTCAACCATGATTGTTTCATTGTTTGGACTCAGCCCAATTCACTTCAGACTGGGCTAGCATAGATTGCCATGGCTGTGGAGCTTGAGTCTCCTTCAAAAATCGCAAAACAGATCCATCCTGAACCTCCTCACAATAGTTGATGTTGACATAAATGACAATTTTTATTTTTTTATTTTTTTGAGAAAAATTCAACATATAACATCCATTTGTAATGAAATTAAACGTCAAATTACTTATTCAACTATATTAAAAAATAATAATAAAATAAAATNCATTATCAGTTTATTAGTGATTTTTTTATGCGACCACGCGTTTGCATGTTAATTTGATTAATTAATAACTTGGCTAATTAATCAATTAATTTAATCACAAGAAGTTAGTACGTATTTGGTCTATCAAGTGATATTAGAGCAGTCACATTTTAATTAGGTTTAATCTTTGCTGTGTTGATCCATTGACCCCTATTTGTCATGAATGAGGACAATCGTTAATTATACCTCCTTTATTTGATGGCACTAACTATGCATACTGGAAAATACACATGAGAGCTTTTTTGCAGTCTTTAGATGAGAAGGTGTGGCAAGCTGTAGAGATTGGCTGGACCAAGCCAAAAGAAGCGCCGACCGATTGGGATGAAGTCAAGATCAAGACAACAAATTTCAACAGTATAGCGTTGAATGCCGTATTTAACGCAGTCACTAATGAAGAGTTCAAGAAAATATCCTCCATTGAAACTGCTAAGGGAGCATGGATCATCGTTTAGACAACCTATGAGGTCACAAAGGCTGTCAAAGATTCAAAACTTCAGAGGCTCACTACAAGCTTTGAAGAGATAAAAATGGAGGAGGATGAGTCGTTCGATGAGTTCTATGCCAAACTCAAGGACATAGTGAACTCAGCCTTCAATCTTTGGGAAATCATTCCTGAACCCAAGATTATGAGGAAAGTGCTTAGATCTCTACCCAAGAGATTCCATACAAAGATTACGGCGATAGAGGAATCAAAGGATATGACAAGATTCCTTTGACTGAGCTGGTTGGAAACTTGCAGACCTACGAGCTAGGGTTATCTAGGATTAGTAAGTCGGGTAAAGGCAAGAGCATGGCCTTAAAGGCAAAAAGCAGTGACACAGATGAGTCTTCCAATGATGAAGATTCCAAGATGAAGGCAGTTCAAGAAGTTTATGAAGAATGCCAATGGGAGGAGTTTTGACAAGGACCGCAGACAATCCAGTTCTTCTTAGTTTAAGGGCCAAGACAAAGGGAAAAATGATGCTAAGGATAGCGGTCAGTACATTGTTCCTGCAGAACCAAAGTGCTTTAGGTTTCATGGATTCGGTCACATGAAGCAAGAATGCCCCACATATCTCAAAAGCATTGAGAAGAATAAGGCACTTGCTACAACCTTGAGTGACACTAAGCCTAAGGATGATTCCGACGATGAAGATGACGGAATCTTGAATGCCTTCACTACCAGAGTCAATCCTACTAAAGGGATTGTTGAAGACGTGGAAGAAGAAGAAAAATTGGTGGATTCTAAGTGTGAGAAGATGGATGAACAAGATGATATCCATACAGCTTATGAGAAACTGTACAAGCTTTCTGAGAAGCATGAGAAACTGTATAAGCTAGCCACCAAGAAACTCAGTGATATAGAACTTGATCGTGAAGAGATGTCCACAAAGTTTGATGAAGCTAATCAGACTATTGGAGGATTGAGGTTTAAGAACAATTTCTTGGCTAAGAAGACCAAGAAGCTTTAAGTAGAGTTGTTTCAAGTCAGAGCTAAATTGGAGTGGACTTCAAGTGCAAAACATGATGAGATGCTCAGCATTCAAAAATCTGCTTCGGATCGAACAGATTTAGGGTATGGTCTTTCTTCCTCTAATATTGCTTCTACTAGTGCTACTGTTTTTGTTCCTCCTGCTAATAATATTGAAATTGAGAACATTGATGTTAAAACTGAATTAGCTAGTAAGAACTTAGACAAGGGTAAATCTATTTTAGGAGCACCCCCTAAGCAGGATAAGAAAGATGTTAAAAACCCTATGGATAAGAAGGCTAACTCTCAAAAGCCTAAATAGAAAAAGCAGCATCTCTGTCATCATTGTGGAGCTGCCAGTCATACTCGACCAAATTACTATAAGTGATTTGCCACTCAACAGAGCAACGGCATGATAGCATCTGGAAGCCAGAATCAGTTTCAATCCTCTTTTGCTCCTCTTGGAGATCTTCTCGAAGCCCTCATGTTCCTTTCGAACTTGAACGGTTTCAATTCTTCCCCCTCACTACCAGTTCAAGGGTTTAATCAAAGGGAAGGTTCTTCCAAAGTGTGGAAGAAAAAGGGCTCCAAGTGATTCTGTCACTTTCTTCTATCTTCTTATTTTTGTTTGTTGCATTACTTGTGTATTTTGCATTTATTTTGAGTCAGTCTAGTTTTATACTTTGCTTTGTTTAACATGTTTTTACTTGTTTGTTTTTAGTTTTGTTTATTTTGTTTTTGATATTAAAAAAAAATTGAAAAATCTGAAAAATACAAAAACAGTGTGTGTTTTGTGTACTTGGTACTTGTGTACCTTAGATGGCCATTGAAATAAAGTTTTCTAAACTTTGTATCTTTTGTAGCTTAGATGAGCATCTCTATACATAATTAAGCAAGTGAGCTATATGGCTCTTGTTTGTGATGAGTAAGATTAAGTTATCTCTTAAACATAACACTCGTATTACTCTTTTTGACGGGAATGACTAAAAAATCCTAAGAGAAAGGCATAAATAATCATCTTACTATTGTTGCCCACCAATCATGAAAGACACATGTATGCTTCGGCATAGCAAAAGTGTAGTGTCAATGACATTTGTGTGATTCGGCATAACAAAATTGGAATGTCAAATATCAACGGGTATTTCTTTTCTCTCTCTTATATACCCATGCAAGATATGTTAAATAAAAGAAAAATATGCAAAGAAAATAAAAAGCAAAAAGATCAAAAATACTTTTAAATATGGTTGCAAGCGTGTATTCTAGGAGATGTGGGAGTTATAGGATGTACCTCAAAGGTAATAGTCCCCATCAAACAGTTATGATTGTGTGTGAGTTAAAGTGATTTTCTCATATCTCAAATCGTCATATCATGTATGCACTTATGCAATATTGCGATGTTTTTCACATACAATACGCAATATTCTTTGCTACTCTTGATACATGTGCAGGTACAATGTGATTTGGCTATCAGAAGGTTTTACATGTGCTAATGTATGCTCCCTAAATTGTCTTGACTTGTTTTTGAAATATAAAATTGGTTAGACTTGTTGTGTGTGTGTGTATATTTTTTTAAGATCCATGTGCTTAAAATTCTTGTTAAGAGATGTTTTTGAAAGCCTAATATGTTAATTGGATCATTGGTTGAGTTGCATGTTGCATTGCATTCATGTCTATGTTTTTCTTTTCTCGAAAAACTGTTTTTAAAAGCTGGCTCGACACCTCCTCGAAACCTCCTCGATACCTAGCTCTCTATCAAGCTTCTCAAGCTTTTTCTTATCGCAATCTCGACACCTCTTCGGTAGTTGGTTGATTGATCGAGAAAGTTCTTGTACTCTTGATAGCTTCTCGACACCTAGTGGGTCGATCGAGATTTCTTAATCGTGTCTGATGATTTCTTCCTCGATACCTCTCGACAAACTCATCCGTCGACGTTATGTTTTCACGACACCTGTCTCAACACTTGTCTCAATACCCCTCGACACCTCCATCTGTTGAGATTTAGTGAGGATCTATAGAAGCTCCTCATGCGATCAGGAACTCATTTTCTTGATCTCTCTCGATCTATCCATGGCTGTTTCTCTCCCAAACACCTTTCTCTCTCCCTAAACCTCTTTATCAAGGTTTCTTCAAGGTTTCTCAAGATTTTTCTTCACGTGGTAAGCTAATAATCTCTCATTCTTCATGCATTTCATGTTTTTGAAACCTAGGTTTAGGGGTTTTTGAAAATTTTGGAGGTTTTCAAAATTGATGAGTTATTGTTGAAATTTTGGGTATGGGTTTTCATTTAAATGTGTTTAAAATCTCATACATTTGCATTATAATGGCATTTTCATACATTTAGATGTGTGTAATATATTTGTGTGCTGGTAGGATTGAATTGGGTTGAGCCCATGATGCTTATTACTTTGCACGTCACATGCTTATGCATTTTTATGCATACGTACTCTCTTTTCAATATACTTGATATATTTGAAATGTTTTGGGACTTTTTTGATTGTCTTCTTCTCTCCCTCTCTCTCTATTGTTTACATTAGTCGTGTCTATGGCACCTAAACGTAAGTCTGCTCCATCCCAGAACCCTCTTCGTTCAGAGGCATCATCTTCTTCTGATCCTACTCCTTCTCACATTCGGTTCCATGATGAGGATGCCTGAAAGGACTACTCGGAGAACTTTTCTCAACGAGGTGTTCATTCAAAACACTAAGTCATTTTGGCAGACTTCACCGACACTGACCTTCCCGATGTCATTCACAATTGGGGATGGGAGTCATTGTGTGACGTCTCGGTCACTTGTCCTCTCGTGCTTATTCAGGAGTTTTACTCCAACATACACGGGATTGATTCTTCAGTACCTCTCTTTCATACTCGCATTCAAGGTACGCGCATTGCTGTCACACCGTAGCTTGTTGCGGATGTGCTTCGTGTCCCGAGGATAAAGCATCTTGACTACCCCAGTTGTGAGCGTCTGAGGACTATGTCCAAAGATGAGATGATGTCTGCTTTCTGTGAGCACCCATTTGTTTGGGGTAAGCGTTAGTTTACACCATGTCAGCCTTTTGCTAAAGGTCCTAGATTCATGAACATGGTCATCACTTTTGTTTTGCAGCCACTCTCTTACTATAACTCTATCACAAAGCCTTGTGCTCGATTTTTGCTTTCTTTATTATAGCACCTCACTATAGATTTTCCTTCACATTTTATTCTTTCCATCATAGATGTGTTTAGGGATACAGCTACCCGTGATAAGCTCATTTTCCCTTCAACTATCACGCGGATTCTACGCCACTTTTTTGCTCCTTTTCTCTCTTCTGATCACTTTTCTGTCATGTGTGTCATAGACACCGTTACCGTTAAACGTAGCGAGGCGTAATTTAGGTCTCGACAATCAGATTCAGCCGCTTCTCCCACTCTTTCTACTCCATCCACATCTGCTTCCTCCTCTTCTCAGAGTGGAGTGACTCTAAAGGACATCATGGCGCAGCTTCAGCGCATGGATACTCACCTTGATACACTATCTACTAAGTTGTATTAGGTGAATATTCGTGTTAGCCGTATTGCTAGGCGGCAGGCGACCATGGGTGGTTTTGCTTCTGAAACTTCTCCTCCACCACCTCATGTAGCTTCTGATTCTGCAACTTAGGATGATGATGATGATGGCGATGGCGATGACGATGATGATGAAGATGATAGCTCTACCAATAAGATGTTTACTTGACACTTTTACCCTTTGTCACTCGTGACAAAAAGGAGAATAGTTTTGGGATATGAAGCTAGTCATTCAGCTATCACGCAGATTCTATGCCACTTTTCTGCTCCTTTTCCCTCTTCTAATCACTTTTCTGTCATGTGTACCATAGACACTGCTACCGTTAAACGTAGTGAGACGCAGTTTAGGTCTCGGCAGTCGGATTTAGCCGCTCCTCCCACTCCTTCTGCTTCATCCACATCTGTTCCCTCCTCTTCTCAGAGTGGAATGACTCTAGAGGACATCATGGCGCAGCTTCAGCGCATGGATGCTCGCCTTGATACACTCTCTACTGAGTTGTATCAGGTGAATGTTCGTGTTAGCCATATTACTAGGCGGCAGGCGACCATGGGTGGTTTTACTTCTGAGGCTTCTTCTCCACCACCTCATGTAGCTTCTGATTTTACAGCTGAGGATGATGATGATGATGGCGATGACGATGATGCTTCTGATGATGATGGAGATGATAGCTCTACCAATAAGATGTCTGCTTGACACTCTTATCCTTTGTCACTCGTGACAAAAATGGGGAGTAATTTTGAGATATGAGAGTAGTCATTCTTAGGGGGAAAGTTAGTATAGGACCATTTTGTTAAGGGGAGTGTTGTTGATATGAGGGATGTAGTAAGGATATGATGTATCTTTTATTTTCTTTCTTTTATAGATACATTGATCTTGTACATTAAGTCTTGTGACCATTTTTACACATACATTATACTTATCTTATATATGTGGATCTATGTTTCTTTCACCTATCTTTACCTGTGTTGTTTCTTTTCTCTCTTTATACACATGTTTCTTATACTTGTATGCAATCTATTATTTTTGTTTCACACTAAGATGTCTTGATGAGTTTTGTTTAAAGTGTTTCAGAAATACAGGTTGTCAAAGTCTACTTGCCATAAACTCTCTTCTTGCAAAGTTTTTCAAGAGTTTGTGTTAGGATAGATTTTATTGTATTAAACAAGTGAATATGAGTTAAGTGATTTATGACTTCTCTCATATGTTCATTTGTTAGCTGTGGTTTTGTCACGGATTGCCAAAGGGGGAGATTGTTAGGACATATGTGGTTCACATGTTAAGAACATATGTCATGATTTTATGTAATTGGTTAATTTTTTGACAAAACGCACTTTACTTGTATTTGAGTAGATCTAGAATGTGTTGAAATATTTCAAGAAATCATGTTTCAAGATCAAGTGTTGAAGCCTTCAAGTCTGTCCAAGATTCAAGCTGAAAAGTGTTTGTCATTAAATCTCGATAACTAGCTCGACAACTAGCATTTATCAAGACCTATAGAGTTGTTAAGCCCCGTGGCTCGACAGCAGCTCGATAGATAGAGTATCTATTGAGGTTTATGAAAAACAGAATTTCAATTCTGTTTTTACTCTAATCCGTGTTTATGTATTTGGGCCTTATTTTCTCCTAACCCTAGACATATAAAAGGATTATTTTAAGGGCCGTCAAAGTGTAAACAAGTTGCACAAGCATTGAGCAAAATCTATTCAAGCAATTTGTGACTGGAGACAAAGTTTTGCCCTAGTTCATCTCTTCTGAAGAAGTTGCTGTGTATGTGCACATTTGGGTTTTGTGACCAAGCATCTTCTTGATCTTCATCGTGGATGAACTGAATAACTTTGCAGCCAATAACTCTTTCTAGTTGGTGATTGAAGTCGCGTACTGGGATCCGCGCAATTGGTTAGTCACGTACTTAGGAGCCATGCATCAAAAAGGGGAATTTGTCACTACATAACAAGTCCAATTAGGTATTGAGGTAAGAGTTCAAGTGTAAGTTGATAAGGTACTTGAGATTCCTTTACTTGTAACTGCTTGTTGTGATAATAGTGAAATTTCGGGAGTAGTGACCTGAAAATCATCAGGTGGAGTTTTTGCCGTCAGGTTTTCCCTATTCGTAAACAAATCACCGTGTTATTTATTTTCCGCTGCATTATTAGTTTATTAGTGATTTGTTTATACTACCACGCGTTTACATGTTAATTTGATTAATTAATAACTTGACTAATTAATCAATTAATTTAATCACAAATGGTCAACACATTTTCGGCCTATCAAACCTCATCTCTAGGCCCATATTTATAGGTAGATAACCTTATGAGACTTCAAATTGGTCACCAATTTGTCCTACTATGCACCTTCCTCTCCCAAAGTAAACTTTTTTTTTCTTTGGAATGAAGGAGAAATTTATTACATCAAAAGGAGGGGCATGGGTCCAGCTCAGCCCTCCCTAGGGGGAGAAAATTCAAAGGGGTAGAGGAGTGGAAATCAGCCCATCCACACTACAATGGCCCAATGGGCAGTCCTTAGAGCTATGGGCTAGGTAATTAGCCTGTCTATTTACAAAGCAAAACCCAACATACAAAAAGTGTATACGTCTGATTTCAACCATGATTGTTTCATTGTTTGGACTTAGCCCAATTCACTTCAGACTGGGCTAGCATAGATTGCCATGGCTGTGGAGCTTGAGTCTCCTTCAAAAATCGCAAAACAGATCCATCCTGAACCTCCTCACAATTGTTGATGTTGACATAAATGACAATTTTTATTTTTTTTTATTTTTTTTGAGAGAAAAATTCAACCTATCAAATTACTTATTCAACTATATTAAAAATAATAATAAAAAAAATATTTTTGAGTGTACCAATGAGCTTGTTAGCCTTTTTTTTTCTTTTTTTTTTGGTTGATAATTGTAAATACAGCCTTGGTGGTTGATCTTTCAGCCACCAGTCATAGTTTAAGGGGTCAAGGGTCAGAAAATCAAGGAATATTTAATTAATACAAACTACAATTCACAACAATGCAGGTGCAACAAAAATACATTACCTATTGCCTCTAGAGCTGCATTATTTGATTTCTAAAATATCAATTATAAGTGCTCCTTATCAGATAATAAGAAATCAAACCACTTGAGACACATCAAAGATCAGTTGTAACCATATGGATATTATATAAGTATCCATACTTTAGTCACTGCTCAAGCTTCTTGCAAGAAAACTACTAAGCTACTGTTCATGACATTAACAAAGGTGTAAACAAACAGGCCAAGCACCATGCTACCGTCAACATAGACAAGGTTTTGAAGAGATTGCAAAATAGTTTTCAATTTAATCTTTATCCCTTCTGCGCTTCCTGTCGTGGTCTGGAATTCATCCTCATCCTCATCCTCATCAACCTCTTTCTGCATCTTTAGATCAGTCGATTTTAACAGAGGAGTAAATCTTTCGAACAAACCAGAAGCTTGCATAGAAGCCAATGGTTCCCGTCAAGACAAAGAAAGCGTAGGATACAATTACCATGTACCCAAAGTAAAGAATGCCTGAAACCAGCTTTGTGATCTCCAACTTGGTGAAGAAATAGAAGACAGAGTAAAGGAACAGGTAGAGGGCAGAGGAGCCGGCAGTCAGGTATGATCTCCACCACCAGTGGTAGTCTTCACTACACAACTGGAAGTAGCAGAGCACAACTGTTATCTCCGCACAAGTGATTAGAAGGATAACGAAGACTATAAAAAGGAAGCCAAAGATGTAATAGAACTGGTTTAGCCATATTGATGTTAGGATGAAGAAGAGCTCAATGAAAACAGCCCCAAATGGAAGAATGCCTCCAATGAGTATAGAGAAGACTGGCTTCATGTACCATGCCTGCTCTGGTACTTGCCTGGGGATTTTGTTAGTCTTCACAGGGTCTTCAATGGCTGGTTTTTTGAATCCCAAGTAACTACCCACAAAGACCAAGGGCACCGATATACCAAACCATAAGCAGAAAAGAGCAAACATTGTTCCGAAGGGTACTGCCCCAGAAGATCGCTCCTCCCAAATTAAGGCATTCAGAACAAAAAATACTGCGAAAAGAATGCCAGGAAACATAAATGCAGTTTTCAAGGTATTCCTTTTCCACTCTGTGCCCTTAAACATCTTGTGCAAGCGTGCTGAGGAGTAACCAGCTAACAAGCCCATGAAAACCCACAACAGAACCATGGCAGTCATAAGCCCCCCTCGGTTGGAAGGAGATAAGAACCCAAGCAACGCAAAAATCATCGTCACAAGTGTCATTGCAAAGATCTGAACACCTGTACCAACATAAACACAAAGTAAACCAGAATTGATCGGTGCCCTGAAAACATCTCCATGGACAAGTTTCCATCCTGTTTCTTCCTGAGCCTCATCTTGGGTGTCCAATTGATTGTAATTGGCAATATCTCTGTACAGAGTTCTCATCATGATCATGGCCACCATGCCAGAAAGGAAAAGGACAATCATCAGAGAGTTTATGATGGAGAACCAGTGGATCTGATCATCATTCATGAGGAGGTATGTGTCCCATCGAGATGCCCATTTGATATCACTTTCCTGAGAAAAATACCAACACAGGTTAGTTAAATGTATTATATAAGGGAAGGAGTTGAGTATGGAAGAGAGACATAGGCAAGGATTTGATGAGCGAGTACCTTAAAGGAAACATCAAATGTAAAAACAACCTCCTTATCTGTCTCAACTTCTTGTGGAACGACGTTACCTTGCACTAAATTTTTGGTGTCTTTGTTGCACGTTGCTAATTGAGGGTTCTTATCATCCCAATCCTTGTATTCATGATTAATGCTGTTTACAGTATTTACAAGAGTCAAAAGAGATGACAAGAACATAAATAAGCTTTACATATATATATATATATATACACACACACAAGTAAAATTTCATTAAAAGGCTGAAAGGGTGCTACCCAAGTACATAAGAACATAAATAAGCTAGTTGTAACAACTTACAAATGCACTTTGTGGGCATTTTCTTAAAATTTCTTAAAATTCCTATTTTCTTTAAACTTATTGGCATTGTTCTTTTAAAATCTAAATTGGTATCGTTCTTTTAAATCAATTTCAATGTATGAAATTACAAGGGAGCTTCTACATTTCATCTTTTCTATAATTTTCAGGCCATTGCAGAAAAAGTTATAGCATGTAGCACAAAAACGAGCAACATATACATGCATCTCATATAAAATTCCCAGTTTCTTATCAAAAAAATAAAAATAAAAATAAAATTCCCAGTTTCCCACAGTAACTCTTTAATATCAGAAGAAACGTCCAAGTTCTACACCAAAGAAGCAGAATGAAGCAAAGGAATATAACGCAAACAGCATTGCAGCATCTGACAATTTCTGGGAGTAAGACTAGCTCAAACCATAGGTGTAAAAAAGCAGAGAAAAAAATCAAAACATTTCAATCCATAGACAACTCTTCACTAGTTCAACCCTTCTTTATGATGATGTAGCTGATTTTGAATATTTGTCTCTTGGTAAGATCATCTAAGCAGTTCACTTTTCTATGTACTTACACATGAAGTGGAACCAACAACGCCACCCTCCACTTTACTCTGACAAGGGGAGCAGGTGCCATTTTAGCTCATTCACAGTCCACCTTTTTTGTCAAATACATCAGATGAAAACATGTACGTTTCTCAATTTAATTATTGAATTTACATCTGTCTACACCTAATAACTGGGAAAACATATTCCCAAGCAAAAACCCCACACTTTGAAATGAAAGGACCCTCCAAAATGTGACCAGTATTGTTTCTTTTCCATCTACTACATTTGTATTTTGAGAATCTGAACTAGCAGCTGATTCGCCTTTAAGTCATTGTTCATACAAACCATATATCAAAAACAAAAAAGAGGAAAAGAGTCCCACACCTGTTTGGAGTAACCTCAAACCCTACAATCCGAGCCGAATCAGTCTCAAGATCCTTGTGATACATGACTCTAAAGCTCAAGTGGTTATTAATGAAATATTTCTCCTCTTTGCTCTGTAAAAGAAACAAATGTTTAAGATAGAATAAACACACAAAAATCCTAAAATAATAAGTTGCTTCTGAAGCATACCCCAGCATAGTTTCCTTTGAACCCAACACGGAAACCATGTTCGTAAGTTGTTGACTGAATTCCATCCCTCCTCTGTCTAAGGACAGCAACTGGAAGGTTATCTAAAATCCTGCAAGTGCATTCTGGAGATTTCAGAAAAAAGGAGGAATATACTAAACATTCTATATAAATTAATGCCTTTTACTTAGGAAAATAATTAAAATTCTTAAAACCCATAATGGAAAACTAAAAGATACTAATGGAAATAAGAAAAACTACACAGAGACTTCATGAACAATATAAAGCCAGTTCATCAACTTACATGTTAACTCGATACTCATCATCGATTTTTTCCTTAAAATTCTTAGCAGTTTCAGCATTAAGCTTTTTTTTACAGGCTACTTGACATGATTGCCCCTTCCTCATTTGGAACTGGCATAAAATTCATAAATTTAGTCACACAATAGTCAATAGACAATGAAACAATAACTGAAATAAGTAAATGAAAAGGTTTTTTCCTATTCAGATTTCTAATACAGAAAAAAGGTAAAAGATACTCACAGTGTAGACAGAATTCTCAATGCGGTCACCTCGAAGAACTTCCCCCAAGTTTTCAGCACTGTTCACAATCTTGTCAGGCTTACAATAGTTTAGATAGTAGTAGTCATATGGAAGTTGTGTTTTAGTAGATGATAATTTGTTCACTTTGACTGGCAAGGGGTCTCCCTGTTCAAAGTAGACAATAATAATTTATTAGGAAAAACAAAATCCTGCAAGGAAATCAAACAGTGAAGAAACTTCTTAACCAAATTCTCAAAATACATAAGCCCAGCCCTTTTCTTTTCCAACAAAGTAAAAATATATAAACAGCCCCCAAAAAAAAAAAACAAAAAAAATTCATTATAAACTATAAAGTGCAGTGAGGTTAATAAGAAATAATCACAAATCTCCAATCAAATCATTACCAAATTCACAAACATTTTCTACAAAGAAGTATACTTCTTTATGCGATGTAAAAGATAGAAAACAAAATATGGTTCAAGGGTTCAGTTCAATGTACAGTTGAACTTAATGTTCATGTAAATTGAATCAACTATCTTTCATTTACAATTTTTGTGTAATATATTTGAACAAATAGTACTTCCTGAGCTGGCCTCTAATCATCACAGAGATGGTAAACACTTGGAAAAATGAGATCTTTATAAAGACTGAAACTAATATCATTATACCCATAGTGATTATAGCACCCATCTTTATAAACCTTTGCAATCAGAATGGCTGCAAATACTATGTAAATCACAACAAAAACTTCAAAACATATTAGGAGATCCAAAATTCAAACCAAGCTATGTACAATCCTATAGTGGAACATTCTAACCAAATCAAATCATTACCAAATTCACAAACTTGTTCTACAAAGAAGGATAATTCTTTATGTGATGCAAAAGGTTGAAAACAAAATATGGTTCAAGAGTTCAGCTCAATGTACAGTCTAACTTCTGGTCCGTGTAACTTGAATCAACTGTCTTTCATTTACACTTTTGTGTGAAAATATATTTGTACAAACAGTACTTCCTGAGCTGGCCTCTAATCATCATAGAGATGGTAAACACTTGAAAAAATGAGATCTTTATAAATTCTGAAACTAATATCATTATTACCCATAGCGATTACAGCACCCATTTTTATAAACCTTCACAATCAGAATGGCAGCAAATATTATGTAAATCTCAACAAAAACTTTCAAACATATTAGGGGATCCAAAATGCAATCCAAGCTATACTCAATCCCGTAGTGAAACATTCCAACCACCTACATAATATCCTATCTTGGATCACTTCGCAATTCACATCGAATACTTGATCACATTGGCTAGCTCATGCACACACAAGCTATTCAACATTTCAAACTTTCCACCAATAGAAACATTAGACATAGCCTCTAAGTGCAATCCAAACATGCCCATAGATACACACACATGAGCTATCCAACATATCTAACTTTCAACCAATAGAAACATTAAACAAGGCCTTGAGTGCAACCCAAACATACACATAGATCAAACCAATCCATCATTTCCTAGACCCACAAACCAGAACAACCCAACAACACCAATCAAAACCTAAAAATAAAAAAAATAAAAAAAACAACAACAACAAATACAAACACCCAAATCACATACCCAATTCCCAAAAATCAAAACTTCGATCTAAATTTCAACAAAAACCCAGATCCAAACAAAACCCATAATCCAAAAACAGCTCAAAAACAATCCCACAGATCGACAACAACATAAAATTAGATCAAACTCAAAAACCCAGATCCAATACTGCTCCACATAAAGCAAAGAGAACTCAAACAATACAACAAAAAACACAGAAAATAAAGAAACCCCAAAAAAATCAAGAAAGCAAGCAATGAGAGGTGAAAGAATGAAATAAAGCACAGATTTTGAGAAGTGGGTTTGGATTCTAAGGGAACATACACTCTGGAAATCGCGAGGAGCAACGCCAGGAAGGTAGAAGGAGTGAGATAGAGAGACGAAGAGGAGAAAAAACAAGAGAATCGTGGTCACTGTAAGGCCACACAGTGTACCCATTTTCTTCGTCTTCTGTTTGTGCTCAGAGCCACGGGGAGAGAGAGATGGGGTTTGAGGTTTTCTAGAGAGAGAGAGAGAGAGAGAGGTTTTTAGACAGAGAGGAGATGAGGTTTGAAGTTTGTTAGAGAGAGAGAAGAGACCGGATTTTGCAATTATTACTTCCACGGTTTCACTGAGAAAATCTAGAAAAACAGAAAATTTTCGCAATAATTTTTTATTATTAATAATTTATCATTTTTCTTTGCTTCAAAATGAGCTGATTTTCATAAATTTATTATGTTATTGATAAAATCAAAATTTTACAAAAATATTTTAAAAA
Organism: Quercus suber; assembly: GCF_002906115.3. Taxonomy (NCBI): domain Eukaryota; kingdom Viridiplantae; phylum Streptophyta; class Magnoliopsida; order Fagales; family Fagaceae; genus Quercus; species Quercus suber. The sequence goes on from NW_027069481.1 coordinate 2,209,685, forward strand.
ATCTTAGATATATATAAGAATAAGTGTTCGTGAGGTATGAAGGACAAGGATAAAGTTAAAATAAAATTTTTATCTTGTATAAAAAATAAAATAAAAATCTAATACCTCTTAGTAAGAAACAATATATAAACTTTAGGCATGATTTTCCATTAGTTTTTTATTTTATTTTTTGGCTTTTTCATAAATTTTAATGTGAGTGTTAATCTTGTTATTTGGACTAATAATAACAATTAATCCTCCTTGCATAGTTGTTGCACTTTAGTTTTGTAACAAATTAAGCCTTTTATTAGTATTTTATATTAAAAACTAACACTTGATCACATAATTTACTTGATTTTATTATCGTGCATTCATAATATAATATAGAAATGTTGTCTAATTTATTACGAGCTTAATATATTGGGAATAATCTTTCAAATCAAAAAATCAACCAAATTAACACCCACGTCAAAGTCTTAAGGGTCTTTATAGTAGTAGTACTTTCTAATCATTTTCAAAAATATATTATATATATATATAAATAAATAAATAAAAACCTAAATGATTGAGAAAAATTTTGGTCCTATATTAATCGAATTGTTTGCCTAGTTCCAGCTCCCAAGCGAGGCTAATGACTTGTGGACATTTATTTATCCTATAGTAATGAAGCGTTTGGCTATTCTTAAGTATGAAGTGTCCCCTAAAATAATAAAAAATAAAAAATAAAATAAAAATAGACTTTCAGGTTAAATGCATTTATTAGTACTTTTAACGGAGTCAAGCATTCAAATCTCTCTCCAAATACATGATGCAATGCACAAACTAATGGAGACTCGTAATCTATCAAAGTACATCTATCTTCTTACATACTACTAATAACACTATTTTCCCCTCTCTTTTTTTCAATTTTTGGCATATCAAAATATCATCATATAAATTCTAAAATAATATATTCTTTAATTTTTTTTTTCTTTTTACAAAAAGCAAAAAAAAAAAGTTAAAAAAGTTAAAAAAGTAATATTATCTCACCTACAAAAGAAAAAAAAAATTGTCATTCTCACCACTCATTTGAATTCAAATATCTGATTCTTATCTGTATTTGTTATCTATTTAAATTCAAATATTTTAATTATCTTCTCAAAAAAAAAAAATCAATTACATCTATAAAAAATTACTTCAATTATTTATTCAAAAAAAATTAATACTTATATGTATTTGTTATTATTTTTTTTTTTATGGAATGTATTTGTTATCTATTTGAATTTAAATACTTCAATTTCATTTATCCAAAAAAAAAAAACTACAATTACATACACAGTTACTTCTTCCCCCCAAACAAAAAAAATAATTCCTATTTCCATTTGTTATCTTTTTTTTTTTTTAAATCTTCAATTAAATACATGGTTACTTCTTCCAAAAAAAAAATCCGATTCCTATTTATATTTGTTATCTTTTTTTTTTTTAATGGAATGTATTTGTTATCTATTTGAATTCAAATACTTCAATTACATCTATCCAAAAATAAATAAATAAAAACTTCAATTACATACACAGTTACTTCTTCCATATGATTCCTAGCTATTTGTATTTGTTATCTTTTTCTTTTTTTCTTTTTTATGGAATGTAATATTTGTTATCTATTTGAATTCAAATACTTCAATTACATCTATCCAAAAGAAGAAAAAAAATTCAATTACATAAACAGTTACTTCTTCCAAAAAAAACTACTCATTCTTATTCCACTCCATACAATTATCACATCAATTAGATAGGCTTAACTAAAAACAAAAAAACTAAAAATTATCATTTTGAATACAAGAAAAAAAAAAGTTTCTAAAAAAATATAACAAAAAAAAAAAAAAAAAACTACAAAGTCGGTCCCCGAAGTTTACCTTATCATTTTGAATACAAGAAAAAAAAAAGTTTCTAAAAAAATATAACAAAAAAAAAAAAAAAAAACTACAAAGTCGGTCCCCGAAGTTTACCTTGTGAATGTAATTGGTCCCTCAAGTTTCAAGTGAGTATTATTTGTCCATTAAGTTTTAAAAATGATCATTATTAGTCCTTCAGTTAACTTTGGTTAGGTATATTATCCATGTGTCTGACGAAACAATGACGTATCAACTTTTTAAGTTTTAAAAATGAGCATTATTGGTCCTTCAGTTAATTTTGGTTAGGTATATTATCCCTGTGTCTGATGAAACAATGACGTATCAACTTTTTAAGTGATGTAGCATATTTTTTTATTATTAAAAAATTACACATGACACCAACTCACAATTTGAGTTGTCCAAAAAAGAGTTTTAACAAATTAGACTTATCCCAATCCTCAAATCACCCAAATCCCTTTCACCTAAACCTCAATGTCGGCCTCCATTGCAATAGCAACAACCAAGCCTTTGAAAAAAAAAATACTAGTATGTATATTAACAAAAAGAATTTTAATTTTGGGTTTGAAATTTGTATACTTGGCCCCCCTCTCCAAAAAATTTACAAATTGATCTAAGAAATCCAACAAATAGATAACAAGAAAAATCTATAATAAAAATGCACATAGTTGAATAATAAGAAAAATCTTTGGATAAATAATAAATCCGATCTAAGCAAAAACAATAATAAAAAATCAATTACAAATTCTAGCAAAAAAAATCACAAAAACCCAATAACCTTTACCCAATTTATCCCTCTCACTTGAGAGCTTTATGCCCCTCTCAAATGACTCCACCCTCATAGCTATAGAAATAACTTCTATGCTAAGTATTGATCACTTCATCCACACATCAGTTAAACCTTGAAAATATTAGGATATGCCAGTTGACTTACAAAATTCTTGATTATAAAATCTTATTATTGATTTTTTTTTAAAAGAAAAAATACAAAAAATATTAATAAATTAATGCTAATAATGCAACATTGTCAACCTCTAGTATGGATATTCCAATTTTTAAAAATCTTTGAAGAAAGAACTTCGGCCCCCCTTAAGTTTGAATCCTAATTCTGTCCCTATGCATGAACCATGTGGCGTAGCAATTAAAAACTCATTATTCATTTCTTTATAATAATTATTTATTTTGTTATTTTTTAAAATATATATATATATATATATATATAATATTATGATAAAACCGTTCAAAACACAGGACATTAACTAATATAATAATAAAAAATAATGAAATTTTAGACTCCAGTTAATACAAAATATCCTTTAGATCCTACAAAGTTCTAACATTTTAATTAATAAAAATGAATAAAAAGTATTTAAAATATCACAATAAACTGTGTGTTAAGGTAAAGGGATGATGATTGATGCCCCCATGAAGCCACATGTATTAGAATTTATGTTTATTTGACTTCTAGTAATATGATTGAGAATTTTAAATGATTTTTTTTCTTTATTTATTTTATGTATCATACTTGTTTAATTTAAATTGTTAAAAATAGAGTATTACTTTATCATATATATTATATAGGATAAATTTCACTAACTACCCCTGAGGTTTGGGGTATTACCAAGCACATCCAAAAGTTTTAAAAAGTGACCAATTTGGTCCTTAGTCACTAACACCGTTTGTGCACTGTTTTATTAAACATTTTTTCTTTTCTTTTCTTCTTCTCACCCTTCATGCCGAGCTCTCCCTTCTTTTTGTCTTTCCGATCTCCAGAAACCAAACACCAATCATGGCCGAGCCTCCATGACTCTATCTTTGATCAGCCTAAGTCTAAGCCTCCTCAACCATCAACTTTCCTCACTGAAAATCACTCTCTTTTCTCCTCGATCTCACAGATCTAAACGGAGTAGAGCCTTCATGCTCCTCCACGGTGAACCTTAGCCAACACCACCACAAAGATGGCCTCTCATCTCTCATCTCACTTTTCTCTCTAAAACCTGAGACCAACAAACATCTTCTCCCTATTTGATTCTCATTCCCTCAAAACCCTAAACCCACTCTTCAATCTATAAGCCAGAGGGTCCTAAACGAAGTGTGGATTTTGGTGTGGATCGGCGTTGAAGTCTCTCCCTTCTCTCTCTCGTGGTCTTTGCGACGATGTCGTGTTGTGGGTAAGTGGTGATTTATGGGTTTTGGTGTGGATCAACATTGAAGATTTTGGGTTTTCTCTCTCGTGGTGTTTGTGGCGGTGTCATGGTATGGGTTAGGGATGGTAAGGTTTCGATCAGCGGTGGTGGGTTTTCTGTGGAGGTGGTTGCTGGTGGACGGTCACAAAGCCACAAAGATGAGCAAAAAAATTTCTTGCTGAGGCCTATGAATTTGGGGGTTTTCTTAAAAGGATGTTTTGATTGATTGGGTTTTGGTTTTAGATTAGGATTTTGAGTTAAGAGGCTGATTTTTTGTCATAGTTCTTGATTCTTGATTGCATGTTCTGTGGTTGGGTTTAAATTTGTTGTGTTTTCCTCCTCATTCAATGAAAGCGAGTTTTGATTGCTGGTTTCATTCAAGCTTTTTTTTTTTTTTTTTTTTTTTTACTAAGAAAGTTCTTGTTCTTCCTATAGAGATTTTTTTAATCAAAGTCAGAGAGAGAGAGAGAGAGAGAGAGAGAGAGAGAGAGAGAGAGAGAGAGAGAGAGAGGGAGAGAGAGAGAGAGAGAGAGAGAGAGAGAGAGAGAGAGAGAGAGAAAAAGAGAGAGA
>NW_027069481.1:2214517-2217047 GCF_002906115.3 Quercus suber
GAGACCAACAAACATCTTCTCCCTATTTGATTCTCATTCCCTCAAAACCCTAAACCCACTCTTCAATCTATAAGCCAGAGGGTCCTAAACGAAGTGTGGATTTTGGTGTGGATCGGCGTTGAAGTCTCTCCCTTCTCTCTCTCGTGGTCTTTGCGACGATGTCGTGTTGTGGGTAAGTGGTGATTTATGGGTTTTGGTGTGGATCAACATTGAAGATTTTGGGTTTTCTCTCTCGTGGTGTTTGTGGCGGTGTCATGGTATGGGTTAGGGATGGTAAGGTTTCGATCAGCGGTGGTGGGTTTTCTGTGGAGGTGGTTGCTGGTGGACGGTCACAAAGCCACAAAGATGAGCAAAAAAATTTCTTGCTGAGGCCTATGAATTTGGGGGTTTTCTTAAAAGGATGTTTTGATTGATTGGGTTTTGGTTTTAGATTAGGATTTTGAGTTAAGAGGCTGATTTTTTGTCATAGTTCTTGATTCTTGATTGCATGTTCTGTGGTTGGGTTTAAATTTGTTGTGTTTTCCTCCTCATTCAATGAAAGCGAGTTTTGATTGCTGGTTTCATTCAAGCTTTTTTTTTTTTTTTTTTTTTTTTACTAAGAAAGTTCTTGTTTTTCCTATAGAGGATTTTTTAATCAAAGTCAGAGAGAGAGAGAGAGAGAGAGAGAGAGAGAGAGAGAGAGAGAGAGAGAGAGAGAGGATGAGAGGTGAGTTAGCAACGTTATAGTCCGTTTGGACTTAGGACTAAAATGGTTAGTTTTGAATTGTTTTGGACTTAGTGGATATTAGTCCAAACCTCAGGAGTAGTTAGTAAAATTTACCCTATTATATAAAATAGATGAACCATTACGGTGGCATATATATACATATGAGATGATACAAAGAGTGTCTTTTTATCAGCCTCTTTTTAACTAAAATAATATCAATTATGTGATAACCATTTAATAAAAGAGAAAAACATTGGTTTAGGTATGTAAAGCTAATGAAAAAAGCTCTCCTCTTGGCAGGAGCTCTCTCTCTCGTCTAACGAGTACTATCTCCCTTAGAACTATTCTGAGGGTTTGTCTTTTATTTTGTTTTGGATTGATGGCTGACAACGTGATCAACATTTTGGAGAATATGAAACTGACCACGGAAGAAGAGGAAGTGATTGTTGTACCAGATGAAAGGCGAAAGGATGAGATTGAGAGTTGCACACAAAGTTTGGTTGGGAAGTTTTTGACATGTAAGCCTTTCAACAAAAAGGTGGCGCAGAATACCTTGAAGAAAGCATGGGGTTTAGAAGAAGGGGTCTAGATATTGGAGGGGGGGGGGGTTGGCTTTGATATGGAAAAATGAGGTAGTGGTTGAGGTTATAAATGTCACTGAACATCATATTTTGGCAAAAGGTGGTGGAGGAAGACGGATTCATGTGGTACCTAACTGGATTCTATGGCTAGCCGGAAACTTCGCAGAAATCACAATCTTGGGCCTTCCTTTGTCATCTTCAGTCTTTTGTGGATGGACCATGGATGTGTATAGGGGACTTCAATGCCATCTTACACTCTCATAAAAAACAGAGCATACATCCTCCTCCTTATCGACAAATGGATGACTTTAGAGAAACTTTGGAACAATGTCAACTATTAGACTTGGGATTTAGTGGATATCCTTTTACATGGAATAATAGAAGGCCGAGGACAGCCAAAACAAGGCAACGGCTAGACCGTGCGATGGCCACTGAGAATTGGAAAGCAAAATTCCTTGTAAGTACGGTTACACATCTTCATTCCCATAGTTCTGACCATCTTCCTTTATTACTTCAGATAAGGACCTCCAGGAGAGCTAGTGTACGGGGTCAGAGGAGATTCAAGTTTGAGGAGTCGTGGTTACTTTGGGAGGAATGCAAAAATGTGGTTCATGAGGCATGGAACAAAATGGAAGCAACAGGCTCGGGGTTGAATAATATAAAGGAAAAAATTGCAAGTGATATGGAAGAATTATAGCAGGTACCGTGAGCTTAACCCGTCAGCTTATGGTATGGCTGACGGGTTAAGTTGTGACGTAAGCAAAACGTAATGAAGTGCATGCTGACTAGATCAAGATGAAACCGACGGGCTGAAGTCCCCAAGTCTAACTGACGGCAATTTGAGGCCCCTAGGCTACTAAACGAAGCGTGAAGCTGATACTAACTTAGCTGAAGGGAAGTACAAGCTGACAGTTTAAAGGCTGACGGTTTAAAGGCTGACGGTTCTATGAAGACCATAACTTGGTCATCACGCATGGGTTTTAGGGAAATTGCTTGTATTCCACGCCCAGTATCAGAGTCCTATAAGGAAAGGGTTCCGCAATCTACGCGCATAAGGATTCCTATAAGGAAAAGACTTCTACTCCAAGGAAGAAAGGTCCACCCTTTACTGCTATAAAAACCCCAATACCCTCATAAGCCGAGGTACGCATAATTAACCCCTCTCTAGCACTCTAGAGTTGAAAAGAAGTTCTAACTTGACCTTCGGAGGGTATTTGGCCGGCACCACACCGGTGCTCTCTGT